>NC_056744.1:420015854-420086658 GCF_019279795.1 Protopterus annectens | reverse complement strand
TGCACCTCCATGACTAGGGAAGGGCTTTTAAAATTGCAAAACAAAAAAACCCTTGTTTGCCAAAGGTCGGTGGCAACTTCTGCTGCCCTCCATGCTAGAGCTTCTTTACATGACATCTGTGCAGCTGCAACTTGGGCTACGCCTCATACCTTCATCAGTCATTACAAATTGGATTTGGCCTCCAGGGTGAAGAGCATCTTTCGGTTGTATGGTGCTCATGAATGTCCTTCCATGAGAGCCACCCAGGAATAGAGGTAGCTGGGGACTCTGTCCCATGCGTAAGGAATGATAGAGGATTAACCATATCAGATAAAGAAGTTATGTCTTACCATAACGTTCCATCTGTATTGTTGATCCTCGTTCAGTCATTACGACCATCCCTCCTTCCCCCTCCTGTGGTTTCTAGTGGATCTTACAATCTGGTTCTCTTAGGTTATTTGACCAGAGGTAGCCTCTATCTTCTTTGACTTGCAAACCCAATCTGAGGTAACAGGGAGAGGGAGATTGTGGGTAAGAGTTTAGCTCGAGAGTTTGAAGGTGATGCAAGCTTGGAAAATGGCTGGCTTTGTTCCGAGGTCGGAACCGATACCCATGCATAATGACTGAACAAGGATCAACAATACAGATGGAGCTTTCAGAATACTGCAACAGTGATTTCAGTGAAGACATAGTATAGTTGTGTAAAAACTTACCATAACAGTAGATGTCTTATTAATCACTGTTTCAGTATTCCTTCCAATACCGTTTTCCCCCTTCTGCCATTTTTTACTCTTCTCCTTTACACCTGCCCTGTCTGGTAGATCCTTGGACTGAGGGGGCCCTCTCATCTCCTACTGTGTCACTAATGGTTGACTATTTCTCTGTCAGATCTATTCAGGCTGCTGTCTGTGAGAAAGTGTAGGATGTGTGCACATACATCCTTTTAATATACTCCTACACTTGTGAGCTGAGGTCATCAGTTGGAAATATGCTCCAGGGAAGGTTTAAACTTGGGCTTCACTGTGGATGGCCTTCCAAGGTTACCAATCTGTTTGGAATACCACAGCAATGATCAGTAGGACATCTACTGTTATGGTAAGTTCTTACACAGCTGTACTTTCCTGATGAAAACCTGCCAAGAGTCAGAGCTCCCCTAAGAAAAGTACTTATCAGTGTTAGCTTGGGTAAGATGTAAATTACACTGGTGGTTGAAGCAGATTCATAGAAGTGAGGGGGATGCCCTTTATGCAACAAGCTTGCAACATGATTGTGATGACAGCTGCAGCAGCTGAAGTTTGAGCTCACACCTTAGACCTCAAGGTGCAGGGCATATGGAACTTTCATGAATGAAAGCTATGCCTAAAATAAAAGAAATGTTAGCAGTCATTTATGCTGAGACTGTTCGACAGTTCAGGTGCCAGAGACATAGTGATTGCAGGTAGCACTATAATTATCTGATATGTGAACAAGGAGTACATAATCTACTTATCTGTGCAAGTTAGCTTTCTAGGCCTGGGATCAAGTTATGGAATTACAAGTTGCTCCTGACGAGCTTCATGCATCCCTGCACAGGAGAACTCTTGCAGCATACCATTTGAGCAGGACTCCTGCCGACCTTCAAGTAGTTCCTGCACACACACTTTTCTAGAACTTAACAGCAAATGGGTGTTTTACAGATTTTTTTTTTTTTTTTTTGTGCATCTTCACCCAGCAAGCCACTGAGAACATTCTCTTCCACAGTACTTCACAGGCAATCTTAGAAGGTAGATGCCTTATCCTTGAACTGGACTCCATTGCAGTTGCTCCTCATGGTCATTTAAAAGATGGGGCTAGGCTTGAAACTGTGTTTTAGTGATAATTGTTCCTTTCTGGTCTCTGCAGTACTAGATGTTCTTAGTGTTTCACTGTTGCAGTCATTACATTTGGGTAATCTGCTGGCAGGTTGCCCTCAGTCGGCCTGAATAACAAAGTCTTGGGTCCTGTGTCGGTTGCTTTCTCCTCTTCCTTGATGTCAGGTCGTCAGGGGTATAAAACATGCAGCCGACGCCATTTTATTCAGTCTTTCATGCCACGAGGTGCCCAAAGCAGAAGCAGTTTCCAAGTGCCGGTCGGCCGACTCCTGAAATTTTCGTATTCAAGTTTCAGAACCAGTTTTTTCAAACTAAAGCTAAGTTCCTCGTTAGGGAAACTTTTTCTTGCTCCTTACTGATGTCAGTAAAAGTTAATAATTGCATTTCTTGTGGGAAGCAAATACCTCATAAGGATTTTCATTTGTACTGTATTCTTTGCCTAGGCCCAGATCACAACATGCCTTGCTGTCACTTTTGTGCTAGATTTAACCAACGCACTATTAAGCGTCGATATATTTTTGCTTCTAAATATTTTGGTTCAAGATTTAATTACCCTGAAATGTTGTCGGTTAGTAATCTGACTACCGGAGTTCATAAAAAACGCAAAGAATAAGACAGAGACAGACTGTCGAGGTCCAAAACCGACGACAGAGCTTCTCCTAAGCCAGTCACCTATTCGCCGGTACTCAGTGAGGCGCTTTCGCAGTCTCTGATACCCGCTCCTTTTGAGTCGCAGGCCTCTACCGAGACCCATTCGAAGTCTGGTATGCCGTGAGATTCTCAGAGTATTGAACCCATGGATGTCTCTCCCTTGGATGGGTCTGGAGCTGCTGAGCAGGCACCGGCTTCTGAGAGTGTTTTCAGGCCTCAACATTTTTATATTAAACGGACGCCAGCAACAAAAACAAGGTCAAAGACAACTTCTATGTGTAAAAAACTGATGCATGAGCCACGTGCTCAGGCCCCTTTGTCTAAAAAACAAATTATCAAAATGGCTGAGGATTTAATTACCTTGATCTCAGGGGTTTCCAAACCCCCCCCTTGCTAAGAGGCTTTGGCAAGGCACTGATTATGAATCTTCAGATCAGGTTTCCATTTCTTCGGATTCCTCTTCTAATCAGGAATTTTCCATTCCACCCTATGAGGATTCTTATGCAGAGGAATCCATCCCATCTGCATCTCCTCCTGAGGATTACTCTTTTAGAGAGACTTTTCCAGTGAAAATTATCCCATAAAGTATGCAGAGTCGGGACTTCTCTGAATCAAAAAAGAGGCTTAGGGATTTTCTTTTTCTTCCTCAGCATAGGCCTTTGGCAATACCTCCTGTCTTAGACAGTGTTGATGTGCTCTCGGAATCAAGCATGGCTCCTGATTCCCTGCCTCCGGCTCCTAGTAAGCCAGACCGATATTACAGGGTTCCTGACTCCCACATATTTCTTTTCAAAAATCCTGCTGCTGATCTTGAGACTATTTCTCAGGGTCCTAAGGGTGTAAAGGCCTCTACAGCCAGAAATCCTACCCCTTCTGATAGAGATTCCAGGGCACTGGATAGATGGGGTAAGAAGGTTTATACGTCTGCAACCTTGGCAATCAGGGCTTTAAACTACCAGTTTCATATGCTTAAATATCAACAGCATGTTATGGGCTTACTGAAATAGAAAATGATTTTGATTTCTGATTGTGTGGAAAATAGAGTTACAGGAATGATTGCATTCAGCAGAACAGGTCGGAAAGCATACTTTGCAATGTGGTTTTGATTCCTTGGAGGCCTCTTGTAGGGCCGCCGTTACTGGATCTGTGATTAGAAGGCATGCCTGGCTCAAGGAGCAAAATCTGCCTGATCATGTTAAAGCTAAATTGTTGGATGCTCCTTTGCAGCATGATACTCTGTTTGGTAATAAGGCAGAAGAGGTTTTAAAGAAAATGGAAGACCAAGCTAAATCTGTGCAAACTATAAAAGATGTCTTGCAAGTGCAGCCACCCAGGTTCAGTAGGCACTGGCCTACTAAAAATTGGTCCTTTCCTGTGTCCAACAGAGCCACTCAAGACAAATTCAGACGCTCCAAAGGCTCCAGATACCAATCACAGGGTTCTTACAGGTCAAAGCAATTGGGTGCCTCCACTTCCAAATCTGGAGGAAACAAAGCACAACCCTACAGTAAGCCGCCTCGATGACTTTCCTCTACCATCACCAAGCACTTATCTTTTGGCTGCCCCCTTGGGGTGAAAACTAGCACTTCATGCTCAAAATTGGCAGTTAATTACCCAGGACAAGTGGGTATTAAACATGGTATCCCAGGGGTAAAGATTTCATTTCCATACTTTGCCAGTTCCAAACGGATGGCCAAATCTGCCACAAAACTAGTGGGCAGAGGCCCAGAAACAAGTCATGTCCCTCATGGATATGGGGTCTATTCAACCGGTACCAGAAAAGGAAAAATGACAAGGTTTTTTATTCAAGACGTCTCCTGGTACCCAGAAAAGTCATTTCATGGCGTCCAGTACTGGACTTATCGATTTTGAACACATTCCTGGACATTCCAAAATTCAAAATGCTGACTTTACAACAGCTACTACCTATGCTAGGCAGGAATGCTTGGTTAGTAACTCTAGACTTAAAAGAGGCATACCTGCATATCCCAATAAGAGAATCATGCAGAAGATACCTCCACTTCAAAGCAGGTTTTTTGCATTAGCAATTCTCTGCACTGCCCTTCTGCTTATCTACTGCGCCCAAGGTCTTTACAAAGTGCCTGGCACCAGTAATTGCATTCTGCAGACAAAGAAGCATTCAAATTCATCCTCATCTGGATAATTGTCCCATTCAAGCAGAGGAGAAGGACACTCTTCTTCAACATCTGCCATTTGTAAAAAGGCTTCTAGCATGCCTAGGGTACACCATAAACAAAAAGAAATCACAACTGGTACCCTCTCAAATTACATTCCTGGCTGCAAGCTTGAATACAACTGCCCAGATGGCTTACCTCACACCAGACAGAGGCAACTGACAACATACTTCAAACAAATGCCAACAAAAACCCAGTTATCTGCAAGACAAATTTCTCAGGCTTTGGGATTCATGGCATTCTGCATTCTACTAATTCCATATGTGAGACTGCACATGAGGAAACTTCAATGGTACCTAAAAGTTTATGGAGTCAACATTGTCACAGTCTGGAAACTATGATTCATCTCATTCCCTGCCTACAGCAGGAGTTTCTTTGGTGGGCAGAGAGATGTCACCAAAACAAGGGACTGTCATTCACTCTACCCCCTGCCACCCAAATCAGACTATGCTTGGGGGGCCCACCTGGCAGGGAGATTCATTCAGGTCAAATGGAGCCCAAGCTAAATGCATCTGCTTATCAACCAGCAGGGTGAACACTCGAACATCTACATTTATGGTAGGTACAAAACTGTACTTTGTGTACACTTAGCATAAATGTAGATGCTCGAGGGTATTCACTGTTGCAGTCCAGGTTACCCACCCGCCATCCCACTTTCTATGTATTTTTTTCCCTTCACAATACTCAAAAGACTTTGTGGTGTATTTGCTTTTATTTGAAGGTAAAGTTTGTTTCTAAAAGTGCATCTATATTTACTGTTTATTTATATATATATTTTTGCTCCCCATTTGGGGGGGCACCTGACATCTGGCGCATGCAAAACTCAATAAAATGGCATCTGCTGCATGTTTTATATCCTTGACGACCTGACGTCATGGAAGAGGAGACAGCAACCGATGCAGGACCCAAGACTTTGTTGTTCAGGCCGACTGAGAGCAACCTGCCAGCAGATTAGCCAAATGTAATGACTGTAACAGTGAATACACTCTAACATCTACATTTACATTTATGGTAAGTGTACACAACTGTATTTTCTGCCACCTTTTACAGGTGCCAGGGGTGCTAAGCTTTATAGTTGCCACAGCATATCACCCTTCTTAAGCAGTACAGGAGTTATGTTATACAACACATCCTGTCCACCTCGGGTTTAGCAGCTTGGTAAATGGGATATATTTAGTCATGAGAGATGCTGAGGCCAGTTACCAAGAAGTTATACTTAGCAAAGTGGAAGTGCTTTAGTCTGGTGTCAGAAGAGCCTATATCCTAAACATGAGGATATGGGCCAGTACAGTGGTGCAGGGGTTAACATTGTCGCCTCACAGCAAGAGGTTCTCTGGTTCGATACTCAGCTAGGTTTCCTCTGGGTACTCCAGCTTCCCCCCAATTCCAAAGACATGCATCTGGAGCATTTCGTCCCTGGCTCCATTGAAAATAGGCGCTGTCCTATTTGGACTTTCCCAGTCAACAAATGTTAAATTAAAAAAAAAAATTAATAGTCTCTAATTCTCTCAAAGCTTTTTAAAATAGTTGTGAGAAGGTGTACCTCTTGACTATTTCTGCTCCTCTGCCATTAGGTCCCAACTTGGCATCCAGGCTACTTGTTAAGCAATTTACTGAATGGTATCCTTTACCTCAGATCCTGTAAGGTCTTAAATTTAGGCTGGAAAAGTTGACTATGCCACCGTCTGAACCAATGGTTACTGCATCCTTAAACATTTTATTTAGGAAGTTAGATTTTCTAATTGTAGTCACCTCAGCCAGGACAGTCTCAAATCTGCAGACCTTAATGTGTAAAGAACCTTCCCTTGTGACAGAGTTACCTAAAGTTAGACTGCACCACTGAACACACTTGAATGTCTGCTGTTACGGTAAGTTGCTTACGCAACTGTTCTTTCTTGTGTATGATGTGAGAAAGATGAAGTTAAGTAGGAGCATCTAGTGCCTTTGAAGATTGAGAGTGCAGATCACTAGACTGAGATTTTGTTTCTAGTTCGTATGGAAGGCTAACATATATTTTTTTTTTGCCTTTTCTTTCAATACAGAGACGGAGGGATTCAAAATTGATACCATGGGCACTTACCACGGTATGACCCTGAAGTCTGTAACGGTAAGAATAATTTTATTACTCTACATTCCTAAGGAATTTTTTTATTCTTTATCTTGTATGGTTCTGTTTTCCTGCAAATGCACTTAATCTACAATCGTATTCCTTGTGGTGTTTCTGGCCAGTCTAGAGGGAATTGTTTACTTCATCTAACCTCTAGGGAGCAGGCCATGTATTGTAGCAAATTTATTAGAAGACAACATGAAGCACTGTTGCTAATGGGTTGGCTGCTTCTGGGCTGGAAAATGCATATGTACTTCTAATGTATCAGTCACACTGCACATAGTTGGCTTTTTGCCATTCGTGTCATTTGGAATCTTATTGATTCTAGACTCATTGCTAGAGTTGGGAATTTTTTTCCTCGGTTTTTATTTCTCCCTTTCTTTGGGTACATTTTCATCTAATAGAGGTGTGAGGATTTGCCATACTGTCTGCTGTTTTGTAATTGTTTTAGATTTATTCCCAATGTAATGCTGCAGATGTTCTTCGTGTTTCACTGTTGCAGTCATTACATTTGAATTATCTGCCTGCAGGTAACCCTCAGCCGGCCTGAATACCAGAGTCTTGGGATTTCTGCATCGGATGCTGTAGCTTCTTCCATGATGTCAGGTCGTCAGGGCTATAAAACATGCAGCCGACACCATTACATCAGTCTTTCTTTCCGTGCGGTGCCCGAAGCAGAAGCAGTTTGCAAGTGCCGGTCGGCAGACTCCTGAAATTTTCATTTTCGAGTTTCAGACCTGAAGTCTTCTAAAAGATAAGTATCCTGTTGGGGATCCTTTTTTCTTGCTCTACTGATGTCAAAAAAAAGTTATAATTGCCTTGCCTGTGGAAAGCAAATACCTCATAGAGATTTTCATTCTTACTGCGTCACCTGTTTAGGCCCAGACCACGACGTCCCTCGCTGTCTGTTTTGTGCCTTGATCAACGCCCGAGCTATATGTCGGGCAATTTTTGTAGCTAAATACTTTTTCTCAGTCTTTGTACTCTGAAATGGCGTCGGTAAGCCATCCGACTACCGATCTTCCGAAAAAAACTTAAGGATAAAGACAGAGACAGGACCGCATAGGTACAAAACTGCCGACGACACTACCGTTAAACTAGTCGCCTGTCTGCCGGTACTCAGTGAGGTGCTTTTGCAGCCCGATACCCGCTTCTGCAGATTCGCAGGCCTCTACTGAGACCCATTCGGAGTCTGGCATGCTGCAAGATGTTTCAACTATGGAACCTGTGGATGTCTCTAGCTTGGATGGGTCCAGAGCCACTGTGCAGGCACAGGCTTCTGAGGGTGTATTCAGGCCTACCGATTTTCGTATTAAACCGACTTCGTTTCAAGCCAAAAATACCAAATTTCTCAGGCCTAAAGTTCACACTATAGGTTCATACTAGGCTATCTGCCCTAGGGCATTTATAAGCCTAGCCAGAATGTGTTTGGCTTTCGCCACCCATTTTAAATTAATTTTGCTATGCCCTTTTTCGAGGTTAGTATACTGTGCCTCTAACAGTGACACAGAAGTGACACCCGGGTTAAACCTATGATCTCCCATCCACTCATCAAGATTCCTCTTGAAGAGAGTCAATGAGGGACTCTGCCTAACCTGGACTGGGATTTTATTCCAGAGTGAAGGGAGCCTCTGGGTTATGAATCTGTCCCTCCAGCATGTCCTATTTATTTTAGTGCTGAGGTTCAAGTCTCTCGAGCTCGTAGCTCGATGGGATTTGGATTTTCTGAGGTGCAGCATGTCCATTAATTCCGTGTTGGACATGGCTTTATACGTCAGGCACAGATCGCCCCTGAACAGGCGGCATGCCACTGAGTAGAGCTGGAGTTTCTTTAACCGGGCAACATATGTCATCTGTTTGAGCCCTTTGATCCTCTTGGTGAGGTACTTTTGGGGTCTTTCCAGTTGCTGCAGGTGTCTGGTAAGGTACATCCCAAAAGGGGCATTGTACTCAATTATGGGCCTGATGAGGGATGAGTAAAGAGGCTCAATGACCTCCCCTGATGTAGATGTGAATCCCTTCATGATTAGGTGGGCTATATAAAATGTTTTTCTAACCACTTTGGCCACGTGGTTGTCAAATGAGAGACTGCTATCAACTTGGGTCCCCAGGTCCCTAATTACTTCTTCTGTACTTAATGGATTACCACCTATGTGGTAATTTGTGGGCACTTTGTTTTTGCCGAAGGGGATGACTATACACTTTTTGGCGTTTAGCTTGAGGCCATGGCTCTGGCACCAATTGTCTGTTTCTGAGGCTCTTTTGGAGGATGCTTGTGTCGGCTGGAGAATCTATTATGGTGCCCAGTTTGCAGTCATCTGCGAACTTGGTCAGCCACAGTCCTTCCGTGTTGGCCTGTACCTCCGAGAAATATATACCGAACAAGAGAGGTCCCAGGACTGAGCCTTGTGGGACGCCACTTGTAACTGGTTTGGAGTCTGACATGGCTCCAGCAATTCTAACCCTGTGGGTTCTGTCCTTAAGCCAGTTTGCAACCCATCTAGTGACATAGGGGTTTATATTTAAGCTGGTGAGCTTATCTATAATGCCCGAGTGGGGTATTGAATCGAAGGCTTTTGCGAGGTCCAGGTAGGCTGTGTGGACCACCTTCCCCTCATCAATGGCCTTGGTGACTGTTTCAAAGAAATCAACCAGGTTTATGAGGCAGGATCTTCCCTTAACAAAGCCAAACTGGGTAGGATCCAGTGTCTGTTGATCCCCAATATCTTTATTTATGAGGTCCATGATGATCCTTTCCATAGCTTTGCAGACCAAGCTAGTCAGGCTTATGGGGCAATAGTTTCCAGGATCCGTTGAGGCACCACCTTTGTGGAGAGGGGCCACTGTTGCTGTATGCCACTCTTTGGGTACATATCCTGTAGTAAGGCTGAGATTGAACAGTAGTTTTATGTTTGGGTTTAGCTCTTCTTGGAGTTCATGTAGGACGCAGCCTGGGACTGTCTGGTCCCATTGATGCTGTGTTTTTTGCTTTGGAGAGGTCGGCTCTTACCCGAGCATCTGAGATGTCTGGGGGGCAGCACTCTGCTGGGATAGATATTTGCCCTTTTGGTGGGGGGGGGAGTTTGCGCTGTACCTGTCAGCTAGGATGTTGGCAATGTCTGTGGGTTCAGTGTATTTTTTGTCATTTTGGACTAATTCTGAGCATATCTGGGAATTCCCACCCAGGTTCCTAACATAGCTAAAGAAAGCCTTGCGATTATCCTTAGTGTCCTGTGCAATTTTTCTCTCGAAGCTGGTCTTAGACGATTTTATGAGTGCCTGTAGGTTTTTGCTAATACTGATCAGAGATGCCTTCCCTTTTTGGGATTTTGCTCTATCATTTAGTAGCTTCCTACTTCTATTGTATAGTTTGTTTATGGCTGGGGGTCCACCAGACAGGACGTCTGCCTTTGGAGGATTGGGTCTTGGTTTTATTTGGGATTGCATGATCCATGCATTCCTGAAGGTGTTCATAGAATGCATTTATAAAGGATTCTGCGGTCTGGGCCGTATTTTCCACAGGCCTGGGGGCTTTGAAGGATTACACCTCGGTTTTGAGGAGTGTGAAATTTGCTTTAGAGAAGTTTTTCACTGTGGTTTTCTGGGCAGGAGTTGGGGTCGGGATGTGACTATCCAGTGAGATTAGTTTATGGTCTGATCTTACCAGTGAGGGATACACTTCTGGTCTGGAGCATAGAGTCCCCATGTTGGTGATGATCAGGTCCAGTATGTTTTGCCCTCTTGTGGGAGTGGTAACAAGTTGTTCCATAGCATTTGAGTTTATAAATTCTAGGAACCTTTGGGCTAGGGTGTTGGAGCTAGAGTAATGCTCCCAGTCTATGTTTGGGTAGTTGAAGTCGCCCAATATAATGGTGTTTGGAGAGACCTTCATATTTTCCAGTGTTCTCAGGAAGGCCGAGTGGAGTTCCTAGGTTTGGGAGGGTGGTCTGTAGCAGTCTATAAACTGGAAGGCAGTTTTACCCACTGTTAGTTGCATATGGATGGTCTCTGATGCTTCGTGCTTTGCCACCAACCTGGAGGTGTGGGTATCTTTGATGAATATTGATACTCCCCCTCCTTTTCTGGTTCGGTCCAAGTTTTGGGGCCGAAAAGCATGGTATGAGGTATAACCTGGTAGTGCTAGGGTGCTCTCGGGAGCCTTGAACCAGGTTTCTGTTACTGGACAGATATCGATGTTCTCCATGCTAAGGAGAGTTTCGAGTGCGTGCATCTTGAGGTTTAGACTTCTGGCATTGAGTAGCATTACTCTTAGTTTCTTATCCCTTGTGATACCTATGGAGGTGGGTTTGTCTTTTGAGCCTTGCCTAAAAAGGCACTATGGGGGTAGCAAGAGCCTTTGCCAATATCCGAAAGCCCAGGGGTGACAGGTGTAAGCCATCCCTAGTGAAGCATCGTGGCTTGTTGAGCATGTCATCCCAGGCTGACAGGCATTGGATCCCCTTTGAATGACACCAATACTTAAGCCAGTTGTTGAAATTGATCATCTTGTCTTCATATTGTGGCATCATTCTTGGTGAGGGTAAGATGCTACTCAAGGTCAGGGTCATACCGGCCTGGGCCACATGCTCAGAGAGCTCCTCTGTTTCTTCATGTAGTCCAGGGAGGTACGTCTCAGGTCATTCACACCAGCATGGACAATGACCGAGTCATATTTGTACTTGCCTTGGAGTGACCTGAGTGCTTGTGTTATGTGGCGGATCCTAGTGCCCGACAGGCAGCTCACCATGACCTTCTCCTTGTTCAGCCTGGTGAGCGGGACGTCTGTGTGCCTGACGATAGTCACCTATTACAAGTGTATCAGGTGTGTTGTTTAGCCTTAAGGACTGTGACTGTTCGGCACACTGGCTTTGTGAGCTATATGTTCCACGTGTTTTGTTTTGGGGTAGCGGTTGCTTGGGTGTCTGCTTCGGAGGTCTCTGCTGCTTAATCAGATTTTTATTTAGAGCCTCCCAGTATGTTTTTGTGTGTTTGTGTTTGGTTTGCTGTCGTGGTAGGTTTATGTGAGACTGGAATTGTAGTGAGTGTGGTTTCCTTCTCCTCCTGACTGGTTACGCCAGTACTGAGTTGAGAGAGCTTAGCCTTCAGTTTGGCTATATGGATGCATCTCTCACATGTGTTGGAATTTGTTGGGAGGAGGAGAGGATTGTCCGTGTACATGAGGCAGTTGTAACATTGCCTCAAGATTCCCAAATTCACCAGTTGGACCGGAGAGGAGATTGACAACTGACCTTTGGACATGCTAGAATAGTATTGGGAATTCCTTTATAATTGAAAAAAAAGGGCCAATGGGGAACAAGGTACTCAAGAGCAGTTTGTGAGGGTGTAGTGTTTTTTAATTTTTTAGTGCTGACTTATATAATTGCTTTAGTGAGCAATTGCCAAGTAACTTAAATGCAATGTGTTACAGGTAACTTAAATGCAAAAACGACAAACAGTAACTTTCTTTTAAGTGAAACAAGGAAATAAGTACAGTAAGCAATGCAGATATCACTAGGGATCCACAGAAGCACTGAAAAGCCGCGTTTTAGGTGGTATTAGCGTTTCAGGGAAGAAATAAGCAAACCAACAACAAGCATACAAACAAAGCTAGATTCAGCAGGCCTGGATCTAGTCTATGCTACAGCAAACAAGGTGTACCAATTTCAGTAAGAAACAGTTGAAATATGCAGGCACTATAAGCCTTTAACCAGAAATTCCCAGCTCAGAAGGGCAGAGTCCAGCCTCTCCTCCCACAAGAGTGCAGACCACGAACCTTCTTAATGTAAAATAACTGGCCTGAAGCCCAAGTGCTTAAACCAGAACTAATATACTTTTAGAATAACAGACACTGAGCCCCTCAATCAGCAGTTTCCCAACTTAGAAGGATGTAAACTACCTGTTCTGCCACCACAGTGCAGGCCACAAACCTTCCTAATGTAAAACAACTGGTCTGAAGCCTAAGTGCTTAAACTAAAAGGCTTCAAATGAGTTACACCAAGCAGTAATAAATACAATTGAGTACTTTTAAGATGACGCAAAAGCAAAATAAAGTAGGAAGAAACACAAATACAGTAAAAGCAGAATTTTTTTTTTTTTTCAGAAAAGTAGCAAAAACAGTAGTAAAAACAATTCACATGCAGTGCAAGCTGGCACACTTGAGTATGTAGCAATATTAGTCCACACACAGTTTGAAAAAATGTAATTAAATTAAAAAGGACTAAAAACAAGTGCAGAAAGGGTTTATTAGGTAGAATGCGGTAAAGAGATGGGACTGGGGGAGTGTCCTAGATCAAATCTACAGTGGGGTGGGCACTGCAAAAGCCACCAAATTTAAAACTACAACCATGAACAGGGTGGGGAAGACAGTTTCAACAGAGATAGATATGAGGAATCACAGTGCAAATTATAACCAAAAGAATATATACTGATATCTGTATATTTGCAGAACAGTAAGACAACAGATATCGAAGTAACATTTTAGCTCTATAATACAGAATAATACAAAAAAATATACTCAGCTCTATATATTTGTAGAGAGTCTTGTAAGGCTGTCTCTCAACAATCCACTTTAAATGCAGGCTGCTATTAACAGCAGGAAATGGACTACTAAAGCGCATTCTCAGGTCCACAGGCCTCAAAAAGAAATTATTAGAATGGCTGAAGACCTTTAATTAGGGGAAGCTAGCCTTCCCCCTCAGAGACCTAGAACTGATTTTCATTCTGACTCTTCTGATCAGGAATCTGATATCTCTGTTTTTTTCTGACTACCAGGACACATACCCTTATCTACCTATGAGAATTCTGATTTAAAGGAGTCCATTCCTTCTGCTTCCCCTCCAGAAGATTTTTCTTATGGTGAAACCCTGCATACCCTTAGGGAGCATTTCTTCTGGGGAAAGCCAGGACTATTCTCAGTCCAAAAAGAGACTTGGGGAAATTTTAAACCTGCCTCAGCAGAGGCCTCTAGCTATCCCTCCTGTTCTGGAGATTGTAGATGATGTTTACTTGGAGTCCAGCCTTACCCCGGACACTTTGCCTCCAGCTCCCAGGAAACCTGACAGGTACTATAGAGTACCTGACTCTTTCAAATTCCTTTTCAAGAATCCTTCTGCAGATGAAGAGACCATTTCCCAAGGACCAAAAGGCATTAAGGCTACTACTGCCAAGAATCATACCCCTTCTGACAGGGATTCTAGGACTTTAGACAGATGAGGTAAGAAGGTATACACCTCTGCTACTCTGGCCATTAGGGCTTTAAATTGCCAGTTTCATATGTTAAAGTATCAGCAGCATGTTATGGGGCTACTTAAAACAGAAAATGATGTTGATTCCTGACTGTGCAGAACACAAACATTTACAAGAGTTGATGCATTCTGCTGACCAAGTTGGTAAACATACTTTGCAGTGTAGTTTTGATGATTTAGAAGCATCTTGTAGGGCTGCTGTCACTGGGTCTGTTCTTAGAAGGCAAGCTTGGCTTAAGGAACAAAACATGGCAGATCATGTCAAAGCAAAATTACTGGATGCACCCTTAAACCAAGAGCGCCTGTTTGGTAGTAAAGCAGAAGTTGTTCTCAAAAGGATGGAGGAGAAAGCTTAAATCTAAGCAAACCGTTAAAGATTTCTTGCAAGTACAGTCACCTATATTCAGTAGGCATTGACCTTCAGAGAACTGGTCCTTTCCAGTCCCTTCCAGGTTTTCACAGTCCAAACCCAGGGGCAGCAGACCCCCCCCAAGACTTCAGTCTCAGGGTATGCACAGATCTAAGCAGTGGGGTGCTCCCATGCCCAAAACAGGGAGTAGTAAGCCAACGCCCTATGGTAAACTTGCACATTGACTTATCCTTAACTTGTTTCTACACAGAGGTTACCCAGACAAGTTTATTCATGGCCTGGTTACTGAGGTCCAGACTAAAAGGTATGGGGGGTGTTTATAAACCTATTTTACAAAGCAGTTTGTTCACAAGTTGTCCACTAGAACATTCACCCCCAAGTCATGCCTCTGAAGTCTTTGTAGACAACAAGAAAGTTGACACTTCTATTTCTTTCATCACTAATTATTGCTGAGATTCACTTAATCAGGGAGGTGTTTGTTAAGAACTGAAGTATTTTCTGTTGTGACGATGCCTTACAAGCCAGGTTTGGTACTTTGCCTAGTTTTATATACAGGAGGGGTGATGACCTCAAACGGATACTAGAAACAAAAAAGGACACTCGTGTTAGAGTCGAGGGCACTTTCAAATGTGAGAGTTGTAACTTGTGCAGGCGCATTGCCACTGGTTCGAGATTCAAAATTGCTGGGTCTTCTTTCTACACTGTTGGTAAATTCAACTGTAAATTTCGATCGGTCATTTATTTAGCTTGCTGCCAGTCTTGCCCAGCGTTTTATGTGGGCAAGACTGACAGAGGTTTTAATGAAAGAATCTATGAGCACTTATATTGTATTAGGAAAAATAAGTGTGAAAACGCTTTGGCGAAACATGTTAATGACCACCCTCAGCATAGTTTTACTTTTAGGGTGTTAGGACAGGTTCCCTTTGACATCAGGGGGGGGGTCCTTTCCAACTATTATTAGAGTGCCTAGAAGTGATTTGGCAGTTGAAACTCTGTTCATATAGACCCCCAGGTCTCAACGACAGAGTAAGTTTAGCTTGCATTTTGAAACTTAGAAGTATGCAGAGGTAATTTTATTATTATTTTTTATTTTTTATTTTCATTCTTCATCTACGACTTATTATTTTTTTATGTTTTACTACTTTTTGTCATCAAATCGGTTCCATTTATTATGTTTCGTTTTTCTTGGTTTTAAACATTTTATGTTTAGACACATTTTCATTGACAATTCTTATTTTATTTTAGTCAGTTGTTTGACTTCAAAACACAATTTGTAAAGACCTGACTTTTGTATGCAGTAGCACTTTAAGAAGCTTTGAGACCAGCTTTTTCCCACATATTGATGTCAGCGAGTTTTAACCAGTTGGTTGGTCCATTCAAATGTACCATGTGTTGTTAATTGTGTATTTAAGGAGTTTTTTACATTTGTTACCTTTTGATGTTTGTCTGAAGAAGTTCAGTTTTCTTGAACGAAAAGTGGATGTTAATAAAACACTTAATATTGGACTCTTTGCTGCTGGTTCTGCTGACGTGGATTTTGTTTTATTCATCTTAGTTTGTTTCAACTTTTGTTGCTTCAGTTATCCTTAACTCCCCCAAGCCTTACTCAAGTACTTGCACCTTTAGGAGGAAAACTCGCCCTCCATGCAAAAAAACTGGGAATATATTACCCAGGACAAATGGGTTTTAAACATAGTTTCCCTAGAATACAGATTCCACTTCCACTCACTCCCAACCCTAAGTGGATGGCCAGACCTTCCCCTAAACTAGTGGGCGGAGGCCCAAAAGCAAATACTTTCTCTCCTCAGCATCAAGGCTATTCAACCTGTCTGAGCAGAACAAAGGGGACAAGGCTTTTATTCAAGACTGTTCCTGGTTCCCAGAAAAGAAAACTCCTGGCGTCCTATCCTTGATTTATCTATTCTCAACACCTTTCTGGTGGTTCCAAAATTCAAAATGCTAACTCTCAGCAGCTGCTTCCTGTTCTAGCCAAGGATGCCTGGCTGGCAACCCTAGACTTAAAAGAAGCTTACGTGCACATCCCCGTAAGGGAATCTTGCAGGAAATACCTTCGCTTCAGGGCAGGCTCTATGCGCTATCAGTTCTCTGCACTTCCCTTTGGCTTATCTACTATGCACAGGATATTTACAAAGTATCTAGCTTCAGCCATTGCTTTTTGCAGGCAGAGAAGTATTCAGATTTGCCCATACTTGGACGATTGCCTGATTCAGGCGGTAAGTCAGGACTTGCTACTAGAGCACCTGGCATTTGTAAAGAGACTTCTAACTTCACTGGGGTACACCATCAGCGAAAAGAAATCACACCTAGTACCCTGCCAATAGATTGTATTCCTGGGACCAAGCTTGAACACAACTTCCCAGATGGCATTCCATACTCCAGAGAACCAAATTTATTTGACATCTTACTTAAACCTACTGGCCACAAAAATCCAGCTATCTGCAAGGAAAATACTGCAAGCTCTGGGGTTCATGGCCTCTTGCATTCTGATAATTCCATGTGCAAGACTGCATATGAGGAAACTTCAATGGTATTCAGAAAGTCTATGATGTCAACATTTACAGGACCTGGAAACAGTAATTCCTATCATTCCGTGTCTGAGAGTTCCTTTGGTGGGCAGAGGCCTGCAATCACAAGGGACTCCCTTTCACTCTACCCCCTGCTGCCCAAACCCTAGCAATAGACACATTAGACTATGCATGGGGGGCTCACGTCATGGCAGGGCAGTGCATTCAGGGTAAATGGAACCCAAAACAGATGCACCATCATATCGGTTAAAAAGAAATGTTAGCTGTACAGAATGCTCTGACAGCCTTCAAAGGCCTTCTTCATCCAGGACAACTATTGGTAAAGACTAACACCACCACAGTTATGTGGTACATAAACAAGCAGGGGGGAACACATTCCTACCCATTGTGCAGACTAGCTATGGCTCTGTGGAACACAGCCTTGAGCAACCAAGTGCACCTACAAGCTCAATTCCTGCCAGGCAAACTAAATTCACTGGCAGGCGACTTAAGCAGAAATCTCATGGACCCACATGAATGGAAACTGGAACCTAAAATATTCAAGCTTTTGGGAAAGAGATGGGGGACACCAGAGGTGGACCTGTTTTTTTTTCCTCAGAACTATCAGTTGAACAAATACTGCACCAGAACTCCCCACAACCAAGCTTGGAAGGTGGATGCCCTGTCTTTTTCCTGGGAAAGCCTCTCCGTCTATGCCTTTTCCCTTGTGCCTCTCTTCTCGAAGGTTCTACTAAGGATCAAATAGGGCAACCCAAGGATAATCCTGATTGCACCAGACTGGCTATGCCAGCACTGGTATCATCTTTTGCACAGTCTGACAGTGCTACAACCATGGCACCTGCCTCAGACACCTTCCCTGCTGTCCCAGCAGCGGGGCCAAATTCTGCACCCTCAGCTTTAGACCCTGAACCTTGCAGCCTGGCTAATCCCCTGAACTCCTCTAGCAACCCTCAGTAAGCAGGTGCTGAATGTCATTCTTGAGACAAGGAGGCCTAGTACTAGAAAATCCTATTTAGAAAAGTGGAAAAGGTGCTGTTCCTGGAGCCAGTCTCAAGGGATGGGCTCATTTGTGCCCTGTTTACCTCATATACTAGATTACTTAACAGAAGTGCTCCACAAGGGCCTATTCTCTTCAGTTAAGATTCATCCCTCTGCCATCGCAGCTCATTATAATACAGAGCCACCCCTCTTCTCTCATCCTCTGGTAAAACAGTTCTTTAGAGTGGCCAAAAGTTTGACCCCCCCAGGAGAGCTCCCACTCCAGCCTGGGACCTTAACTTTGTATTGGAAAAACTTACACTTCCCACCTTTGAACTGGCTGGTACAGCAGAGTTGAAATTCCTCTCATGGAAAACAGCTTTACTTCTAGCCATCACTTCAGCAAGAAGAGTGTCTGAACTGCAGGCACTTATGGCAGTGGAACCCTTCATTATCTTCCACGCGGACAGGATTTCCCTCAGGACTAACCCATCTTTTATGCCCAAGGTGGTGTCTGGTGTGGCTTTAAACCAGTCCATTCATTTGCCTACTTTTTTCCCTAATCCTCAAAATAAAGGGGAAAGGATACTGCATTCTCTAGATGTGCACAGACAGCTTAGATTCCATTTGGACAGGACTAAGCCTCTCCGAAAATCTGACCAGCTGCTAGTTAGCTTTGCTGCAGGGGCAGAGGGCAGTACCATTTCAAAGCAAACCATGTCTAAATAGATAGCACACTGCATTGATTTTTGCTACAAGAACCATGGAAAACCTACCCCACAGGGGATAACACATTCCACTAGGGCTACATCTACCTCTACTGCATTTCTCAGAGGATTCCCTACCAGGGACTTCCTGGAATCTGCAACCTGGAGCTCTGTACACAGTTTCACCAAGCATTAGCACTTGCCTCTCTTTTCTAAATCCAGAGCTGGATTTGCCATAGCAGTCTTATAGGGCCTGATTGCCAGTCCTAATGCTTCTTAATCTACCTCCACCTTTCCTTAGCTTTGGGAATCAACCCAAATGTGATGACTGCAGCAGTGAAACACAAACATGGTGCAGTTGTGTACACTTACCAAAAATGTAGATGTTCAAATGTATTCACTGTTGCAATCCTGTTTACTCTCCCTCCAGCCCCCATGATTGTCTTGGCTTTCACCTATCCTTTTTGGTTTGGCATATCTTACACTACGTGTATTTGCTTTTTGCTGGGGGTGTTCCACACCATATAATTGCTTCCTATTTTGGGGGCACCTGACATCTGGGGCAAGAAAAACTGATGTAGTGGTGTCGGCTGCATGTTTTGTACCCCCTGACGACCTGATGTCCTGGAAGAAGTGACAGCATCTGATGCAGAATTCCTAAGACTTTGGTATTATTGCCAGCTGAGGCCTACCTGCAGGCAGATAACCCAAATGTGATGACTGCAACAGTGAATACACTCTAACATCTCCATTTATGGTAAGTGTACACAACTGTACTTTATCAGAGATTGTGTGCATAATGGCACATGCTGTGGATTCCTGTAATTTCAGCAAGTTGCTCCTTGACTTTATGATGCCTTAAGTAGGGAGAGCTTGATTGAGACTAATACAGCCAGTCTATGTGAGGGGGAATGTAAGTAGTGCTTTTATAAGTAACTTGGATTTCTCTTTTTATGTTTCTTTACATTATTTGTGTACCTTGTGTTTGCATTTAGAATAGGTGTGTACTTTTTTTTATGAAGATTGTAACATATTATTGGCAAGTTTCTAGGAATTGTCTCCTTTCAGGTAAGTGGCTCTAGATTAAAGGTGTATGTTTGTTTAGTAGTGCCAGAAACCTTCCAGATTTTGTAGAAAATAAACATCAGCTATACAGTCAGAAAGAGTTGCTGGTGAGCTAACTAATTATTGCCCTTAAAGTGAGTGTTGTATCTTTTATCACATTATTTTGTACAGACATTTACTTCTGCTGATGCATGTTACCTTGTGAAAAGTGTATGCTACTGTGGTTTTCAAGGGCTGTATCCAAAAAATGTTTAACATGTGAGATGTGGATTACAAAATTAAAATGTAAACTGCATTGTTTTCTCTGGAAACAATTAACATCTCTCTTGTCATTTTATATCACAAAAATGTCTAGTGTTGCTGTTAAAATTTGCAGTAATTTCATGTTGCAGAAATGAGAGAGTAAGTAGTGGCATACTTAAAGACACTTGTATGGCACACTGGTGTAATACTCGAGTGTAACCCACATGACTCAGGATTGATTAGCTACTTGCCCTAGAGTAGCATGTCAGGCAGATTGGGATTGAGATGCACGTATGTGCTCATCCATTCTTGGGGGGAAGAAGCTGCTGAAACTGTGGTATCTTTGGGTCAGTTGCACACAGAGGCTCTTCAAGCATTTAAGCCAGTGTGATGTGTGTGCAGGTAGGTGGGGCACATATAGATAGAATAGGCCTGTGTTTGTGATCCCCACTTTTGTGTAGAATGCTATCAACAGCAATGGGGTGGCATTGGGATAGTGATTCAAACATGGAAATCCTGTTGGCTGCCATAAGTGATGGTGCTTTGTGGATTCCAGGTACTGGGAAAGTTGATAGTTAACAGACTGTAGTGAAAAAAATTACCAAAAGGTTAATCAGAAAAACTTTTGTGAATTATGGCTATGTTGGGAAATCTTCTCTGCCTGCTCTACTAGGGTCAGTAGCCCTTATCCCCTCTGAGCCCAAGAAGGATTGAAGCCTTTAGGCGAAGCAACAGCTTGTTAGCCCTGTTCCCCCCCACAACGCACACACACACGTACACTGCCTCCAAAACATACTTTAAAAGAGTTTTAGGTAACAGTTGATGCACATCTGAACACACACACACGTTATGATTAAGATGTCTACTCTGTTAGAGTTGTTAATGCTTAAAGTTTTTAAAGTTTTATTTATTCATATTTTTATTTTCTTGTTCAGTGCACCTGTTTATTTATGCTTTGCAATCCCTCGTGTGAAATAGGAATAAAGGTAGAACATTTTATCAGGCTATTCACCAGTGTATTTCACAAACAAATAATGCTAATGAGAAGAAAAGCAACACTGATGTAATGCTGATAAAGGTATACTGTATATGTTAATAGAAAGAGGCTGAAGAAATATGGGATCCAACATTGAAAACCTGTGGTAGTGGATATGTTTTGGAAATGTTTCTTTTGATATTTTTTTTTCAACACATGCTTTGCAAATGTTTTTGTCTGCTGTGCTAGAGGACATGTACATTATGGCTAGTACACATTGTGATGATTTGCAAAGGGTTAGAAGAGCATGCTCAGCTCTCCGTCTTCTGTGTTCCTTTTTTTGCTCTTGAATACTAGCATTAGTTGTTGGAAAGCTGCAGTTTTCAATAATTAGTGTTTGTCTACAAACATTTCTGCTGTTGATAGTGAATGGGACCTATATGCTACCATCTGGAAGAGTGCTTGACAAGAAGCCATTGTTACGGGTGGAATCTTCAATCCCATCATAAGAGAAGGTCTGTGTCACCAAGAAAGAGTCTGGCCAGTGCTCATGGCTGACAAAGGAGGTCTGTCTTGTGATCCTGTCGCATTGCCAATGTGTTATGACAAGGAGGATTCTGAAGCTGTGCGTCTGCTGAAGTCTCCTCCTCCTTAATCTGTATGTGAGAACAATTTAAAGATGGCTGCACATTGGTCATCAGGTTAATGAGAGCTCTCCTAGTGTGAAAACAGATAAATTGTTTAAAATGCCCTGATAATTTATCAATTTTGATAATGTTCAATCACTATCTAATGATTATGGCTAGGCTTGTATAGGCCCTAGGGCCGATAGCGTAGTACCAACCTATGAACCTATTACACTGCCTGGATATCAACAAAGAAAATTGAAGACAAGAGAAAATCAATGAGAAAATGAAAAGTTATCCTGTAGATGTTCGTGTTACATTGCTGCAGTCATTACAGTTGGGTTATCCTGCCGTCAGGCGGTCCTGGAGTCGGCCCGAGTTCCAAAGTCTTAGTCTGGCGTCGGTTGCTGTCGCTTCTTCCCTGACGTCAGTGTGCCAGGGGTATATAAGATGCATCAGACGCCATTTTCTTCAGTCTTTATTGCCGAGCGGTGCCCGAAGCAGAAGCAGTTCGCAAGTGCTGGTCGGCCGACACCTGAGATTTTCGAAGTCGGATTTCAGATCTGAAGTCTTCAATAAAGCTAAGTACCCAGTTGGGGAAACTGTTTTCTTGCCTCAGACCGATGTCAGAAAAAGTTAATAGTTGTATTTCTTGTGGGAAGCAAATACCTCTTAAGGATTTCCACTCTTACTGTATTCCATGCCTAGGCCCTGATCACGACGTCACTAGTTTTGGGTTTTGTGCTAGATTTATCAAACGTACTATAAAAAGACGTTTTGATTTTGCTTTGCACTACTTTGGCCGAAGGTTCAATTATACGATGCCGTTGGATCAGCCGACGACCTCACTACCGAAGAAACGCAAAGACAAGGATAAAGACAGGCATCCAAGGTCCAAAACCGACTAAACCTCTTCTAGGCCAGTCGCTGGTTCTCAGTGAGATGCTTTCGCAGCCCCTGACACCCGCTACCTCAGAGCCACAGGCTGCTTCCGACTCCCACGTGGAGACATCTAGGCCTCTGGAAACTCAAGGTATTGGGCCTACGGAAACTAGTCCCTCAGATGGGTCTGGAGCCGCTGAGCAGGCGTCGGCTTCTGAGGGTGTTTTCAGACCTTCACAACCTACCATTAAAACAACAGCCAAGACAAAGGTACCATTAAAGACAAAGAAACAAGTACAGCATTCTTCTGGACAGTCCTCCATGCCTAAGAAACAGATGCTTAAAATGGCCAAAGACTTCATTACTGTAATCAGGGGTTCCCTTCCCCCTCCTGAGAAAAGGCCTAGGCAGGATACAGACTATGACTCCTGATCAGGTTTCCATTTCCTCGGATTCCTCTTCAGACCAGGGATACTCTCTACCCCCCTATGAGGACTCTGATGCTGAAGAATCTATCCCTTCAGCCTCTCCTCCTGTGGATTATTCTTTTGGGGAAACTTTACATACCATGAGGGAGCATTTCCACTGGGATAGCCAGGATTACTCAGAATCCAAGAAAAGGCTCAGGGATTTTCTCTTATTGCCTCAACACAGGCCCCTGGCTATTCCGCCTGTGCTAGATATTGTGGATGATATGTTTTCTGAATCCAGTTTATCTCCTGACTCTCTGCCCCCTGCTCCAGCCAAGCCGGATAGGTATTATAGAGTCCCTGACTCTCACAAGTTTCTTTACAAAAACCCTTCTGCTGATCCAGAAACTATTTTCCAAGGTCCAAAAGGGGTTAAGGCTTCCATTGCAAAAAATCCAGTACCCTCTGACAGAGATTCCAGAGCTTTGGATGGATGGGGGAAGAAAGTATACACTTCTGCAACTTTAGCAGCAAGAGCTTTAAATTGCCAGTTTCACATGCTTAAGTACCAACAATATTTAATGGCTCAGTTAAAACAGAAAATGCTTGCAAACTCAGAAGCTCCTGATTGTAAAGAAATGCAGAATTTATTGTATGCAGTTGAACAGGTGGGAAAATATGCTCTGCAATGTGGTTTTGATTCTTTAGAGGCCTCTTGTAGAGCCACAGTTACAGGTTCTGTGATTCGAAGACATGCTTGGTTAAAAGAACAAAGTTTACCTGATCATGTTAAGGCAAAATTATTGGATGCTTCTTTACACCATGATACTTTGTTTGGTGTTAAAGAAAATGGAGGATAAAGCTAAATCTATGCAAACAGTCAAGGATTTTTTTACAGGTACAGCCACCTCAGTTTAGCAGAAATTGGCCAACAAAGAATTGGTCCTTTCCAGTGTCAGACAAGCCACAGAGAGGCAGATCTCAACCCCAAGGCTCAGACAATGACAGTGGGGCACCTCAACCCCAAAAGGTGGTGAGGACAAGTCTCAACCTTACAGGAAACGGTCACAATGACTTTCCCCTTCGTACGCCAAGCACGTCCCTTTTGGAAGCCCCCTTATGGGGAAAACTAGCACTTTTTTCTCAAAACTGGCAAGCAATCACCCAAGACAAATGGGTCCTGAATATTGTGTCTCAAGGTTACAGATTCTCCTTTCATACTTTACCAAGGCTAAAAGGAATGCCAGACCTGCCACAAAATCAATGGGCAGAGGCACAAAATCAAATTTCAACCCTCATGGACATGAGAGCTATTCAAAAAGTACCACAACAGGAACATGGACAAGGATTTTACTCGAGACTCTTCCTGGTCCCCAGAAAGGACAAGGCCTAGAGGCCCATACTAGACCTTTCAATTCTGAATGCTTACCTGGATATTCCGAAATTCAAAATGTTGACATTACAGCAGCTTCTACCCATGCTGGGCAAGAAGGCTTGGCTTGTTGCTCTGGACCTCAGAGGCATACCTGCATGTCCCTATCAGACAAAATTGCAGAAGATACTCCGATTCAAAGCTGGCACAATGCACTACCAATTCTCTGCACTGCCCTTTGGCTTATCTACTGCGCCCAGGGTCTTCACAAAGTGCCTGGCACCAGTAATTGCATTTTGCAGACAAAAAGTAATTCAAATATATCCATACCTGGACGACTGCCTCATTCAAGCAGAGACAAAGGATATTCTTCTACAGCATCTGGCGTTTGTAAAAAGGTTGCTAATTTCTCTAGGGTACACAGTAAACGAAAGAAAGTCAAAACTAGTGCCCTCTCAACAGATTATACTCCTGGGTGCCAGCTTAAATACAGCGGCCCAGATGGCTTACCTCACGCCAGACAAACAAGTTCATTAACTAACTCAATATTTTCAGTTGCTGGCAAGAAAGTCCCATCTCCCTGCAAGAAAAATTCTGCAGGACCTGGTATTCATGGCATCCTGCATACTACTAATACCATATGCCAGACTGCATATGAGGAAATTACAATGGTACCTGAAAAGTGTTTGGACTGAACACTCTCACAGTTTAGAAGCAGTAATACCAATGATTCTATGCCTACAACAGCAGTTTCGATGGTGGGCACAGGCATGTCACCTAAACAAGGATCAGCCTTTTACCCAACCCACAGCCAGGCAAATTCTAACAACAAATGCTTCGGATTATGTCTGGGGAGCACACATGGCAGGAAAATGCATTCAGGGCAAGTGGACCACAGACCAGATGCATCTTCACATCAATCAAAAATAGATGTTGACTGTTCAAAATGCCCTAACAGCTTTCAAGGACCTTCTACATCTAGGACAATTACTACTAAAGACAGACAATACCACAGTAATGTGGTACATAAGCAAGCAAGGGGGCACTCATTCTTATCCCCTATGCAGACAAGCCATGACCTTGTGGAACACAGCTCTAACATATCAAGTTCATCTGCAAGCACAGTTCCTGCCGGGAAAGAAAAATACTTTGGCAGACGATCTAAGCAGAAATATCATGGACCCTCACGAATGGAAATTGTATCCACAAATCTTCAGCATGGTAACGCAAAAGTGGGGATGCCCAGACATAGATCTTTTTGCCTCCCCACTGAATTGCCAACTACAAAAATTCTGCACAAGGATTTATCACAAACAAGCATGGAAAGTGGATGCTCTTCTGTTCAGCTGGAAAAGCCTAAAAGTTCATGCCTTCCTGCCACTGCTTCTCCTTTCAAAGGTACTCCTAAAAGCCAGACAAGAAAAAACACAGATGATCCTGATTGCACCAGACTGGCCACGCCAGCACTGGTACCCTATCTTAAGGAACTTGGCTCAAGGCCCACCATGGATTTTGCCTCAAATTCCACACCTTCTGACTCAACAATCGGATCCTGCACGGACAACTCAAAACCCTAAACCTGGTTGCATGGCAGATACATTAGTCAAACAGACAACACCTCTCTCTGAAGCTGTTATGGATGTCATTTTGGAGGCCAGGAGACCTAGCACCAAGAAAGCTTACTCAGAAAAATGGAAGAGATTCTGCGCCTGGAACCAGGCTCAAAACCGTGACTGCCTTGTCCCAAACATTCCTCAGATTTTACAGTACTTAACTGAGATGCTGGACAGAGGCCTATCCTTCTCATCAATTAAGATCCACGCCTCTGCCATTTCAGCACATTACAACACGGATCCTCCTTTATTCTCTCATCCATTGCTAAAGCAGTACCTCAGAGGGGCTAAAAACATAAGACCGCCCTGGAGAGCACCAACACCAACTTGGGACCTCAAGTCAGTTTTGGAAAAACTGACCCTGCCACCTTTTGAGCCAGCCAATACAGCCGATCTAAAATTTTTATCATGGAAAACAGCTCTGCTCCTGGCAGTAACTTCAGCATGAAGAGTCTTAGAGCTACAGGCATTCATGGCAGTGGAACCTTTTATAATTTTTCATCAGGACAGGGTATCTTTAAGAACAAATCCTACCTTTATGCCAAAGGTGGTATCTAGTGTGGCTCTTAACCAAACCATCCATTTGCCAACTTTTTATCCAAACCCCCAGAATAAAGGGGAGAAACTTCTGCATTCTTTGGACATACACAGGCAGCTACGCTTCTACTTGGACAAAACAAAGGCTTTCAGGAAAACTGGACAACTGTTTGTAGCATATGCTGCAGGATCACAGGGCAAGGCTATCTCAAAGCAGACTATATCCAACTGGATAGGACACTGCATTCGGTACTGCTACACACAGCATGGAAAATCAGTCCCAAATAACATTAGGCCACATTCCACCAGGGCAACAGCCACTTCAACAGCTTTTCTCAGAGGAGTACCTACCAAGGAAATTTTGGAGGCTGCAACTTGGAGTTCAGTGCACACCTTTACTAAGCACTACCACCTGCCTCTCTACTCTAAATCCAGAGCAGGATTTGCCACTGTAGTTCTGCAGGGCCTCATAGCCAATCCTAACTCTTTATAGACCAGCCACCCAACCATAGCTTTGGGATTCTACCCAACTGTAATAACTGCAGCAGTGTAACACAATGAACATAGTACAGTTTTGTACCTACCATAAATGTAGATGTTCGAGTGTTCACACTGCTGCAGTCCAGGTTACCCTCCCTCCATCCCCTCTGAACTAGCTGGACTTATCTATACCTTTCTATCCTATACAACCTTTGGGGTGTATTTGCTGGTAACTGAAGGTATTGTTTTTATTGTATATTTTTGACTAGCAATATGTATTGCCTACCTACTTGGGGGCACCTGACATCTGGGGCAAGAAAAACTGAAGAAGATGGTGTCTGATGCATCTTATATACCCCTGGGGCACTGACGTCAGGGAAGAAGCGACAGCAACCGACGCCGGACCAAGACTTTGGAACTCGGGCCAACTCCGGGACTGCCTGACCGCAGGATAACCCAACTGTAATGACTGCAGCAGTGTGAACACTCGAACATCTACATATATGGTAGGTACAAAACTGTACTTTCTTCAGCTGAAATCACCAAGTTTTTTCTTCGGTACAGGAGAAGACTTCCACTAAATTTGAGGAAAATAAATCACATGTACTCAGCACTGCTTAAAATAAGTAAAACACTGAAGGTGAATATAAAGTCAAATAACAGAAGGCTTGAAAAATAAAGAAGCTTTAAGTAGCTTTTCAGGTGAGCTGAAAAAAATGCAGAAGTCGGTGTCCGAAATGAAAAAAAAAATGGCTGAGCAGAGGTGTTGCAAAAAGAGAGGAGAGAGAGAAAAAGTTTACTTAAGTTTATTTTTGCTGCACCAGAAAAGTTGGAAGGAATAGACTATTAATTTTATGGAAGTGCAAATAAGCAACCAAAGTGGTATTCCAGAGCTGGGTTTGCTAACTGAGAGGGAACATCATGTGCATGCTTCAAATGTCGCCATGAGAAAGCAGGTGTGACATGCAGTCATAATAGCAGAAAGAGTTGTTTCTGACAAAACTGTGGAGGAAGGGGGAGTATCAAAATTGACCAGTATTTTTGTGTAAAGTGTTTTTCCAAATTGTATCAAGTTGATGTGAATCAAGTTTATTCCAGCAGTTAGTGTGTTGAGAAGTAGGTATACAATTCAAGTTTTGTTATCCAGCTATCTTCAAAATATTTCTGAAGGACCAAATATGTTTTTGGATATTAAATAGGGTAAAGAGGAAATAAAAGTTTAGTTAGCAAAGAGAGATCCTGTGAGCTGAAATGCACCCACTTGCATTCTTTTGACAGTTACAGTAAATAATTAATGGAGAACTTTGTCATTGAAAACATTTTCATTGTTTCAACAGTAAATGCTTGAGTGCCTGAAAAAAGCTTAGGAGCTAACTAGAATACTCAGGAGGATTTGAACCAGAGACTGGTGTTGGGAGATTGAGATGATCCAGAAGAAGACTTTCAGCAATGTATTTATGAATAAATGGGGAGAACTGTAAAGCATCATTCCCATTAGGCATTTAAAATGTGGTTCTGCAAGAAGTGGTTGAAAAGACTGAAAGTTTCTTGACTGTGTAAACAACCAGAGTAAATAACTTAAACCCAGAGCAAGTATTTTGGAATCTGGTCCCTGATGCAAGCCTACTTTATAGATGAACCTTACACTGGAGTATGTTCCTTACATTGAGAGCAAGTCTCTTGGAATTGGGCCTGTTGAGTTGAACTGAATAGCACACAGTGGAAGTTTATTTCAGAGGTTAGGGATGTGCAAATGTTAAACGCATTCCTCCACTATATTTATCTGTCAGTAAAGATTTAGATCACCAGTTTTAGTATTGTTGGAGCCAGTGGATGTACAGAGATGCAAGGGGTCCAAGATAATCAGGTATCCATTGACAGAGTAAATGAGACCGATTTCCCTCAAAATCCTGTAAGATACTGAGTAAAAGGGATCAAGCTTCCAGCTTGTTTTCATAGCTCATGGACTTTGCTGCGGATCCTTTTATCTTTTTGATTATTTGTTATGTTTTATGAGATACATCCCGAAGGGGCATTGTACTTGATCTGGTCAAAGCTGAGTTTAAGGGAATGATTACCTCTTTAGACCTTGATGAGATTCATTTGACAGTTAGTTGTGCTAAATAGAAAGATTTTGTGGCAACCATTTCATATCATAGTCAAACGTTAGGACATAATTAACCCAAGTTCCTAGGTCTGTGACTTGTCTTTTAATTCAGCAGTGCATACTTAAGTGGACATGATATGTAGGTGTACAGATTAAAAACGAATTCTGTTATGGTAGCTAAGGATACTTGGGAAGTGACTAAAAAGTTGATATAAAAATTGAGGAGCTAAAAGCTCTTGACTATTTCTGTGGGATAGTAAGATACAAGCAGTGAAAATTTTTTTGTCCCTTTAGGCTTCTGTGCAGGTCATGTCAGTTTTTATCAACAAGCAGAGAAGTTGTGGATGATTAATAAGGAGGTGAATGAATGTGTTTAGGATGGCAAAGAAGGCAAGAATTAAGTGGGATGAGTTGATGTTCTCATAGAACAATGTGGATTAGGATTACTTGTTTTGTAGGGATACTGTAGAGCTATGCAGTTAAGGCTCATTGTATAACTTGTACAATGGATCCCATTCCTGTCATGGTATTAGAAACCCAAAAGTCTTGAAGAAATTAAAAAAAAAATTATAAGGTTACAAAATCAAATTGGAAATGGATGGTTATGAAATGGTTGGGGGGGGGGTTCAAGAAGTAAAGTGCAATTAAGATTTTTAATGCAGGTTCTTAAGAAAAAACGTCATAGAGAATATTTTATTTATAGAATAGCAAAAAGTGTTCAAGTACTAAGCTAAAACAGGCATGGAGACAGGAGAGACTTCTACAAGTAGGGGTATGGAAAATAGGCAAGAAGAAACAAGAATTTACTAGAGAAATTTAGCAAAAGCTCCAATATATTTTGAGCAAGTAACAAGGGATAGAAAGGTAATAGAGTGGGATGAGGTTAATCAGAAGATTGTACTGCAGATTAAATACTGCCTTCCATAACAGTGATTGATATCAAAGTATGGGCAAGGAGAAGGGGATAGACTGTGCTAAGTGAATAATCAACACTTTTGAGTTCTTAGTTTGAGTCTAGAAAACAAGATGTTAAACAGGAATAATTGTTAGGTGTGTATAAAATATTGCATGATAATTATACAAATCAATCAAAGGAGGTTAGAAAAGATTGGAAAAAGAGAATGAGAAGGCAGTTTACAAAGGATCAGTAGCAAGACATTTGTAGGGCTCATTGGCATGCAGCAGAGCTCAGAAAGATTGGTACTTTTGCGTGGAAGTGTTTTTATAGATATTTTTATACCCGAAGTAGACTTCAAATGAATTTTCGTTAGGTGGTTAGGAAATGCTGGAGGCTTGAAGAGAGTGGAAACATGTTTAAAGAATGTAAGAAGTTGTCAGATTAAAAAAAAACACACTGGAGAGTACTGTGATAGACATTTACGGGGAACAGATGGTTGTAACTGAAGAAATGATTCTGTTGAGCTGGGATATATCTGAATTGCCTAGACATGGGGAAGGCCTTATTAAGTTTAAACCTTTGGGTTTGCCAGAAAGAGAGAAACAAGTACTATTAAAATTAAAGTAAAGATAAAAACTGACAGTAGTTGAAGTTTTTGAACTTTGTGAATGAGATTAAAGAACAAGAGATGGGATCTTTAAAAAAGGGAGGGAACAAATTTCAGAAATGTAAATGGTGTTTGTGGGAAGAGTAGATGCAGAATAACAATCAGGAGAACGAGTGGCATTTAAAGGAAAGAAGGAAGTGAGCAATTTTATGTAATGTTAAGTGAAGGAAAGTTTAAAAAAATGTGTATTGCATGACTGTGACAATTGAAAATGTTACTATGGTTTATTTTTCTATTTTTGTATGTGCATTCATGCTGCCATTCAAAATATGATGTAATACGGATATTTCAAGAAAATCCATATGAGAACCTCTTGCTGTACAAGGGATATAAGTACCCAGGTGTCTGGGAACAGCTTTTTATTTTTATTTTTGCCAAACACTAGTATGTTGCAATTTTTTATATTTAGTTGAAGCTGTTTTCTTACACAAAATATCTGCATATTCCAGCCCATTTTGGATCCGTTTAGTATCCGTGAATGAGCGGGTAACAGTGCCTTGCATTTATAAGCAAACTCGGTAAGCCCACTTTAGTGATGGTTTGGATTTCTGGAAAATAAATGCCAAACAGGAGAGAGCCCAATTCTGATCTCTGGTGTACCCAACTAGTTACAATTGTTATGGAGGAGGGGGTTTGCGTAATGTTTAAGGTTTTTACTTCACAGAAGGTACAAGGATTGATTGTGACCTCTGGTTATTGGCTATGTTTGTAATAGTCTGCAGACTGATATGTCAGAGGAGGCGACCAACATTTTTCTCTACTTGGGATCTTTTGGATAGCCCGTTTGCCATCCAGCAGTCAGTTTAGGGGTTTTGATTAAGTTTATCAATATTTTCAGTAATGTCAGCATGCAGGCGAGTGTCAAAAGCCTTGGGATAAGAAAAGCAACATACACAGAAAGACCACTGTCCAAATACCAGTGTAATGTTTTCAGAGAAGTAAAAAGGGTTACTAAGATCAGGAGACTGGACTTGCCCTTCACAAAGCCAAACTGAATAGAGTCTTGATCATTTAAGTTGCCTGTATCTGTATAAATAAGATGTCCTTCTATTCAGTGTTGCAGTATTATTTACATATGGGTTGTATTCCACTCCATGACCCGACATCCGGCCTGTATACAAAAGCTTAATGCTACTGCCTGTATGCGAGACATTACACATAAGCACAGAGAACATCGGCCATAAAAGTGACTTCCACACGTACAATCCTCAGAACATTTTCACCACCATTAGGAAAAAGGTTGACTCGTATGTTCGTTCTACCATTGGATGTTGTGGATTTGCTTTACGGCTTCAGATAAGTACCCCATAGGGAATTTAATTTGTTGCTACTGCCTTTTGTTGTTAGTCATCCAGAAAGGACAGGTGTGTAGGTGTTGAAGGCAAATTCCACATAAGGATAGTCACGAGCTTTGGTTGTTTGCTTAGTGCTTACACATGACCATCGGTCCTGTTCTGTCAGGCCTTTATACCCAAGACATTACTCAGTTGGTCGTTGGGTTTAAAATCTCTCCTTGGAAAAACAGAGACTTAAATATTTGGCAAGGGATGTGATGGAGGGATCCACGATTTCTTCTGAGCCGTCCGCGAAGACAAAGGTCAGCAAAGACAGGCTCAAATCCTCTTAGGCTGCACCTTCTTTCTTTGACGTGCCCCTTGAGGTTGATGAAAACCCCTCATTGCAGTTAGAGGTAGGGTCTGCATCTTCGGCGGGTACCACATTGGAAGCTGTCAGAAGTAGGGATCCGAGCATGTCCGAGGCAATGCAGATATCTGGTTCCGGTGACTTGGGGGAATCACAGCTTTTTATTTTGGTGGACTCTGAAACCGTTCCTGCTTCCCTGCCTAAAGAAGTCCTGGGCATAAGGCCTACTTCTGCCCTTTTTCCACCGCAAGAGAAGCATGTTAAAAAGAAGCAGAAGACTAGGCATTCCACTGTCCCTTCCATCCCTCCGTCAGATAGGAATGTCTTTTCCAGGGTCTTAAGGCTCTGATGGCCTTTGAGACCTTAAAACTCATCTTCATCCATTTCAGGGCCTGAGTTTTCCTCTTCTGTTCTGCCATCTGCTTCCCAGGAGTCTTCTACTGTGCAGTTGACATCTCACCCAGTACAGGAATGTGACTGAGGGGTCTTTTTCAGATGAAGGCTCATTAGCTTACTCCACACAAATCCCTTTCCCCTTTGGAGTATCCTTACCCAGAGGAAGAGTCTAATGGGGGGATTCCCCCATGGAAGAACTTTCCTTTGGGGAGACTATCAATAAAATGAGGGAATTCTTTAAGAGGGATTCTTCCCAAATCTCAGAGGAGCAAAAACAATGATATGATCTGCTTCAGCTGGAGGCACCTGCTCCTTCAGCAGTACCTCCAGTTCTTCTAGCTTTCTTGGATGCCTATGTTTCTACTTCTAAGACCCCCAGACTCTCAAGCTCCTGCTCCAAAAAGACTTGACTGTTTTTAAAAGGTTCCTAAGGATTGTAAGTTTCTTTTTAAATGTCTTTCATCTGATCCAGCTGTGGTATCCATTACATCAGATGAATCCTCTCGTGTTGTTCCTTCAACTAAGTTGCTACTTTCTGACAACGAAAGTAGGATTTTAGAAAGGTTGGGAAAAAAGGTTTATACTTAACCTTGGCTAACAGAGACATTAATTACCAGACTCACATGTCTCCGTGTGCTCTAGACTTACTTTCTCAGGATCATCAGACCCTGTCCCAGTTACCTGACTCAGAGGCTAAGTCACTGTCTCTTTCTCTCTTGGCTGCATCCTCCCAGGTGATTAGACATTCTGTCAAATGCAGCTATGATGCCGTTGAAGCTTCCTCCAGAGCTGCAGCTTCTGCTTCTGTTCTCAGGAAGCATTTTTGGCTACATCTCCAGGCTCTTTGATATGAAAAACTAATTGCTTGATGCTCCCTTGGACGGTTCTGCCTTTTTGGCAAAGTGGTTGCAGAACATTTTAAGACTCTGAAGGGAAAAGATAAGGAGCTCCAGGATTTAAAACACTTGCTGGTCTCCCTAGTTCCTAAATTTCATAGAAACTTCCCTGCCAAAACTCCCTTTGTCAGGAAACCTGCTTGCTCTTCCTCTTCTGCTCCTTCTGGTACTAGGCCATGTAAGTCATCAAGGAGGCCCCCTCAGTCTAAGGTTGTTGCTTTGGTCCCTTCTCCCCAGCAGCCTTTTCAGCCCAGACAAGACTGTCTGTGACACTCAGCTTCATCTTCCAAGTCCTACTCCTCTATTTATTTGCCTTTTTCTATCCCTTTCACCCTGGAAGAAAGTCAGTCAGGATTCCTGGGTGAGTTCAAAATTTTGCACAACTATTCTTTCTGCTATGGTATGTACCCTTGCTTTGCATGTAAGGCTGGTGAGGGTAATGGATCTGTAATTAACTGGATCTGTAGATGGGCTACCCTTGTGTAGAGGCATCTCTAGCAGTTTTGCAATCCAAACATCAGGAACAAACCCCGGTTGATAGGCTGAGTTTGAGCAGTTTTAGTAGAGGATCGGATAGTATATATTTGGCACTGATGAGAGTGCAGCCTGGTATGCGAGCTGAACGCATGGAAACATTTTTAACTAATAGGAATTCTAATGCTTGTTCCAAGATCATTACAGAAGAAAATAAGTTTTTAGGGAGAGTTGGCTAAACAGCATGAACAGATGGATAAAGTTAGTACTAAATTTGTCTCCCAATATATTTGCTGTATCTTTGGGGCTAGAAGGCGTGCTGCTGTTATGGATGAATCCAGTGCATTGTTGATGGAGATGTAAGGCATAGAATCAGCCTCCATAGGGATTGTCACTGTTGCCCTCAGCCCACCATTGTGGGAGTTTTCAGTACACTGGGGTCATAGTATCAGTGACTAGCAGGTGTAATGAGACTGTCCCACCAGAAAACCCACTTTCTGGAAACTTTAAGACTTATGAAGTCCACCATGGATTTGGTGTATTGCGTCTGTGTTTTAACCCCTCCCTCAGCTCTTAAATTGGTTTCATCAGTGTTTGGAGAAAAATGAGGGATCTTGGTCTGTTTTCCATAGAACCTGTAAATAGGGATACCTTTTCTTGTAGACTGGAAGCATCTTGAAATTATGCTTACATGAAGGCTGAAGCCCTGTGTAAAACCCCACAGCACAGTGGATTGACATTCTGTGCCAGCATTGGAAGGTAGATTTCTGTAGTGTCTTTTTGGTTCAGCATAGACTCCAGAAGTAATTCACTGTTCAGTACCATTCTGCCAGTTAAGTCCAAAACTGTGGGCAGTGTGAAAACGAAGGTCATCTTATGCCTCCTTGAAACTTTATTCCATTAATCTGTTTTAACTATCCCATTTCCAGTAATCCCTTTATGTGACAGGTTCTGGAGTAGTTTTTAGACTTCACTGAATTTGCAATTAAAAATGTGGCTCTCAACCTTCAGTTTCTCATGTGCAGAAGAGTGCATTTCAAGGAACAAGCATTGTGAATGTGTAACAGATGCAAACAACTTTAACTAGGGAGCTTGCATATTTATTTTATTCACTTTCCTTTGCATGCATATACACTGTTTTCTTGATGAAACAGCACGATTCTTTGGAATTTACCCTGGACTTCTGCTTAGAAATGTTTGAGAACAATAAGTGTAGGATGCTATTTTATTAAGCAGTCCAATGATCTCTTCCTTGAAATGGTTACAGTTAAGATATATGATAAGGGAAGTTCCCAAAAAGGCCTTAATGACTACTTCCATAATGAATTTTTCATATAGCCCACTGTAACTTTGACTGTGGTGATGTTGCAACTTGGGGACCAGGATTAGAAATGTGCCTTATGTTAAGTTGTCAATCTCGCCTTCATTCTTTACCAGCTCGAGGGCAGCCCCATATCCCATGCATGCAAAGGTAAGTACCCAGATCTCGTTTGCGCCTTGCTTTGGGAGGTTCTCTTTACCAGCTCCTGGTAAGTAGTTCACATTTGTGATATTTCAAGTTTAAAACTAATTTTTGATAGTTTAAATTTGTTTCTACCCTTTTCTGACAGGAATCTGTCTCTTTTTTTTTTTTTTTTGTTTCAATTTTCTATCTACCTCCCCTGTTAGGGTGTGTGTGTTGGTGTTTTATACAAATACCTCTTGGTATTTTGTTAATTTAATTTGACTGGTGTGTCTGTTTGTGTTGTGTTTCGCACCATGTCTAAAGGAGAGGGTTTTCAGGTTTTAAGAAGTGTTCGTGCTGTCAGAAGATGTCTCTGACAGTGTTTGGGCCCTCTTCACCTGCAGGACTCCTGTGCTATTTGTCACCTTCAGCCAGAGAGTCCTGCAGGAGACGTAACAAGTTGATTCTCACAACTAAAACTGCCAGGCCCAGGCTTCTGTTCTAAAGCAGCCTCGAGACGCTCTGTCGCTCCGAGAAGTCGGTGCCGACGAGATCTCTGTGGTATCGCCTGATGGCCCATCCAGGAAGATCTTCAAGGTCATCCAGGTTGTCAGATCATGACCTAGAGAGTGGTCAGTAGATTACTCAAGTCACAGGTACTGGCCCAAATGCTACACAGTCCGTCTCAGCAGGCGACTGTTGGTCCACGATACCCCTTCTGTTCCTTCAGCTCCTACTCTTATCTCCTCTTCCTTAGGGGGATTCGGTCGGGGCTCCAGTCTCCTCCGAGGGGTGAGTGGCAGACCTGCCTGGGAGTGATGAAGAGTGTACTGGCCACTGGTATCAGTCAGCAGTCTCTTCCCGTAGCTCCTCCCTCTTGTACCTGTCCCCGTAGCCCTCCCTCTGCTGACATCTCTGCCACTTCTCTTGCTACAGGACCCAGAGATCCTCCGCCTCAGGTTTTTCTCCTGATGTTTCGGGTGATTCTCCTAGGAAGAGGACGAAGCATGTAGACTCCCCGAGTCTGTCACGCCGATACTGACTTTGATGAGTCAGAGGGATCCCCTCCCTCTGAGGATGTCTCCTTCAGACATCCTAGAACTTCTAAAACAGAGGAAACTGGCCCACCAACAATCCCTCTGAGGATGAGTCAGTATACCTAGAGGCGTTTGGATCCTCGCCTCCACCTCCTGACAGCTCCTGACTCTGTAGAGCCAGTCCCTAGAGGCCTTCTAAATTTATCACTGCCCCTAGTGACAAACAATTCCTTACCAAGGGTGTCCCCGCTGATGCCATGGTGGTGGCTGCGCCCAAAAAGGAACTTGCAGATCCTAGGACTCTAGGACCATGGATAGGTACGGCAAGCGGATGTTTTCCTCAGCGACCTTTGCTGTGCTGAATTATCTTTGTCACTTCACCAGACTCCAGAGATATCCTGAAGGAGCTGGGAGAAGTAGTTCAGGATCCTACAGCTGCAGAACCCTCAATTCCATTGCTAACTCCTCCATCAAATTCTCCCTTTGATGGGTCAGCTTTGTTTGGCCCTCAGGTGATGGAGTCCTTGACCCGGTGTGACCAGGTCGGCAAGACTCTTTCTGCTGTTGGAGTCCGTTTTTCCCCCCCTTCTAGCCCTTATCAAAGGACAGAAGGGTGGGAAGACCCTAGAGGCAGAGGGGTAACAACAACAGACGCCTAGCTAGGAGGCAGGGGGGTCCCAAGAACCAGGGAAGGAGGGCCTCTCTCTGATAAGCCCTTTCAGCATCCCTGAGGTGTTATCACTGTACCCAGAAGCCTGGCATCCCTCACTCAAGACAGATGGGTACAGTCGATCATATCCAAGGTTTACAATTTAATTCCGGAAAGTCTTGGGTACAGTCGATCATATCCAAGGGTTTATATTCCTTTTAGGAAAAAGTCCTTCCCTCAAGTTGGACATTGCAGAGTTAGAAATCGCAAAACTACAAAAAGAGCCATTCAGCCAGTTACAATAGACCATTCAGAGCCCGAATCTACTCAAGGTTCTTTTTTGGTCAAAGAAAAGGAGACTGGAGACCAATATTGGATCTCAGCAGACTCAACAAGTCTGTCAGGAAGACAGGATTCGAATGGTCACTCTTCAGTCAATTCTGCCCTTCTTACAGAAGGACAACTGGATGTGCTCAATAGATCTTCAGGATGGTCCAGTCATTTCCAGTTCAGAGCCCTGCCCTTGGTCTCACTACAGCCCCCCAGAGTGTTCACACAATGCATGGCAGTGGTCACGGCTCACCTGACTGGCTCCTGTCAGCCACCACCAGGCATCAGCTTATACAAGCCAGGGATTACACAATAGACCTTTGTTCTCATTTGGGCATCTCAGTCAACAAAGTCATCCTTATCGCCTGCCAGTCTATTAACTTCATAGCAGTAAACTTAAACACTGTTCGGATGTCAGCTACCCTTACAGAACAAAGAGTTTCAGACAATTCAGACTCATGTCAGGATCATTCTGGCCAGCAAGAAAGTACAGGCCAGAATGGTTCTAAAGGTATTAGGTCTCATGGCTGCGCCATTACTCTTCTCCCCTGGCTCGATTCTACATCTTCAGTGGATGCTGTTCACACAGTGGTCATACCAGCAACCAGATTCTGGTGACACAAACATAAGAACATCTTGCTTGGTGGATCACATCGTCTCAGGTTCACCAAGGCAGGTGCTTTGTACATCCCCCCCCCGACAGCCACTGTACGGATGCCTCCCTGATCGGCAGGATGGTACGTACCATCTGCACATAAATGTCCTGGAGATGAGAGCAGTGCTTTTAACGTTGCAAGCCCTCAACGACTTTCTTCACAGACAACATGTCTGTAGTTTGGTATATCAACAAACAGGGGCGGAACCAAGTCCCCCTTGTCCTGGGAAAACCAACATTATAGCGGACAGATTGAGCAGAGCTATTCTCATGCCTCACGAGTGGTCTCTCAAGCAATCCCCCAAAACAGCAAATGTCCAGACTTCTTCAGCCTCTTCCCTCTATCAGGCCATCCCCCAGAGACGCCTGACCCAGGATTGGCCCCAGGGACTTCTTTATGCCTTCCCTCCATTTCCTCTGATCCCTCAGGTGATCCTTGAGAGCCAAATTGATTCTCATTGCTCCATCACCTTTTGGTGCAGCATCTGGACCCAGTGCCAGATCTACTGATTCACCAATCCGTCAGCTGCACCGGTCAATCCCTTCTCTCAACCTCACAGCATGGTTGCTCCACTTCCTTCCTTAGCCCAGTTAGAGATATCATAGTAGCTTCACTAAAATCCTCTACCAGGAGGACTTACACAAGCAAATGGAAAGGCCCAAAATATTGATCCTTTACTGCCCCTGTTCAGGCAGTTCTGGACTTTAGCAGAGATTTTTCATGCAGGCTCCTTCTTCCACAGTCAGAGTTCAGTTGGCTGCTATTTCTAATTTTCATGTCGGGATAGCAGATCATAATATTATGTCCCATAGGCTCTGCAGGGCCTTCTTGAAAGGAATTTTCCTACTAAAGCCTCCAATCAGGAATCCTCCTCCTCAGTGGGATCTAAATTTAGTGCTGACATCCTTGATTCTGCTGTTTCTTGTTCCCTAAAATATCTTTCTTGGAAAGTTATTCTTAGTGGCTATTACTTCTGCCAGGAGGGTGTCTGAACTTCATGCTCTATTTGATTTTTCACAAAGACAGAGTATCTTTGAGAACTAATCCATCCTTTTTACCTAAAAAAATAATCTGAATCAATCCATTGATCTCCTGTATTTTTCCTAACTATTCAGATAGAGCTGAACAAAAGCTACATTATCTTGCTTAGATATTATTTGGACAGAACAAAAAATTTAGAAAATCTGATCAACTTTTTGTTTCCTATGCAGATAATAAAAAGGCCTTCCTGTTTCTAAAGTGACTTTGTCCAGATGGCTTTCTTCGTCATCACTGAAATTTATACGATCGGGGAAAACAGCTGTGCTCAAAACCTAAAGCACATTCAACTAGGAGTTTAGCTACTTCTACAGCTTTTCAAGCTAGACTACCTTTGGACACTATTTGTGCATTTGTTTCCCATTACAAATTGGACTTGGCCTCCAGGGACAGAGCCAGTTTTGGCTCTACAGTCCTCAAGAGTTTGTTCCATTGTGCCACCCAGGATAGAGGAGCTAGGGAGAATGAAGGCGAGATTGACAACGTACCTACCATAACGTTCCATGTTAGTTGTCTTCTCCCTCCTTCCCCTGGCCTGGACAGACCTTGTATAAGAAACTATTATGCTAAAGACCATTCAGACCTGGTCCTTTTTCCATCTGTAAGTTTCTTCTTCCTTTGGGAAGTATTTTATGCTTGGTGTTATTGCCCTTTTGTCAACAAACGAGATCTGGGTACTTACTGCCTTGCATCATGGGATATGGGGCTGCCTCGAGCTGGTAAAAGGAGTTCTCGACCCATCAAGCAAGAAAGAAGGCGAGAGAAGACAACTAACATGGAACGTTATGGTAGGTACATAACTTCTTATTCTATTTGACATTACTAAGGTTATATTTGGAAGCGAAGTTTAGGCCTCTTTGGATTGGCTTTCCAGGATCAAATCATGTATCTCAAAAGAGCATGTATGGCCTAGTGTGGTACATCTGTAAAGTACAGCCTCAGTCTCCTATAGTTGAAGGGCCTATTCAGTTTCCCTCTTCATAGGATAAGAAGAGCACTCAAGCATGAGACCCTACAAGTTTCTGCTTTTCTCGTTAAGTCTCTGACGGTGATTACTCTTATTGCAGCTGTTACAGTCCTAACTAGCTGTAGGAGGCCATTTCTTCCAGATTGCCCTAATATGGAAGTCCATCCTCATATACTGATCAATTATTTCAGACAGTGGTAATTTTAGATCCTCCTCCAGAAAGAAATTGCATAGTTCTTGGAACGGGCACAGATTTAACTCCACAAGTAAGCTGTACTGTTGAATTTTACTTTAGAGAAAGGTAAATATTTTTGCTACATCTTTTTATTAAGTTTACTGAATTCTTCTGTTTGTATTGTAGACATCAGCAGCTTTAACAAGCATGCCAGTTTGTTTGGCGAAATCTCTAGGGCCTCATGTTTTTGCTTTGTGGTGGGACATTTGTGTGGTGTTACTGGACATGAACTACAATATGAACTGGCACCTCACCTAAGTGTCATGTTTAATCATAGCCTCACCTCAGGTTTCGTGCCCACTGAGTGGCGCACCGCTACAGTTATCCCACTCCACAAGGGGGAATCCACCTTGGATCCGGGAAACTACCGTCCCATCAGTTTGACAAGCCTTATATGCAAGGCCGTGGAGCGTATTATCATGGAACTTTTTAACAAAGACATTGGCAACCTTCAAACACTGGACCCCACCCAGTTTGGGTTCGTGAAGGGCCGATCTTGTCTCTTGAACTTGATTGACTTCTTCGAATCACTCTCCAGAGCCATGGACAAGGGTAAGGTGGTCCACACAGCCTATCTAGACCTTGCCAAGGCCTTTGACACCATCCCCCACTGTGGAATCAGAGATAAACTTACTAAGCTGGGCATTAATCCCTACGTCACCCAATGGGTTGCTAACTGGCTTACTGATAGAACCCACAATGTAAAAGTAGCCAACTCCAAATCCAGCTCCAGACAAGTGGAGTACCTCCGGGTTCAGTCCTGGGACCGCTCTTGTTTGGCATCTACTTCTCTGAAGTACAGGCCAACACTAAGGGACTCTGGATAACAAAGTTTGCAGATGACTGCAAACTGGGAGCCATTATTGAATCCCCAAATGATATGGATACTCTACAAAAGGGCCTTACAGAAACAGATGCTTGGTGCCAGAGCCATGGGCTCAAGCTCAATGCCAAGAAATGTATAGTTATCCCCTTTGGGGAAAAAACATCTATCCGTGAATTACCATATAGGTGGAAGTACACTAAACCCTGAAAGTTTGATAAGAGACTTAGGGACACAGGTGGACAGTGGTCTCACCTTCGATAACCACATCGCCACAACGGTCAGGAAATCCTTCTATGTGGCACACCTCATCACTAAGGGCTTTTCATCCAGAAAAAAGGAGGTCATTGTCCCACTGTACTCATCCCTCATTAGACCCATTATAGAATACAATGCCCCGTTTGGTATGTACCTCTCAAGATAGCTGCAACAACTGGAAAGGCCACAGAAATACCTCACTAAAAGAATCACAGGCCTAAAGCAGATGCCCTACGCTGACCGCCTTATAAAACTCCAGCTATACTCTGTCGCATATCGTCTACTCAGAGGCGATCTTTGCTTAACATACAAGGCCGTGCCAAACCCAGAGCTGTTGGACATGCTACACTTAAAGAAATCCCATTCCCTCAGAGCCACACACTCCAGGGATCTAAACATTGTCATCACAATAAACAAAACATGCTGGAGGGATAGGTTCCTGACCCAGAGACTCCCCAGATTCTGGAATAGATTGCCCATACATGTCAAGCAGAGTATCTCTTTGTTCTTCTTCAGAAGTAACCTTGACAGTTGGATGGGAGAAAGGAAATTCACCCCGGGGATCACGTCAGTCGCCCTGCTAGACAGGGGTCCAGGGAAGTAAATAGTGTGGGAAGAAATAGCCAGGGAATTGTTATGGCTAGGCTTGTATAGGCCCTAGGGCTGATAGCCTAGTACCAACCTATGATAGATGTCATTTTGTACATCATTTTCTGGAAAGTTTGACTGCCATTGTTTGGTTTGCCTTGGGTTTGCTTCACTGTCTTTGCATGGTGTTGACCTTTGGTGTCTTCAGTGATTCAGAGGATTCTCCAAGGGCTAAGCTGTTATGGCAGATACCTGACAGGAGAGAAGAGCTTCTTTTGCTTCCTTATATGGATCACTGGCTCTTGATGAGCCTTTCTTTATTCCCTCTTTTGACTGCTCACCACAAAGCTTTCAAACCAGGAGAAAGTCTTTTCTAATCCCAATCTAGGCATCTCCTTTATTGGTCAGAGTTGGACACTTCATTGCCTCTTGTCTGCTCAGTTTGTGCTTGGGTTACTGTAGCCAAAGGAACCTGGATGAAGTCACAGTGGAAGGTCCAGACTTTTATTTATTTAGCCATTTGTCATTTTATACCTTCTAACTCATTTCCTAGAGTTTGGAGGTGGAAGATTACAATTAAGGGAGGAGGGTACATCTTCTCTACAGGCTGATTTTTGTTGTCTTTATGTACTATTCCCTTCTCCTGGATTCCTTTGCTTGCAGTATTAGGCCTTCTGCACACAATGCTTCCATACCTCTTTATCTCTGCTTGAGTATGATTTATCCATTAACAGATGCAGTGCTCTCTGCTTGTTTCAGTGTGCAGCTTTTGTCATTGGTCATGTGTTACTCAGCCCACATAAAGCTTCCACAGCCACCTTGACTCCTAAGGTTGACAAGAAGTCATCATTGGTTTTCATGCTCTGTCCTTGTATGTCCAGTACTTATATACCCATTTATGCTGCTGCAGTTGGAATCGTAGGGTTTGCTACCAGCGTTCAATCTCTGTGCACCAAAGAACTAAAATATAGGCCTGTTTATCCTGTTATAAATAAATGTTTGCTTATAGACCAGCTGTGTTGCTATTTCTTTTGGTCAGTGTTGAATTGCTGTACTTTGGGTCAGTGTTGAATTGCTGTACTTTGGGTCAGTGTTGAATTGCTGTACTTTGGTTCAGTGTTGAATTGCTGTACTTTGGGTCAGTGTTGAATTGCTGTACTTTGGGTCAGTGTTGAATTGCTGTACTTTGGGTCAGTGTTGAATTGCTGTACTTTGGGTCAGTGTTGAATTGCTGTACTTTGGGTCAGTGTTGAATTGCTGTACTTTGGGTCAGTGTTGAATTGCTGTACTTTGGGTCAGTGTTGAATTGCTGTACTTTGGGTCAGTGTTGAATTGCTGTACTTTGGGTCAGTGTTGAATTGCTGTACTTTGGGTCAGTGTTGAATTGCTGTACTTTGGGTCAGTGTTGAATTGCTGTACTTTATCCTAGTAAGTTCTCAAATGGTATGTGGTGTTTGTGGGAGGGGATAATGTAGTAGTAACTTGAATATAGAAGAAAATGCAGTGTTAATTGTTAGCAAAATAGTTTACATTAGGCATTAGTGTTAGCAAATTTGTTAGTGTGATTGCTAGCTGTAATACATCAACTGTTTCATGCATTGTTTCCTGTAGAATGTCTAGCAGTGATGTATTCAACAGAAATGTGTCTACTTTTTCTGTTTTATCAACTGGGTTGAAATCCTTTTTCATTCGAGGCCTGGGGGCATTGTCACGTTAAGTGACTTACTTGCAGGACTAGATAGGTAATTGAGCTTGTTGATAGTTATGGTCTTATTCTTTTGTGCTAATTGCCAGATAATCTGACTTTGTCATATTTATTTTTTGTTAACCAGATAGTGATCTGGCCCTTCACATAGCTTTTTCAGCAAAAAAAAAAAAAAACTGATAAAAGCAGTAAATCTTGATGATTTAGTATATAGAGTAGCCAGTCATCTAGCTTGGTTTGGGAGCCCATTGTTTATCAAGTGAAAGATACAGGCAGAATATATGAATTCCAAGCATGACATTGGGTGGAGCGTGTCAGGATTGAATCTTACTCCTGGGAGCTTCTTATCCAAGGAACTCATTCTTCATTTGTTAGTTGCAGGTGTTTTTTGAGCTATTTAGTGCAGTGTGTTTGCAGTAATTTTAAGACAAGTTTTCTGTACTGGTTGATTTATTTTGTGTGTTAGTTAAATAGAAATGTAAAGTGGAAGCCATATTTTTTTAACTTTATCTGAGTTGTGTTTGTTCCCGTTCAGAAGCCAGATTTTTCAGAAACTCGAAATTCATCTGGTAGAGACCATATGATTGACTTTCTGAAAACTTAAACTTCAAAAAACAACAAAAATCTGCCATATTTTCTATGTTTTTGTAGGGGACAAGCCCTCTGTACCCCCCCCCCCCCCGCATTTTATATATACCATCTTCAAGATCACACTACAGTTGGGGAAACTGCAAATTTCCCCGTCCTCACTATACTGCGATCTCCATTCGAAAAATTAGAGATTTCAGAAAGTAGATATGAATTTAGAGTTTCTGAAAACCCGAGCTTCTGAAGGGGACCCATATATACACACACCCATTTGTTATCAATTTGGTTGACTGCACAAAAGTTGACTGGTATGTAGACTGTATGAGAGTGAGCAAATGCAGAATTGTGTAAATGGAATTTTATGCTAGTGATTGAATAGGTTTACTGTAGAGACAGCTGTATTGGTTAGGAAGTTTCTAGTGTTACATCAGTAGTATGGTTTTGATGTTTGCTGTTTAAAATGGGAAGCTGTGTAGGAATTTGTACTTTCCCTGCTGTTGTGCAAGCTCGAATATGGTATAACGTATCAAGGATATGTAGAGTGCATGCCCTCATGCAAAAACATATTTTGATTTTTTCTTCCTGTGTTTTGGATTTATTTGTGTTTTATTTTTCTGGGATTTGATTGTGTGTGGTCAATGATTTTGTGCATTCAGGCTATTGTGTTTAATGTTTGTTTTTTTGATCTTGACTGATAGACTCATTCATGCACAACATAAATGCTGTGCTGTGGCTGTCTGCAGTTGTAGGTTCTAAGCTCATCTACTCATACAGTAACTTGCCTGCACACATGGCTGTGAGTGCATGTTGTCTTAGATGGGTCATCATCTTCTTTCGGCTGTTCCCGTTAGGGGTCGCCACAGCAGATCACCTGTTTCAATTTCTTCCTGTTCTCTGCATCTTGCTCTGTGACGCCAACCACCTGCATGTCCTCTCTCACCACATCCATAAACGTTATCTTAGGCCTTCCTCTTTTTCCTGTTACCTGGTAGCTTCATCCTTAGCATCTTTTTCCCAATATACTCAGCATCCCTTCTCAGCACATGTCCAAACCAACGTAATCATACCTCTCTGGCTTTGTCTCCAAACCTTCCAACCTGGGCTGACCCTCTAATATACTTATTCCTAATCCTGTCCACCCTCGTCACACCCAGTGCAAATCTTAACATCTTTAATTCTGCCACATCCAGCTCAAACTCCTGCCTTTTTGTCAATGCCCACTGTCTCCAACCCATATAACATAGCTGGTCTCACTACCCTCTTGTGTAGACCTTCTCTTTCACTCTTACAGGTACTCGTCTGTCACAAATCACTCCTGACACTCTTCTCCACCCACTCCATCCTGCCTGTACTCTCTTCTTCACCTCTCTTCCACACTCACCGTTACTCTGAACTATTGACCCCAAGTATTTAAACTCATCCACTTTTGCCACCTCTACTCCTTGCATCCTCACCATTCCTCTATCCTCCCTCTCATTCACACACATATATTCTGTCTTAGTCTTGCTGACCTTCATTCCTCTTCTCTCTAGAGCATATCTCCATCTCTCCAGGGTGGTCTCCACCTGTTCCCTACTCACTACAGATCACAGTGTCATCTGCAAACATCATAGTCCACGGGGACTCCTGTCTGATCTCGTCTCTCAACCTGTCCATCACCATTGCAAATAAGAAAGGGCTCAGAGCTGATCCTTGATGTAACCCCACCTCCACCTTAAACGCATCCGTCACTCCCACCGCAGACCTCACCGCTGTCACACTACCCTCGTACATATCCTGTACCACTCTTACATACTTTTCTGACACCCCTGACTTCCTCATACAAAATCACAGCTCCTCTCTAGGCACCCTGTCATATGCTTTCTCTAAGTCTATAAAAACACAATGCAACTCCTTCTGACATTCTCTGTACTTCTCCATCAACACTCTCAGAGCAAAGATTGCATCTGTAGTGCTCTTTCCCGGCATGAAACCATACTGCTGATTACTAATCATCACATCCCTTCTTAACCTTGCTTCCACTACTCTTTCCCATAACTTCATGCTGTGACTGATCAATTTAATCCCTGTGTAGTTACTACAGCTCTGCACATCACCCTTCTTAAAAATCGGTACCAAAACACTTTTTCTCCATTCCTCGGGCATCCTCTCACTTTCCAAGATTTCATTAAACAATCTGGTTAAAAACTCCACTGCCATTTCACCTAAACACCTCCATGCTTCCACAGGTATGTCATCTGGGCCAACAGCCTTTCCATTCTTCATTCTCTTCATAGCTATCCTTACATCCTCCTTGCTAATCCATTGTACTTCATGACATTTTCTCAAAGATTTGTATGAATATAATTCAGTGTATGACATATCAAATTGTTTGCTGGTTACGTTGGATGTTAACGCACTATTTACTGTGATACCCAATTTAGAGGGGGTAGAGGAGATTAGAGCATTTTTACGTAAGCTCAGCACATATAGTAATGATGTAATCTTTCTGATATGTGCTCTTTTAGATTTGATTTTAGAAAATAATGTTTTCATATTTGCTGAACAGGTATAATTACAGAAGGTTGGCGTGGCTATGGGCACAGCTTGTGCCAATAGCTACATCAGCCTAGTGATGGTTAAATGGGAAGAGGATTGTTCATATACCACATGCTTTTTCTACACAATTAAAGATTTTTAGACGTTTTGTGAATATTTTTTTGTTATGGGAGAGCAACTCCGTTAGATCTAGAGTGTTTCATCACATATTTAGAATCAACCTCTAATTTTTTAAGGTTTACGAAGAATGTCCATGCCCAGCATATAGATTTTTTTGATGTGCATTTAGTTAAAGGTGAGAGGGGTATGTCGGATGCATCAATGTATAGAAAACCATGTAGAAGAAATACAATATTGTATCGAAACAGTATGCATCCAGGGTTTGTGTTTAATAGTATAACCAAAAGTCAAACACTCAGGATATCTAGATTATGTACGCAGGAAGTACAGATGAGTGAAGCATTAGAGACCTTTAAAGAAGAATTAAGGGCTAGAGGATATCATAAGGCTTTAAAACAAGTTACAAACCTTTCTTTAAAAACAACTACAAAGAGAAAAATAATCTATATAATGGACAAGTTAGGCCCACTATAACCTTCACAAATGATGTGGGGAGGATAGGTTATGTAGTGAGAGAGAATTGGTCTGTCATTATCTCTGATGAGGTGGTGGGTGACATACCAAAATTTTGTTTTAAGAATGCCCAATCACTTAAGTGGCAGTTGTGATATAATAATAAAGGTAAAAATGTGGATAAAAGACCACAGTTCTTTAAATATGGTACTTTTCCATGCAAGAGGTGTACAGTCTGTCCCTATATTTCTAATGTTAAGGTGTTTAAACATCCAACTTCAGAATACATATTTTCCCTGAAGTCATACTCAGATTGCTGTAGTAGGCACTTAGTCTTGCCCACTGTATTTAATGTAGTAATTTTTGTGTGGGTAAGACTAGTAGGACTTTAAAAGAGAGGGTGCTGGAACTTGTAGGATATATGGGAAGTAAAGACATTAGTAGTCCATTATCTAGGCACATTCAATAACATTAGGAACATTCTTTTTTGTTTTTAGTTCTACAAAACGTCATAATAAGCAAAGGGGGGTGGATATAAATGTCAGAGAAATTTGAAACAAAATGGATTTTAATTTTGCAGGCACACAAACCTCCAGGATTGAATGGCTATGTGCCTGTAAAACCAATTTTGAAGGAAAGGAAGTTATGTCATTAATTGATTGTATAATTGATTTAATATGATATATAAATGGACTTTTAAATGTTTATTTGTCTGAAGTGCGTGTAAGGCATGAAAGCGTTTACCTACATTAAATTATTTGTTTTTACTTGAACTTGAAGCTGTTTTTGGTCTTGGTTATTTTAGTTTTTTGAGTTACTTTGTGTTCTAGAAAGATGTTCATTGTGCATACAGCTGCAGTCATTACAGATGGGTTATCCTGCCGTCAGGCGGGTCCTCGGTCGGCCGAATTCCAAAGTCTAGGTCCGGCGTCGGTTGTCGTTGCTTGATGTTCATCGTGCATACAGCTGCAGTAATCACATATGAGTTCTCTGCCGTCAGGTGGGTCCTCGGTCGGCCGAATTCCAAAGTCTTGGTCCGGCATCGGTTGTCGCCTTCTTCCTTGACGTCAGTGCGACAGGGGTATACAAGTCACAGCCGATGCCATATTCTTCAGTCTTTTTTGCCGCGCGGTGCCCGAAGCAGAAGCAGTTTGCAAGTGCCAGTCGGCCAGCTCCTGAATTTACGAAAACTTGGAAACCGAAGTCTTCTTTAAAGCTAAGTACCCCGTTGGGGAAACTTTTCTTGCCTCAGACCGATGTCAGACAAAGTTAACAATTGTATTTCTTGTAGGAAGCAAATACCGCATAAGGATTTCCATTCCCTTTGCATACCTTGTTTAGGCCCAGACCACGACGTCTCGGGCTGTCGCTTCTGTGCGACTTTCAATAAACGCACTATTAAGCATCGGGCGGAGTTCGCCCAACATTATTTTGGTAAAGCCTTTGATTATAAAATGTCGTCGGATACTCAGACTACCGTTTTGTCCAAAAAACGCAAGGACAAAGACAGTCACGCAAGGCCCACGGTCTCCACCGACACCACGCCAAAGCCGGCTACACGTGGTCCGGTGCTCAGCGAGACGCCTATGCAGTCCCTGACTACTGACGACACTTCCTTGGCGGTGTCTTCTGTACCCGAGACCGCTGGTACCTCGGCCCTTACTCAGACTACAACCACCGAAACCACAGTGAGTGTTGAGCCTCCTAATGTGGACAGGTCCACTTCCACCCAGGGTGTATTTAGACCCTCTTCTTCAATTTCTATTAAGGCCTTCACTAAATCCAAATCAGCCATGCATCCCAAGAGGCCTGTTGTACAGGGCCCATCCCCAGGCCCCATGCCTAAAAAGCAGGTGCTTAAAATGGCTGAGGATTTAATTTCCTGTATCAGGGGTTCCCAACCCCCTCCAGACAAGAGACCCAGAGTGGAGGAAGACTCTCCCTCTTCTGAACAGGGCTCCATTTTCTCAGAACATTCTGATGTGGAGGAACACTCATACTCTCCTTATGAAGATTCTGATGCAGAACAGTCCATTCCTTCTGTATCTCCCCCAGAGGATTTTTCTTTTGGGGAAACCTTACACACCTTGAGGGAGCACTTCCATTGGGAAGGCCAAGACTTTTCTGATTCCAAGAAAAGGCTTAGGGAATTTCTTTTGTTACCTCAACACAGACCTCTGGCTATACCTCCTGTTCTGGACATACTTGATGATGTTTACTCGGAGGCTTGTCTTAATCCGGATTCCCTGCCTCCTACACCAGTCAAACCTGATAGATACTACAGAGTCCCTAACTCTCACCAATTTCTTTTCAAAAGCCATAATGCTGACCCTGAAACCATTTCTCAATGCCCCAAGGGAACGAAGGCCTCTACTGCCAAGAATCCACTACCTTCTGAAAGAGAATCTAGATCCTTAGAAAGGTGAGGGGAAAAGGTATATACCTCGGCCACCCTAGCCATGAGGGCCTTAAATTGTCAGTTCCATATGCTTAAATATCAGCAGTTTCTGTTATCACAATTAAGAAACAAAATGTCTCAACCTGAACAACCAGATTTGAAGGAATTGCAGGATATGATGCATAGTGCAGAACAAGTGGGTAAACACACCTTACAATGTGGTTATGATGCCTTAGAGGCCTCGAGTAGAGCTGCTGCTACAGGAGCAGTCATTCGTAGACATGCCTGGCTTAGGGAACAAAGCTTGCCTGATCATGTTAAAGCTAAACTACTAGATGCTCCTTTACAAAAGGATGTGCTATTTGGTACTAATGCTGAGGAGATACTAAGAAAAATGGAAGAAAAAGCTAAATCTATGCAAACTGTCAAGGCCTTTCTATAGGTAAAGCCACCTCGTTTTAGCAGAAATTGGCCTACAAAAAACTGGTCCTTTCCAGCCACGGACAAGCCCCAAAGAGGTAGATACAGGCGCTCAAGGGGCAGAGGACAATCTCAAGGATCATATAGAGGCAGACAGTGGCAAACTCAAGCACCAAGAGGTGGCGAAGACAGTGCACAACAATACAGGAAACAAACCCAATGACTTCCTCCTTTTCATGCCAAGCAAATCCCAGCTGGCAGCCCCCTTGGGAGGAAAGCTGGCACTATTTTCAAGAAATTGGCAGATTATCACAACAGACAAATGGATCCCGGACATAATAAACAGAGGCTACAGATTTCATTTTCACACTCTTCCAAAAATGAGAGGCATGCCAACCCTGCCACACAATCAAAGGGCAGAGGCGCAAATACAAATTACAAAACTCATGGACATGAAAGCCATTCAAGAGGTTCCTACTCACGAACAAGGTCAAGGTTTTTATTCCAGACTTTTCCTGGTACCAAGAAAAGGAACAGACTGGAGACCCATTTTGGACTTATCCATCCTAAATACATTTCTACTCGTACCAAAATTCAAGATGCTCACATTACAGCAGCTTCTTCCCATGCCGGGCAAGGAGTTTTGGCTGGTAACACTGGACCTCAAGGAGGCATACCTGCATGTCCCAATCAGACAAAGCTGCAGAAGATACCTCAGATTTCTTGCAGGTTCAATCTACTATCAATTCTCTGCATTGCCCTTTGGCTTATCTACTGCGCCCAGAGTATTCACGAAATGCCTGGCATCAGTAATTGCCTACTGCAGACTTCAAGGGATACAAATTTACCCTTATTTGGACGACTGCCTGATCCAAGCGGACAGCAAGCACACACTTCTGGAACAGTTACTGAATTCTCTGGGATACACAATCAACAAAGAGAAATTCAGGCTAACACCATCTCAGAAAATAACTTTCCTGGGTGCCAACTTGGACACAAACACCCAGATGGCCTATGTTACGCCAGAAAAACAAGGGCAACTAAATCAGTACTTCAAAACACTAGCAAATTGTACCAGGCTTACTGCAAGGAAAATCCTGCAGGCTCTGGGCTTCATGGCATCTTGCATTCTTTTAATCCCATGTGCAAAGTTGCATATGAGAAAACTTCAATGGTACCTAAAAAACCTATGGTCTCAACACAGCAACAATTTGGAAACAATAATACCAATAATTCCATGTTTGCAAAAGGAATTTTTATGGTGGGCCCAGGCATGTCAAGCAAACACAGGTCTCCCATTCTGCAAGCCTCAAGCAAATCAAGTCATCACAACAGATGCCTCAGATTACGCCTGGGGGGCACACATGACAGGCAGGTGCTTTCAGGGCAAATCGTCCCAAAAGGAAAAGTACCTTCACATCAATCAAAAAGAAATGCTAGCAGTGATAAATGCAATTACAGCATTCAAGGACCTCCTGCATCCAGGACAATTATTGATAAGAGCAGACAATACCACAGTAATGTGGTACATAAACAAACAAGGAGGAACACATTCATATCCCCTGTGCAGACTAGCCATGACACTTTGGAACTTGGCTCTGGAATGGCAAATCGAACTTCAAGCACAGTACTTGCCAGGTTTGGAAAACACACTGGCGGACAACCTAAGCAGAAATATGACAGATCCACACGAATGGAAGCTGCATCCACAGGTGTTTACAAAGATAATCCAAGCATGGGGAAGGCCAGACATAGATCTCTTCGCCTCCCACAGGAACCATCAATTGCAAAAGTTTTGTTCAAGGACTTTTCATCCAAAGGCATGGAGGGTGGACGCCCTTTCATTCAGTTGGACAGCATGGACAGTGTACGCTTTCCCACCTCTGCCTCTTCTATCCAAGGTGCTCTTGAAAGCAAGAGCAGACAGACCGAAGATGATACTGATTGCTCCAGACTGGCCAAGGCAGCACTGGTACCCACTTCTAAGGAGCCTAACACATACTCCTCCCTGGCCTCTACCTCTAATGCCTCTTCTGCTGACTCAGCACAGTTACAAAACTCTTCACAGTCAGCTAAAAACACTCAATCTTGCTGCATGGAAAATTCCTTAACACCACAGCAGACCCTACTCTCCAAAGAGGTGCAGGATGTGATTCTGGAGGCCAGAAGGCCATCTACTAGGAAGACTTACTCCGCAAAATGGAAGCGGTTTTGCTCTTGGAATGAGAAAAAAGGCCAGGACCCTACAAAACTGAATTTGTCTCGGGTATTACAATATCTAGCTGAGCTGCTGAACAGTGGACTTTCATTTTCCTCCATAAAAATCCATGCCTCAGCCATTTCTGCAGAATTCAACACGGATCCACCATTATTCTCTCACCCACTTTTAAGGCAATTCCTCAGAGGGGCTAAGAATATAAGACCACCAAGGAAACAACCAGTGCCAGCCTGGGATCTTAATTACATTTTAGAAAAATTAACATTGCCTCCCTTTGAACCAGCTGCCAAAACAGATTTGCAATACTTGTCCTGGAAAACAGCTTTCCTTCTGGCCATTACCTCAGCGTAGGGTTTCGGAACTTCAAGCCCTCATGGCTGTGCAGCCCTTTCTTATCTTCCATCAGGACAGGGTTTCCCTTCGAACCAACCTGTCATTTATACCAAAAGGGGTATCCAGGGTAGCTTTAAATCAAGCCATACACTTACCTACCTTTTACCCCAATCCTCAAAACAAAGGGGAAAGGCTGCTACATCCCTTAGACATCCATAGACAGCTTTGTTACTATTTGGACAGAACAAAACCTTTCAGGAAATCAGAACAACTTTTTGTATCTTATGCCGTAGGAGCTCAAGGGAAGCCTGTTACCAAACAGACAATCTCTAAATGGATAGGCCACTGCATATGTTTTTGTTACTCCTATCATGGGAAATCTGTCCCTGTAGGCATCAGACCACACTCCACCAGGGCCACAGCTACCTCCACAGCCTTCCTCAGAGGGGTTCCTACCAAAGATATCTTGGAGGCAGCCACTTGGAGTTCTGTACATACCTTCACAAGACACTACCACCTGCCTTTATATTCCAAAACTAGAGCAGGCTTTGCTACTGTTGTATTGCAGGGCATTCTGGCTCATCCCAGTTCTACCTAGTGCCTACCACCCTGTGCGTAGCTTTGGGATTCTACCCATATGTGATTACTGCAGCTGTATGCACGATGAACATAGTACAGTTTTGTAACTACCATAAATGTAGATGTTAGAGTGCTGATACAGCTGCAGTACAGGATGTCCTTCAAGAATGCAACTGCAGTCATAACATGTGGGTTGTCCTGCCTCAGGCAGCCCTCGGTCGGCCGGATTCCAAAGTCTGGGTCCGACGTCGGCTGATGTCGCATTTCTCTCTGACGTCAGAGCGGCTGGAGTACATAAGCATCAGCCGACGCCATTTTCTTCAGTCTTTCTTGCCGCGCGATGCCCGAAGCAGAAGCAGTTCGCAAGTGCCGGTCGGTCAGCTCCTGTATTCTACGATACCGAAGTCATCAAAAAAGCTAAGTACCCCGTTGGGGATCTTTTCTTGCCTCAGCCGATGTCAGAAATTACTGAAAAAGTTAACAATAGTCTTTCTTGTGGTAAACAAATACCTCATAAGGATTTCCACTCTGCCTCCCTTGCCTGGGCCCAGACCACAACGTCTCGGCCTGTGTAGCCTGTGCTCGCTTCAACAAGCGCACTCTCAGGCGCCGGGCGGAGTTCGCTGAAGATTTTTTCGGCGATAATTTTGCTTACACCATGCCGTCGGATCTTCCGACATCGCAAACCCCCAAAAAGCGAAAAGACCGGGACCGACATCCTCGGCCCGCATCTACCACCGACTCCACACCAAAACCTAGCGCGAGTGCTCCGGTTCCCTCTGAGACGGTCTCTCCACCGCTCCGAACCGAAGACACCGCATTACCGACGACTCCGATTCCAGACATTACTCCGCCAGTTATAGATTTTCCTCCGGATACCGAAACCGAGGAAATGCCCAAGACCATTGCTGTAGACAAGGTCACTCCTGCATGTGGAGCTGCCAGGCCCCCTATGGCCATGTCTATTAAGGCCTACACTAGGGCTAAGGCAGCCAGCAAAACAAAGCATATTACTTCTAAATCCTTACTTCAGCCCACTCCAGAGGCACAAATTATGTCCATGGCTGCTGATTTAATTTCCATGATTAGAGGTTCACAGGCCCATCCTGAGAGAGGATCCCAGCCTCCTCCTGATAAAAGGCCCCGGGTTGAACCCTTTGACCCTACTGCTTCAGATGAAGATTCTGAGGGCTCTGTCCACTCTGATAGCCAGGAAGAGCTCTTCCAGACCTATGAGGACTCGGATGCAGAAGATTCCATCCCCTCGGCCTCCCCTCCTGAGGATATTTCTTTTGGGGAAGTTCTGCACACCATGAGGGAACATTTCAAGTGGCAAGGTAAGGAATATTCTGATTCTAGGAAACGCCTTAGGACTTTCCTTAAGAAGCCTCAGCACAGGCACTTAGCTATTCCTCCTGTACTTGATGTTCTGAATGATTTGTATTCTGATTCTAGTGCTACCCCTGATTCTCTTCCTCCTGCTCCAGCCAAGCCAGACAGGTATTACAGGGTCCCAGAAACTCATTCCCATTTATTCAGGGCCCATACTGCTGATTTGGAAACTATTTCACAGGGGCTTAAAGGAGTTTCAGCCTCCACCTCAAAAAATCCTTTGCCCTCTAACAGGGAAGCTAGGTCATTAGAGAGATGGGGCAAAAAGGTTTACACATCCACTACCTTATCTATGAGAGCTTTAAATTGCCTTTTTCATATGTTACAATATCAGGATTATCTGTTAGAAGATTTACAAAAAACATTAGCAACTCCTGATCCTTTAGACAGGAAGACTTTGCAGGAGGCTGTACATAACACTCAGCAAGTAAGCAATCACTTCCTGCAGTGTGGATATGATGCACTGGAAGCTTCATGTAGGGCAGCTATGACAGGGGCAGTCATTCGTAGACATGCTTGGTTAAAAGATCAACCTCTACCAGATCATGTAAAAGGAAAACTTCTGGATGCACCTTTGGAAAAGAACAAGTTTTTTGGTGCAAATGCTAAGGATGTGTTAAAGACCATCGAAGAAAAAGCAAAATCAGTTCAGACTGTGAGAGATTTCCTCCAGGTTCAACCCCCCAGATTCAGTAGGAATTGACCTTCAAAAAACTGGTCCTTTCCTAATCCAGAAAAGTTTCAAAGGGGTAAGAACAGACGTGGCCGAGGAAGAGGCCAATACAGAGGCCCTTACAGGGGACAACAATGGCAGCCAGGAAACCAAAGAAGTGACGCAGGGGTTTCACCTGCCCCACAACCACAATCTCAATGACTTTCCTCTACTACCGCCTACCAGGGAACAACTAGAAACTCCCTTGGATGGGAAATTATCTCTGTTTGCAGAAAACTGGCACAGACTGACAAAGGACAAATGGATTTTGGACATTATAGACCGAGGGTACAGGTTTCTTTTTCATACCTTACCAAGAAAACAAGGCATGCCAAACCTACCACAAAATCAGAGAGCAGAGGCTATCAAGCAAATCACTCTGCTGACTCGAATGAAAGCAATAGAAAGAGTTCCACAACAAGAACAAGACCAGGGGTTTTACTCAAGACTGTTCCTTGTTCCAAGAAAAGAATCTCAATGGAGACCAATACTGGACTTGTCCGCATTAAACACCTTTCTCATAGTACCAAAGTTCAAAATGCTGACTCTACAGCAACTCCTTCCCATGCTGGGCAAGGGGTCGTGGCTGATTACTCTGGACCTCAAGGAGGCATACCTGCATGTCCCTATCAGACACAGCTGCAGAAGATACCTCAGATTTCTTGCAGGGCCAGAGCATTATCAATTCTCAGCATTGCCATTTGGCTCATCTACTGCCCCCAGGGTATTTACAAAATGCCTGGCTTCAGTAATTGCTCATTGCAGGCTCCAGGGTATACAAATTTACCCGTACCTGGACGACTGCCTCATACAAGCGGACGACAAATTGATGTTGACAAAAAACCTGGATTATGTCATACGATTACTTCAAGCTCTGGGATACACAGTCAACTTCCAAAAGTCAAGACTGCAGCCATCCCAGCAAATAATCTTCTTAGGAGCCAAACTAGACACAGCCTCTCAGATGGCTTACCTGACAGAAGACAAGCAAGAGATGTTAGCTCATTATTTCAAAGGTTTAGCAAAACTCACCCAGATGACTGCAAGGAGATTCCTACAGGCCCTGGGTTACATGGCATCCTGCATTCTCCTGGTTCCATTAGCAAGACTACACATGAGAAAGCTTCAATGGTACCTAAAATGCATTTGGTCTCAACACAGCAACAACTTGGAGACAATCATACCACTCATTCCATGCCTACAAAAGGAATTCCTATGGTGGGCCTCTGTGAGCCAGGCAAACACAGGTATGTCATTCAAAAAACCACAGATAACACAGACCATGACTACAGACGCCTCAGACCTTGGATGGGGCACATGGAAGGCAGGTGTATACAAGGACAATGGTCTCCAAAGGAAACACATCTGCATATAAACCAAAAGGAAATGCTGGCAGTAATGCATGCCATCGAGGCCTTTCAACACCAACTCCAGCAAGGCCATTTAATGATACGGACAGACAACACCACTGTGATGTGGTACATAAACAAGCAGGGGGGCACCCACTCTTACCCCCTTTGCAGACTGACAATGCAGCTTTGGGAAAAATCACTGAGCCTAAACATCCAGTTACAATCCCAATTTGTTCCAGGAAAAGACAATGTGTTGGCGGACAGCCTAAGCAGGAATTTCACAGATCCACACGAGTGGAGGTTACATCCGAAGGCCTTCAGACAACTCACTTGGACATGGGGCAAGCCAGAAGTGGACCTATTTGCCTCTCACCTCAACCATCTTCTACCAAAATTTTGCACAAGGACATACCATCCAAAAGCTTGGAAAATAGATGCCCTCTCATTCAACTGGAACTCCCTAGCAATCTATGCATTCCCACCTCTGCCACTGATGACCTCAGTATTACTAAAGATCAAAGCAGAGAAACCCAAGGGAATCATAATAGCTCCGGACTGGCCAAGACAACACTGGTACCCACTACTACGGAGCATATGTCACACCAGGACTCCCCCAGTGGCCTCTACTTTTGACTCAACACAATTTCGAAACACTGCATCCAAATCTTCAGACACTACAGCTAACAGCCTGGGAGATCCCATAAATAACTTCAGCTTATCTCTCTCCAAGGAAGTTCAGCGGATACTAACAGAGGCTCGAATACCATCCACCAGAAAGGTTTACTTAGCAAAGTGGAAAAGATTCAGCAATTGGAATACCAGCAAGGGACATGATGCATCATTGTTGAACATCCCAATCATCTTGGAATATTTGGCAGATATGTTAAAGAACGGCCTCTCATATTCTTCCATAAAGATACATGCATCTGCTATTTCAGCTAGATACAACACTGATCCTCCTGTTTTTTCTCACCCCTTACTAAGGCAATTCCTCAGGGGAATTAAGAACATTAAGCCACCAAGAAAGGCCCCAGTGCCAGCCTGGGACCTCAATTTTGTCTTAGAAAAACTGACTCTACCTCCATTTGAGCCAGCAGCTTCAGTTGACTTGCAATTTCTCTCATGGAAGACAGCTTTCCTGTTGGCAATTACCTCAGCAAGAAGGGTTTTGGAGCTACAGGCCCTAATGGCAATACCACCCTTTATTATTTTTCATAGAGACAGGGTTTCATTAAGGACCAACCCTACTTTTATGCCAAAGGTGGTATCTAGGGTTTCTTTAAATCAAGCCATTCATATGCCTGCTTTCTTCCCCAATCCTGAGAATAAGGGGGAAAGACTGTTGCATACCTTGGACATTCACAGACAACTTCGATACTACCTGGACAGAACCAAGGCCAGTAGGAAGTCTGAACAACTTTTGTAGCTTACGCCTGCAGTCCAAGGAAAAGCAATTTCAAAACAGACTGTTTCTAAATGGATTGGACATTGCATCAGATTCTGTTATTCCTTTCATGGAAAGACTGTTCCAGCCAATGTCAGACCACATTCCACCAGAGCTACAGCCACCTCTACAGCATTCTTAAGAGGGGTTCCTACCAAGGACATTCTAGAAGCTGCTACATGGAGCTCCGTGCATACATTCTCCAAACACTACAATCTCCCTCTATACTCCAGATCCAGAGCAGGCTTTGCTTCGGCAGTCCTGCAGGGTTTGATTGCCACACCATCTTTTTCCTAGAGCATTCCTCCTCCCCAGCTAAGCTATGGTATTCTACCCACATGTTATGACTGCAGTTGCATTCTTGAAGGACATAGTACAGTTTTGTACCTACCATAAATGTAGATGTCCGATAGACATGCAACTGCAGTCATTTTCCTCCTCCATACCCCTCTATGCCTAGGGTCCACTCCTATCCCTGTTACTCTTAGCTGGGGATATCTGTTATGGTGTATTTGTTTTATTGCTCATTTATTTGTTTGGAATCCTGTTTTTGTCTTCCAACTTGATTACAGCCTTCCTTGGAGGGCACCTGGCATCTGGGGCAAGAAACACTGAAGAAAATGGTGTCGGCTGATGCTTATGTACTCCAGCCGCTCTGACGTCGGAGAGAAATGCGACATCAGCCGACATCGGACCCAGACTTTGGAATCCGGCCGACTGAGGGCTGCCTGAGGCAGGACAACCCACATGTTATGACTGCAGTTGCATGTCTGTCGGACATCTACATTTATGGTAGGTACAAAACTGTACTTTTCCCTCCCTCCTTCCCCTCTAGGTAAAGGATTAGTGGCTAACTCCTCCTCATACATCCTATTTTGGGTTATCCTCCTATGGTGTATTTGCTTGCAACTACTCTTTTTTGATAACTTTGCATTGCTTGTACATATATATATATATATATATATATATATATATATATATATATATATATATACATACATATATACATACATATATACATACATATATACATACATATATACATATATACATATAGCTATATGATTTATTTGTTGCCTTCCTTTTGGGGGCACCTGACATCTGGGGCAAGAAAGACTGAAGAATATGGCGTCGGCTGTGACTTGTATACCCCTGTCGCACTGACGTCAGGGAAGAAGGCGACAACAACCAACGCCGGACCAAGACTTTGGAATTCGGCCGACTGAGGACCCGCCTGACGGCAGAGAACCCTTATGTGATTACTGCAGCTGTATTAGCACTCGAACATCTACATTTATGGTAGGTACAAAACTGTACTTTCCCTGATGTCAGTGCGGCAGGGGTACAAAAGAGGCAGCCGACGCCATTTTCTTCAGTCTTTCTTGTCGCACGGTGCCCGAAGCAGTAGCAGTTCGCAAGTGCTGGTCGGCCAGCTCTTGAGATTTACACAAGTATTTCAGCCGAAGACTACTTTAAAGCCAAGTACCCTGTTGGGGAAACTTTTCTTGCCTCAGACCGATGTCGGACAAAGTTAATAATTGCATTTCATGTGGGAAGCAAATACCGCATAAGGATTTCCACTCTTTCTGTATACCTTGCTTAGGTCCAGACCACGATGTCTCGGCCTGCCGTTTTTGTGCTAGATTCAACAAGCGCACTATTAAGCGATGGGCGGAGTTCGCCCTTCATTATTTTGGCAAAAAATTTAATTATATCATGTCGTCGGATACTCCGACTCCAGTTTTGAGCAAAAGATGCAAAGATAAGGACCGGCATCCGAGGTCCGCACCGACTACTGAGACCACGCTTAGGCCGACTACCAGTTCTCCGGTTCTCAGCGAGGCGCCTACGCAGCCCCTGAGTACAGATGAAACTACATTACCGGTGACTTCAGTACCCGAGGTCGCAGGCTCCTCGGACCCCATTCCCACTGCAAATATCGACGCCACTCTTGGCGGGTAAACTCAGAATTTAGACAGTCCTGCCATTTCTGAAGGCGTCTTCAGGCCTTCCTCCTTCTCTATTAAATCTTTCACTAAATCTAAAGCAGCCATGAAAACCAAAAAACAGGGTCCTCAGACCTCCTCTCAAGGCCCCATGCCTAAAAAGCAGATGCTTAAAATGGCTGAGGATTTGATTACTCTTATCAGGGGTTCTCAAACCCCCCCCCCGACAAAAGACCCAGATTAGAGGAAGACTACCCTTCCTCAGATCAAGCTTCTATTACCTCAGAACACTCTGAGGACCAGGATTACGCCTATTCCCCTTTCGAAGACTCTGATGCTGAGGAGTCTATTCCCTCTGCCCCCCCCCCCCCCCCGAGGACTACTCTTTTGGGGAAACCCTGCATACATTGAGGGAACATTTTCACTGGGAAGGCCAAGATTACTCAGATTCCAAGAAAAGGCTCAGGGAATTTCTACTGCTCCCCCAGCATAGGCCCCTGGCTATCCCTCCTGTTTTAGATATTTTGGATGATGTGTACACAGAAGCCAGCCTTAATCCAGATTCTTTACCTCCAGCTCCTGTTAAACCAGACCGGTACTACCGGGTTACTGATTCTCACCAGTTCCTATATAAAAGCCATATTGCTGACCCAGAAACTATTTCACAGGGTCCCAAGGGAATTAAGGCCTCTGCTGCTAAAAACCCATTACCTTCAGAGAGAGATTCCAGAGCATTAGAAAGGTGGGGGAAAAAGGTGTATACCTCGGCCACTTTAACCATGAGGGCATTAAACTGTCAATTCCATATGTTAAAGTATCAACAGTTTTTGTTCTCAGTTGAAAAGCAGAATGACACAACCAGAACAACCAGATTTGAAAGAGTTGCAGGATTTGTTGCATGGTGCAGAGCAAGTGGGTAAACATACCTTGCAGTGTGGTTTTGATGCTTTAGAGGCCTCATGTAGAGCTGCTGTTACGGGGTCTGTTATAGGTAGATATGCTTGGCTCAAAGAGCAAACCTTACCATATCATGTCAAAGCAAAATTATTAGATGCACCACTTCAAAAAGATGTATTGTTTGGTGTTAAAGCTGAGGAGGTACTAAAGAAAATGGAGTAAAAAGCGAAATCAATGCAAACAGTGAAAGATTTCCTGCAGGTACAACCTCCACGTTTCAGTAGAAACTGGCCTTCAAAAAATTGGTCCTTTCCAGCCATGGACAGACCTCAAAGGGGCAGATACAGACGCCCAAGGGGTAGAGGGCAACCTGAAGGATCTTACAGAGCAAGACAGTGGCAAGCACCAACCCCAAGAGGTGGAGAAGATAGATCACAGTCATTTAGAAAACAGACACAATGACTTCCCCCTATACCTGCCAAGCAAAGCTTTAATGGCAGCACCTTTGGGTGGAAAACTGGCATTATTCTCAAAAAATTGGCATATTGTTACAAAAGACAAATGGATTCTGGACATTATAGACAGAGGCTACAGGTTCCAGTTTCACACCCTTCCAAAAATGAGAGGCATGCCAAACCTGCCACAAAATCAAAGGGCAGAGGCACAAAGACAAATTTCCGCTTTCATGGACATGAAAGCGATTCAAGAGGTACCTGCAAAAGAACAAGGTCAAGGTTTTTATTCCAGACTATTCCTGGTACCAAGGAAAGACAAAGATTGGAGACCTATCTTAGACCTATCCATCCTAAACACATATCTACAGGTGCCAAAATTCAAGATGCTCACATTACAGCAGCTTCTTCCCATGCTGGGCAAGGAGTTTTGGCTGTTAACATTGGACCTCAAGGAGGCATACCTGCATGTCCCTATCAGACAAGATTGCAGAAGATACCTCAGATTTCTTGCAGGTTCAACCCATTACCAATTCTCTGCATTGCCCTTTGGCTTATCTACTGCCCCCAGAGTGTTTACGAAATGCCTGGCATCAGTAATCGCCTTCTGCAGACTACAAGGAATACAAATCTACCCATATCTGGACGACTGCCTGATCCAAGCAGACAGCAAGGACATACTATTGCAGCATCTGGCGTTTGTAATAAAACTGTTAAACTTCCTGGGATATACAGTCAACAAAAAGAAATCAAAACTAATACCCTCTCAACAAATAATTTTCCTGGGTGCCAGCTTGAATACAACCACCCAGATGGCCTACCTCACGCCAGACAAACAAGGGCAACTGTCTCAATACTTCAGCAAAATGGCACCTTTCACCAGGCTAACTGCAAGGAAAGTCCTGCAGGCTATGGGATTCATGGCATCTTGCATCCTACTAATCCCATGTGCAAAGCTGCATATGAGGAAACTTAAATGGTGCCTAAAAAACTTATGGTCTCAACACAGCCACAGCTTGGAAACAATTATACCACTCATTCCATGCCTTCAAAAGGAATTTTTGTGGTGGGCTCAAGCATGCCAAAGAAACACAGGTCTGCCTTTCTGTGTACCTCAAGCAACTCAAATCATCACAACAGACTCCTCGGACTACGCTTGGGGAGCACACATGGCAGATCATTGCATTCAGGGAAAATGGTCCCAAAAAGAGAAGCACCTACACATCAACCAAAAGGGGATGCTAGCCGTGCAAAATGCTCTTATGACCTTCAAAGACCTACTGCATTCAGGCCAGCTATTGATAAGGACAGACAACACCACAGTGATGTGGTACATAAACAGGGGGGAACTCATTCATACCCCCTGTGCAGGCAAGCCATGACCCTCTGGAACACAGCACTGGAATTGCAAATTCAACTACAGGCACAGTTCCTGCCAGGGAAGGAAAACACACTGGCAGACAACCTAAGCAGAAATATGACAGATCCTCACGAATGGAAGTTGCATCCTCAAGTTTTCACAAAGATAACTCAGGCATGGGGACAGCCAGACATAGATCTATTTGCTACCCACAGGAATTACCAGTTGAAAAAATTTTGTTCAAGGACCTATCATCCACAGGCCTGGAAAGTGGATGTACTCTCTTTCAATTGGACAACATTGACAGTTTATGCCTTCCCGCCTCTTCCTCTACTGACCAAAGTTCTATTAAAAGCCAGAGCAGAGGCCAAAATGATTCTCATTGCTCCAGACTGGCCAAGACAACACTGGTATCCGCTCCTGAAGAGCCTGACACATTCCCCACCATGGATCCTACCTCTAGTCCCTCTTCTGTTGTCCCAGCACAACTACAAAACCCCTCACAGCCAGCTCAAAACCCTAAATCTAGCTGCACGGAGAATTCCTTAATTTCCCAACAGACTCTCCTCTCCAACGAGGTGCAGGATGTCATCTTGGAGGCCAGAAGACCTACTAGAAAAGCCTACTCCACCAAATGGAAACGATTTTGTGCCTGGAATCAAGAAAAGGGCCAGAATCCTTGGGTAATAAATATACGTCAAATTTTACAGTACCTAGCTGAGATGTTAAATAGTGGACTTTCCTTCTCCTCCATCAAGATCCACGCTTCAGCCATTTCTGCACAATACAACACAGATCCTCCTTTATTCTCATAGCCTCTCTTAAGGCAGTTCCTCAGAGGGGCAGAAAATATAAAACCCCCAAGGAAACCACCAGTCCCTGCTTGGGACCTCAACTTCGTATTGGAAAAGCTGACCCTTCCCCCCTTTGAGCCAGCTTCTTCAACAGAACTACAATACTTGTCATGGAAAACAGCCTTTCTTCTGGCTATCACCTCAGCACGCGGGGTTTCAGAGCTACAGGCCCTCTTGGCTGTGCAGCCATTCATAATCTTCCATCAGGACAGAGTTTCCTTATGAACCAACCCTACCTTTATGCCAAAGGTAGTCTGCACTGTAGCTTTGATTCAGACTCTCCACTTACCTACCTTTTATCCAAATCCACATAACAAAGGGGAAAGACTACTACATTCCTTGGACATTCACAGACAACTTCGTTATTATTTGGACAGGACAAAGCCATTCAGGAAATCCGAGCAACTCTGTGTCCTATGCTAGAGGTGCTCAAGGAAAGGCTATTTCCAAATAGACAATTTCAAAATGGATAGCCCACTGCATACACTTTTGTTACTCATTTCATGGAAAAACTGTGCCTGCATGCATCAGATCCCACTCCACCAGGGCCACAGCTACCTCTGCAGCTTTCCTCAGGGGGGTCCCTACCAAGGACATTTTGGAAGCAGCCACTTGGAGTTTAGTGCACACTTTCTCCAAGCACTGTCACCTTTCACTATACTCTAAATCTAGAGCGGGTTTTGCCACAGCAGTCTTGCAGGGCATCCTCGCTCCTCCTAGTTCCACTTAGTGCCTACCACCCTTACTTAGCTTTGGGATTCTACCCATCTGTAATGACTGCAACTGTATGCACGATGAACATAGTACAGTTTTGTACCTACCATAAATGTAGATGGAGTGCGCATACAGCTGCAGTCCAGGTTACCCCCCCTCCGTTCCCTTTAGAACAGGCCTTATGACAAACACCTTATCATACAACCTATTTGGGGTATTCTTTTATGGTGTATTTTCTTGCAACTACTGTTTTTTGATATTTTTCTATATTACATGTTTACATAACATTATGTTTTGCCTTCCTTCTGGGGGCACCTGACATCTGGGGCAAGAAAAACTGAAGAAAATGGCGTTGGCTGCCTCTTTTGTACCCCTGCCGCACTGACGTCAGGGAAGAAGCGACGACAACTGACGCCGGACCTAGACTTTGGAATTCGGCTGACCGAGGACCTGCCTGACGGCAGGATAACCCATCTGTAATGACTACAGCTGTATGCGCACTCGAACATCTACATTTATGGTAGGTACAAAACTGTACTTTTTTATCCAGGAGCTTTACTGCTGCAGAACTGTTTTTATTTCTTGGACTTTTCACAAAATGTTTGGCTCCAGCCACTGCTTTTTGCAGGCAAAGAAATATTCATATTTACCCATATTTGGACGACTGCCGAATTCAGGTAGACAGTCAGGAAAAGCTGCTCAACCACCTGGCCTTTGTAAAGGACCTACTGACCTCCCTAGGGTACACTATCAATGAAATGAAATCCAAACTAGTACCCACCCAAAAATTATTCCTGGGAGCAAGCCTAGACACCGCATCCCAGATGGCATTTCTTACACCAGAAATGCAAACGTACCTGACAGCCTATTTCTCTCAACTAGCCACCAGACCCCAGCTATCCGCAAGGAAAATCCTGCAAGCTCTGGGGTTCATGGCTTCTTCCATTCTACTCATTCCATATGCCAGACTGCATATGAGGAAACTTAAGTGGTACCTAAAAAGCCTTTGGTGTCAACACTCTCAAGACCTGTGGAAGCTCTTATATCAGTGATACCTTGTCTAAGGAAATATTTTCTTTGGTGGGCAGCAGCATGCTACCACAACAAGGGACTACCCGTCTCACAGCCCCACACTGCCCAGACCCTCATCACAGATGCATCAGACTATGCCTGGGGTGCACACCTAGACGGCAGGTGCATACAGGGGCAATGAAGCCCACATCAAGTACATCTGCACATCAACCAAAAAGAGATGTTACCTGTTCAGCACACATCGACAGCTTTCAGACCCCTTCTCTCACCAGGGGCTTTTCTAATCAAAACAGACTGCACTGTGATATGGTATATCAACAATCAGGGAGGGACGCACTCCTACCCTGTATGTAGGCTCGTCATGATCCTTTGGCACACAGCCTCAACCATGCATCTACATCTGTTAGCACAATTCCTGCCAGGCTCTGTAAACTCTCTGGCAGACAACTTGAGCAGAAATCTTCTAGACCCACATGAGTGGCAGCTAGACCAAAGAACCTTCTCCCTTGTAACTCAGAAGTGGGGCACCCTAAAGGTCTACCTCTTTGCTTCGCACTCCAGCCTTCAGCTCAGCATGTTCTGCATCAGAGAGCCTCCCTGCAGGGCCTGGAAAGTGGATGCTGTATCTTTACAGTGGGTCAGCCTCTTGGTCTATGCATTTCCCCCATTATCTCTCATTACCAGGGTATTGCTCAAAATAAGGGAGGAAAAACCGAGGATAATCCTGATTGCCCCAGACTGGACACACCAGCACTGGTATCCACTGCTGCGCAGCCTGTCACCTCTGCCACCATGGCATCTCTCTCAGATCCCAACACTCCTGACCCAGGGGGAAGGATAATTCATGCATCCCCAATTGCAGACCCTAAATTTGGCAGCCTGGCTTATTCCCCTGACCACCGCACAAGCTGCCAATCTCAGTAAACAGGTTCTAGATGTTATACATGAGGCCAGATGCCCTAACACTAGAAAGTCTTAAGCTGACAAATGGAAAAGGTTCTGCACCTTGATCCAGGCTAAGGGAGCCAATATGGCGCAGCCCTCCCTACATCTCATCCTGGATTACCTAGCTGACCTACTACACAGTGGTCTATCCTTTCCCTCTATTAAAATTCATACCTCTGCTATCTCTGCTCATTTCAGCACTGAGCAACCTCTTTTCTCACATCCTCTCATCAAACAGTTCCTAACAGGGGCTAGCAACTTGAGGCCACCCAGAAGAGCATCTACAACAGCTTGGGACCTAAACTTTTTGTTGGAAAAGCTCACCTTGCCTCCCTTTGAACCAGCAGTTTCAGCAGAGTTAGTTTCTCTCATGGAAGACAGTCTTGCTTCCGGCCATCACTTCAGCAAGAACAGTATCCAAGCTACAAGCACTAATGGCTATAGAGCCCTTTTCCATGCTGACAGGGTCTCCCTCGGGACTTAACCCATCCTTCATGCCAAAAGTGGTGTCCAGTGTGATTCTCAACCAAACCATTCATTTGCCTAGCTTTTTCCGTAACCCACAAAACAAGGGGGAAAGGATACTGCACTCTAGATGTGCACAGACAGCTCAGATTACTGCACTCTAGATGTGCACAGACAGCTCAGATTCTATCTAGACAGGACTAAATCATTTAGAAAGACTCATCCATTGTTAGTCAGCTTTGCTGCAGGAGCAGAGGGCAAAGCCATATCCAAACAAACCATTTCCAAATGGATAGTACACTGCATCCATTTCTGCTACAAGCAACATGGGAAACCTCCCTCTAAGTGGGTCAGGACACACACTACCAGAGCAACCTCCACCTCTGCAGCTTTCCTTAGAGGAGTCCCCACCAGGGACATCCTGGAGGCTGCAACATGGACATCTGTTCATACCTTCACCAAACATTGCCACCTGCCTATCTTTTCCAAATCCAGGGCAGGCTTTGCCACTGCAGTCCTGCAGGACATCCTAGCCAGCCCCCAGTCTTCTTGATTGCCTCCACCCTTTTCTTCAGCTTTGGGAATCAACCTAAATGTGATGACTGCAACAGTGAAACAGTACAGTTGTGTACACAACATAAATGTAGATGTTCGGGTGTATTCACTGTTGGGGTCCTGGTTTCCCTCCCTCCATCCCCATTTTCTCTCTCTCTCTCTCTCTCTCTCTCTCTCTCTCTCTCTCTCTCTCTCTCCTTACAAGGAACTTTTTGGTATTCACTTTCTACTGGTGGGGTTCTTCCAATATATCCTGGTTCTCACTTGGTGGTTCCTGACAGGGCAAGAAAAACTGATGTAGTACTTTATACTTCTGACGTCAGTCCTGAAGCGACAGCAACCGATGCAGAAATACTAAGCATCTGGTATTCGGGCCGACTGGGGCTACCCTGACAGGGATGACCCAAATGTGATGACTGCAACAGTGAATACACTCGAACATGTACATTTATGGTAAGTGTACACAACTGTACTTTCTAGATGTTATACGTGAGGCCAGATGCCCTAGCACTAGAATGCTTTATGCTGACAAATGGAAAAGGTTCTGCACCTGGATTCAGGCTAAGGGAGCCAATACGGCACAGCCCTCCCTCCCTCTCATCCTGAATTACTTAGCTGACCTACTGCACAGTGGCCTGTCTTTTTCCTTTGTTAAAATTTATGCCTCTGTCTCTGCTCATTTTCCCACTGAGCAGCCCCTTTTCTCACCCCCCACCTTGATGAAACAGTTCCTAAGAGTTTTCTCTTCTTAATTATTTTATTGTTTTGTTTATTGGTTAAAATAATGTATAAAAGGTATTCAGTGTGTGGTGATATTTGATTCTGATGAGGTCTCCAGTTTCTGGAGATGAAAGCGCTAAATCTATTTGTCAATAAAGACGTTTTGTGATACTTTTGGAATTACCTTTTGAGTTTCTGGATGTGGTGTTGGTGTTGATGCAAACGTTGCATTTTTTAGGAAGACCGCCTTCATTGTAACTCAGACTACCGTGGATTTTCATTGTTTTTATTTGTTTATGGTTCCTAGTTTCTTTTTTTCTGTAGTCTGGTTTCGAGGAGTCTCTGTTTTTTTACTTTGGAATTTGAACTGTTTCATCACCTACTTTGTGTGTTCTTTCAACATGGACAGCAGTAGTTTATTGGCAAAACTCATTAAAGTCATCCAAAATTACTTGCAAATGGATTCCTCCAGGGAGGAAGTGGAAGCGATATCAGATATTGGGCAGATGTATGTACTACGAACAGGAGAACTATGTTGAAGGAGTCAGAACTGCGACTTATTCGCCGGGATGCCCGTACAGGGGTTTCTAATCAAAGAAACCAAATAACAGACAAAGTTGGTTCTAAAGATTTTGTTCATAAATATCAGGATATCGACTTTGATAGTTGGTTGAATTCAAGTTTTACCAACAACGCTTAACGTCGGGAAGACAACAGAAGTGATGGCCTAGGTTATAAAGAGAAATGTAAGGCTTTAAAATCCCTTTTAACCAGGTACAAGTCTTTATCCTTAGAAAATTGGTATTTCAATAAATGTCTGCGTGACAAAATTGAACCAAAAGGGTTGAGAATAAATAAATTTCCTAATAATATAAATGGCATTACTGATACCGAGTTTTTTAAAAGTATTTTTGACATTTTCACCGACTGTGGACTGGCTATACTGAGGGTGTTAATTAAACACAACGAAAAAAGAATGGAAATGGACATTGATAAACTTTATAAAGAAAGCAATGATGGTTTATTGTTTTCTGTACAAGAACATAAAAATACTTATTTTAGATCTATGTATGTACATAATGATTTTTTTATTTTTAATTATACAGATTTGAAAATAGATGATGTGCATTTCAAGATGTTCTTCGTGTTTCACTGTTGCAGTCATAACTGTAGGGTACTCCTGCCGGCAGGCAGCCCGAGGTCGGCCAGAATATCAAAGTCTGGGTCCGGCGTCGGCTGTATCAGCTAGAACCCTGACGTCAGAGCGCATGGGTATAAAGCCGACAGCCGACGCCATCTTCTCCAGTCTTTCTTGCCGTGCGGTGAAAAGCAGTTCGCTAGTTGTTTGTTGGCGTTTTCAAGACAACGTGGTGTGATTGTCGTCGGTCAGAAGTTTTGTACTTCTCTTCTCATAGCTAAGTACCCCGTTAGGGAAAACTTTTTCTTGCTCCTCCGATGTCAGAAAAAGTTAATAATTGTGTATCGTCTGGAAAACAAATACCTCATAAAGATTTCCACTTTTACTGTCTACCTTGCTTAGGCCTTGACCACAACGTTTCTTGCTGTCGGCTCTGTGCCAGGTTTAATTCTCGCACTATTAAGCGTAGGTACGATTGGGCCTTGAATTACTTCGGTAGACGATTTAATTATAGGATGTCGTCTGATACTTTACCGACTACCGGATTACAGAAGAAACGCAAAGACAAGGACAGGCCTCCGAGGTCCAAACAGGATACTTTGCAGCCGGAGCCAGCGGGTTGGTCGTCAGTGAGGCGCTTTTGCAGCCCCTGTCGTCTGCCACTTCAGAACCGATGGCCAACACGGACTCACATGGGGAGCCAACTAGGCCTAGTAAATTTGTCTGCTGCAGGACCTTCGGACGTCGCTCCTTCAGATGGGTCTGGAACCGCTGTGCAGGTACCAGCTTCTGAGGGGGTCTTCAGGCCTTCACACATTACTATTTCCACAAAGACAAAGGCTGTCAAAGACTCCTGTTAAACCCAGACTTTCTGCTCAAGCTTCTTCGGATTCAGCTCCTAAGACTCAGAAGCAATTACTACGGATGGCTGAGGGTTTATTAACCATGATTAGGGGCTCTCACCCTCCTCCTGAGAAGAGACCTAGACAGGATGTCCCTTATGATTCCTCTGATCAGGCTTCTGTATCTTGTTTCTTCCTCTGATCAGGATTACTCTTTTCCTCCTTATGAGGATTCGGATGCTGAGGATTCTGTTCCCTCTGCCTCCCCCCCTGAAGATTTCTCTTTTTGGGAAACTTTGCATGAGATGAGGGAGCATTTTCATTGGGAAGGTCAGGATTATTCTGCTTCCAAAAAGAGACTTAGGGAATTTCTTCTTCTCCCTCAGCACAGGCCTTTGGCTATTCCTCCTGTACTTGACATTGTGGATGATGCCTTCTCTGAAGCTAACTTGAATCCTGATTCCATGCCGCCTGCTCCTTCTACGCCTGATAGATTTTACAGGGTCCCTGATTCCCATCAATTCTTATTTAAGAACCCTTCTGCTGATCCTGAAACTATTTTGCAGGGTTCCAAGGCTGCTAAGGCCGCCTCCTCTAAGAATCCTATCCCCTCTGAAAAGGATTCTCGTGCCTTGAACAGGTGGGGCAAAAAGGTTTATACTTCAGCTACCCTTTCTGTTGGAGCTTTAAATTG
>NC_056744.1:419933354-420008354 GCF_019279795.1 Protopterus annectens | reverse complement strand
CTGTCACCTATGAATCAGTTATTAGGCTTTCCAGTTATCGCAGTCTTTAAGAAATAATATCCATGTGCTCCTTCTATTACCGGGAGAAAACAGAAGCACTAATTCCAAGATGACTACTGGTAATTGCTGGTCTTGCAGTAGATGTAGATTTTAAAGATAAGATGGAAAATTTGTTTAATGTCCTAAGCAGTGCAGTGTGCACTAAGCAGTTAGATATGAATGAGGGGATAACTTAAGCTTTAGTTGTGTAAGTGGAAGCCACTAATTTTAAGAGTAAGATAGGTTGAAAGGGAGTGGGCATTTTGTGTTCTGGTTCTGTGGAATACAGTGGAATGGCCAATAAGTTTAAATAGTTTAGAAGCCAGGTGATTTCACAAAATGATAATATTGCGCTTACAGTAGCCAATGAAAGGGGAGAGGGAATGAGATGTGTGGTTAAGTTTATACAAGGGGCATGCAGCTAAAATGATGGGCGAGTTTAAAAACACTTTGTCAGGGTGAGAGGGTGGGAAAAGTTATTGTGACTCACGAGACACAGCTGTAGTCTTTTTCCTAGTTTTAATATGCAGTTAAAAGCAGAACACACGTAAAATAAAGAAAAATCCCAGTATACAAAATAGAAGGCAGTAAAGTAATACAAAATAAAGGAAAGCAACAGCAAACTAACCTTTCCCTCACAGCAAGTTGTGGCAGCGTCTGGGTGAGCTTTTCCAGTAAAGTGGGATCTGAGTTTACTTTAAGCCAGACTGTCAATTCCCCAATTTTCTTTACTGAAACCGAACGTGAGAGAGGACATGCTCTGGTACTATCTTGAATGAACTTAATCTTTCAAATCTTCTCATTTTTTCATTTCTTGTGAAGGTACGAAGGGACAAGCTGTGACAAAGCAGACTGTTTCCAGATGGTTGTCACCTTTTGTTATACTAAAAAAAAAAAACTATTCCAGGAAGGTTCAAAGGCCACTCTACCGCCTTGGCTTTGTCTGTGACTTTTTGGAAATGGGTGGATTCTTGAAGTATTCTAGAAGCAGCAACCTGGTTCTCTGTGTATACTTTTACCAAGCACGATAAGCTTAATTCTTTCTCTAGGTCTAGATCAGGCTTTGCTAGGACCATTCTCTAAGGGCTCCTTAGTCTTCTCCTTCCACCTCTAAAATGTAGTAAGCTAGAGCGATCTACTCGTATAGCTAAGGCTATTGTAGCAGTGATCAGTATGATAAACATATTAGTTATATAAGTAAACTTACCATAATGGTAGATGTTCAGATGGTCAGTGCTGCAGTAACTACTCCCTCCTGTGCATCCCCCGTGTTTTATGATGCGTTTATGCCAAGGTGTAATTATTTTTTGTTCTTCCTAGCATTGTCCTTTCAGAGTTCAACATTCCTCTCTTTTGGTAGGAAAGCTCTGAAGGGTTTGCAACCATACTTTTTTACTCAGCTCAGTTTGAGCTACCAGACAGTTTGGGCACGTGGAAGGTGCCCTGAAACTTTGGTAGCTGGCCAGCTGTTGTAGCTTTGGCAGGATATAAATCGTATAGCCAAGGCTATTGCAACAGTGATCAATCGAACTTCTAGTGTTAGTTTACCTAAGTTACGGTAGTAGTTCCGTTATCAGTGTTGATTTACATTGCATTTCCTACCTTGTTTGTAAGAAACCAGTATGGTCAAAAACTGAAGAAAAATTGCTTTTAATCACATACTGATATTTTATGCAGTAATATATGCCTGCATCACTCAACCCGTTTAATTATTGTGGCTGCTGTAGTAGGATTTTTAAAGATTGGCTCACTGTCCTTTTGGACTCTCACACGTATGACAGTTTGACATTCCTTTAAATTTGTTGTAATTCTTTTGGAATGGAAGTGCTCTGAATTGCTGGTTTATTGATGCATTTTTTTATGTTTCTGCAATTTCTGACGGTGGCTAACTAGGATTTTAATATTTTCCCATTTTGTAAACTGATGTATGCAAGCTCCTTTTGTTCTATTTACAGACTCAGTGTGTTTGTGGTAGAGTAAATGTTTAAGCATTTGTATCCTCCTCGCTGACTAAATGTAGCTGTCAAGAAGTGCACATTTTTCTGTGTGATTGAGCTGCTCTCTCCTCTTTGACAGCAGAAAGAGTATTTTATTTGTAGAATAGTAGTCTGTGGTATTTATCAAAGATGCAAGGCCTCAGTCCACATGGGCTTAATCAGCTTATGGTAGGAAGGAAAGAAAGTGGTGGCTGCGAACATCTTACTGTGTGGGCAATCATTTGTTGACTGGGAATGTGGGCTGGTTAGAACCCTTTCAGTCATGATCAGAGCTACATTGCAAAAGTAATCATTACAATATTTAGAGATTGGTAAAAAGAATTGTTAAAGCAGCATCCATAGGACTGCCAGTGAAATTATCAAAACTTTGACGAACAGATACTTGGAAAATCAGTTGAAAGTCCGATTTCAACGAACATTTATAGAAGGTGGCAAACTATCAAAAAATTGAGCAAGAAGTGTCTAGATAGCATTATTCAAAAGAGTTTTATAATAAATGTGACTTTTTATGGATTGTGTAGTAAATATTGTAAAGATTACAGCAAAGATCACAAATATTGCAAGTGCAAAGGGCAAGAAAACAATCGGGCATATAGGAGTGAAGCCAAGGAGTAACAGGAAGATCAGAAAAGTGCATCATGCAAACTTTTCGTGTGCACAGAAGAAGCTAATTAGTATCAAAATACCACACGTGGAAAGAAATGGATAGTTTGTGCTTTATTTTTTCATGACATTTGCTAGAGCATCGTTGTCTGTTAAATGTGTACTCGTTGACCGATTAATTGTATTTGCTGAATGATGTCTTGAAGGATTTCTCCTGTTACCCAGCCATAGTATTGTAGCTTTGCTGTGCGTGCTGAATGCATGCTTTATTTTGAAAGAATAGAACAAAGTGCTGGTAGGAGTTTTTTCAGACAGTTTATTAGCAATATTTCAGTGCTGACACTGAATTGCAGTGACCTCATGAATGTCTATGATAACAAGTTATTACTGGGGGTGACTCACCTCAGATGGATAGATTTAGCTTGTGTCAGTTGGTAACTGGGGCTTCTTCATTTTTATGTGAACTGGCCTCATAGTTTCTCCATATACAGGATCAGTAATAGTGAAGCATTCATAGCCATGTCTGTAGGATGTACATCAGGAAAAAGATTGCAAGGGGAAACAGAGGCAGTGTTTTTGATAATAAATTCATGGTCTGATAGCATTGCTAAAATGTACATATTATGATTTCTTTACTACATTTTCAGTGGTCTGATTCCTTAGCAATGCCCAGACTAGGCGTAAGCTGAAATTCTCTTTCAACTGTCCATCTCTGTGAATCAACAAATGGTGATGGTGAATCTCTGGTATCTGCTACGTCACCCTTGTATTCTGTGGTACAAGCCAATGGAAACAATGCATACTATTAGCTTGAGGTAGGTTAACACCTTCATTAAATATCACTTAAGACATAGGCACACACTCGCACATTAAAAAAAGAAAACCATAATAACCTTTTTTTTCATGTATTGTAAAGTACATATATGTTTTATTGCTTTATAGCAGCTGTCAGACTCCAGTACATATATTGCACAATTCCTGCCTTCTCTTAAATCTCACTTCTCCTCCTGAACATTCTTCTGCATATGTTGTTCCCAAAGCTTCCACTTCTTTTTGTGTAATTTGTGCCTTCCCTTTTCTGAGGATCTCGCTTTCTGTTCTTTTTATCTCTTTAGCAGTACTTAAAGCTGGTTTAGGTTTTGATTTCCATTTTCTAACATTTGTTTTTAGCAGCCAATGACACTAAACTTAAGGCCATACTGTGTTGTGTCTAGGCAATTCAGATCCTGCGTCCCAGCTCAAAAGAATCATTTCCTTAGTTACTGCAATTTTCTTCCCCATTATTTCTGACAGAGTACTCAGTAGTATAGTTTTAAAATCTGCTAGCTCATCATACTCCCCAAAAAACAGTTACCAGTTACCTCTGTCTTTCCCCTTATACTTCCAGCATTTGCTGTCCACTTTAGAAACATTTCTTTGAAGTCTCCTTGGAGTATAAAAATACTTATGCAAACACTTCCAAGCAAAAATCCTAAACCTTCTGGATTTTGTTACATATTTGGTAACTATATATGTGACCTTCCACTTTTCCTTTGTAATTTTTTTCCAGTTGCTCTTCCCCAGCTTTGTTAACCTCCTGTGATTTATTCTTTAGTTATCCGACAGTATTTTCTATGCCCTTCTAATTATTCCTTTTTTTAATAACACTTTCTGTTCTAGACTTGACTAAAATCTCTACTAGAGAAGGTCTTTCACTTTGGACTAGACTCCCCTATCCCTTTGTATTTCCCTGCACTGTGGTAGCTTGCAGATAAGCTTACGAAGAAGCATAGGGAAAAAGAGAACGCTAAAGATGGGGATCCATCTCAAGATGGATTTGACAAATCCTGAAAGAGGTCTCCGGATCCAGCTGGAGCTCCAGGCCCACCTTAAAGGTTCCTTGACCTTTGGATCCAATAACATCTGCACCTACTACGGTGTTTTCAAACTTGGATCTGGTCCACGACTATCCGTTTTTCACTGGAACTGGTGTTTTTTCCCCCCACTGATCTGACCCCAGACTCTCCCATTGGAGAGACATGGTTGTTCACTATACTGCCTTCAGCAGCATTTTCTTTTAGGTCAGTGCAGATTTTTAGTTGCCTTGTGGAAGTGGAATATGGATAGGATGATAAGGAAATTCTGTAGACTCAGATTAAGCTTGGGTATTATTCCCACTCCTCTTGGTTTGAGAGTAGTGAGACCAGGTCCTACCACTCCCCCCTCAGTATCTCCTTCTCAAATCTGACCCGCGGATCTGGTGATGTTGGATCTGGATGTTCCCCATGTGGCGCTTCACCCCACTGGCGACAGTATTCTGGATGTTTTCGACTCCCAACAGTTTATTTAAATCGGTCAACTCTGGCATCTCACATTGGTGGGTCTCTGATCCTAGAGGTTGGTGCCGGGATACGGAGGACAACTCTGACCACCAGAACTGTCCCTGCAATTCAGCTCCTCTGCCCTTAACACTTGGGCTTCATTGTCTACATCGAACTCTGGCCGGGCTGTGTCTCGAGAGGATCTGCTGTTTGGGTCCTTGGATCAAAGTAAATGTTCCTTGACACCAGCATCGGTTTCAACATTCTAGGACTTTGAGAAGATTCTTTCTTGTTCGGAATAGGTATCAGCCTGCTCCCATCTGGATCATCCCTAATCCTTGCTGTTTCAGGAGCTTCAGTTCCCCTGTCATTCTCTATCATCCTTCGAGCAAGCCTGAGATTCCGGTCCTCCTTGGACAGTCTTGTAGAGGAACACAGACAACATCATTTCAAAAGCGGTCATTTAGATTCCTGGGTGTCCCTCATAGAAGATGCCTACCTTGATGAGGGGAAGGGTCCTCAAGATCTCTCCTAAAAGATGTCTTCTTTGGAGATATCCTAGAATTTCCCAGGAAAAGGAAAGGCTGGTCTACCATCGCCCCTTCCTAGAAGGAATCATTGTTTCTCAAGGCCTTTGATGCTTGGGCATCTGTATCTTGAGTGTTTCCCCCAAGGATGATTTAGTTGACTTAGTGTAATAGCAGGATTGAAAGGAGACAGATGTAGTTGAACCGATACCATGTAAACCAGACAAAATTTTAATTTCCCCCAGGGACATGGCACACTGGAGTTAAGGGGGCTGCAGTGGATGATGTCTTGGTGGGGTGACCATTATGAAGAAACTTTGTGAACGAAGTTCCTCTGTCCATCCCCTGAACACGGATTGTCAGGCTTTGGCTGGATTAGAAAAGCAAGTATAGGCATCAGTGACGTTTGCTCAATGTGCACTGAACTACATGGCCAATTTGACTCATTTGTAGATGGATTTGACTAAAGAGATTTCAGAATCACTTTCTGCCATGACTGTAGAGTCCAGAAGATTGATGCAGTCACAGCTGGCTACTTTGAAATCCATTTTTACTGTGTCCATGCTCTTATTGTCCACTGCTGCGGATGGCACAGTGAGAGCAGCAGGAACCAGCATTGCTGTCCTCTGCCATGCCTGGTTGCATATAATTAACTTTGCAGAGAACTTGGATGGATCTACCCTGTTTATACTAAAATCTAGTGATTATACTCGTACTAGGAGTGACCAGTATGACAAAACTCATTTGCCATCAGAATCTTGTTTGCATTTAAAAAAAAAGTCCTTTTCCTGTAACTTCGTGAATCCCAGAGGTTTGCCCGTGACACTGTTGGGGAAAGTCCCTCCCACCTCCCCCAGGCAGAGGGGAAAATTCCAACAGATGTCACCCGAGAGGGAGAGGTGGTCTGCAACTTAAAGTATTTCCAGGTCTCTTTACTTTCAAAACCTTTCAGCTTTCCTGTGTGTGTGACTTTGCTACTCTGGAGGCAGTCAGGGAAAACCTGTCACTGCACCCTCATGTGTAGCCAGCCATTACTCATGGTCCATACTTGGCCCCTGGGAGTCCTATAAACTTATTATCGGATTCCACTCCTAACCAAAAATGGTCAAAAATTCCAGACTTTCTCATAATGTGTACTTGAAAGTTTACACTGGTCCCTTTTTGAGATAGTAGCTAGCGCACCTCTGAAATTCTTCCCCTGGAAGATGACACTTCTGGTAGTCATCACCTCAGTCAGAAGATCCTCTAAGCTGCAGGCACTAATGTGTGTACCCTGCCTTTTCACTTTTTCCATAGGGACAGATAAGCCTCAGCACAAACACTTCCTTAATGCCTAACATAATCTCAGAATTTACCCTTAACCAGATCATTCATCTACCAACCTTTTTTTCCCCACCCTTCCAGAACAGTGGAAAAAAGTCTACATTCTCTGGACATGCGTCTTAGTTTTTACCATAGAGCTAAGAACTTGAGGGGAAACTGAGCTAGTTGATCATCTCCTTAAAAAACAAAACAAAAAAAAAAATTATAAAAATCATCTCCAGATAGCTGTGCCATTGCATTTGTTTCTGCTGAACCAGCAAGGACAACAACCTGCCTAGACCAATGAAAGCTCACTTTACCAGAACAGCCACCATTATGGCTTTTATTCAAGGACTGGGCACTAGGTCCATCATAGCACCCACTTAGTATTTTCTCAACACTTTTACCAAACACTACAAATTGGACATTGCATCCTGAGCTAGAATTGGATTTGTCAAGGCTGTTCTCCAGTGCATCTTTTGCAGTACCCTTCAAATGATTTCCACCCCCTCCCCCTAAATTCTGCAACAGTGATCTAATGCAGATCATAATATAGCTGTGTTTGGGTAGTTATAATATAGATGAGTGAATAGATCCCTGTTCCATTATCTATTCCCACCATCCCCACTAGAGATTCCCTATTTTTTCCACCACCCCCCTTGTGCAGGAATGTGGCCCCCCATTCTTTCTCTTGCTTATATCTTCTACCCCCTTTCTTGGACTAGGATAGAATTATGAACTTGTGCAGGGCTCTGGCTATGATGGGGTTTCTCTGCCCAGTTTGTTCACATGATCTAGGCTCTGACAGGGGCCTGTAACATTTTGCATTCCCCTTGTCCTATGGATTTCTAACTTAGAGTTACTGACAAAGGCGCCTCCTAATGTTAGGGGGCAAGAAAGCTCTGAAAACAACATGCACATATCCTTCTTGTATCACCACATTCTTGCATACCTATGGTAGGACTCATGGCTGCATAAGGTGAAGGAACCTGAGCTCTACAGGGCTGTACGTGGCAATGTCCCAAAGATGAGCAGCATTTACTGTTATGACTTATGGTGAGTTACCAACACAGCTGTGCTATTTTTCACTGTGGTAAGAAATTTAAAGGTCTAGGTGTAGTATTTTGTGAAAATGTTTAGTTTGTTTTACAGTCTGTACTCTTAAGTGATGCTGACTTTTTTAAAATTTGTTTGAGGTACACTGCCTTGTGCCAAGAATGGTATGATGTTGCGCTCATGCTGCTTTGGAGTCCTTCTACTGAAATATAAATCCAAGTGTGTGGTGTTTGAAGATGATTGCTTGGGAGATTAATAGAACAGAGTACTGGGAACTCGCAAGTGAATTATCTGAGAATCTTGGAACATCGCTTTATTTAACCATAGTAGAAAAAAGATGCTAGCTAGCTTTTGAGGAATCTTGTGCATTTCAGTGAAGAGAATACAGACTCACTCAGATTGCCAAATGCCTTGGGGATTGTATGAACTGTGTAGGCTGGGTGCTTCAGGAGGCAGATAACTGCCTTTCTCTAAGAAGATGCACATCATGTTTGGCGACGTAAGGTAGCGGTTAGTTGTTAGCCTGGGGGTTTCACAGTAATATTATTCATCAATACATTAGATTGAATTTGCAGTCTGTGATCTTTTTTTTTTTGTTTGCTTACCTCAGTTGCATTTAGGTCTGTGTATTGAGCATGTCTATTTTTAAGCTGTCACTTAATGGTTTAGTAAAGGGTACAGAATAATTTGATTTCACCTGTGTTTTTCACAAAGATATTTCCAGAAAGACTATCGAAGTATAGTGGATCAGTGTGTGCCATCTGGCTGAAGTTCCTTGAAGGGAATGCTGCTTTGCAGCTGTAGATTGTGGTATTCGGTGTGCAACTTCAAAGCCTGCTTGCTGTGAATGTGGTCCCCGCCTGTTTTTTGTGTGTTTATGTGATCTCGGTATTAAGTCATTGTGGGCTTGCAGGTGTTTGGTTTGAGCTAGAGGGCAAAATATCGTTTTGTGCTGTGTATGTTTGTATCATTCTGAGGAGGAACAATCCCTGGGAAAAAAGTTAGGCTTTCAAGAGGTGGCTTCTGTGGAATTACTCTAGCAATATTCAACCCAATAGAAACTCTCCCCTTAGATGTCAGGCTATAAGACTTGTCAGCTATTGACATTTTTACACTTGTTCTTTGTGTTTCACTGTTGCAGTCATCACATTTGGGTTATCTGCTTGCAGGTAGCCCTCCGTCGGCCTGATTATCAAAGTCTTGGGTCCTGCGTCTGTTGCTGTCTCATCTTCCATGACATCAAATTGTCGGGTATAAAATATGGAGCCAATGCCATTACATCCGTCTTTCTTGACGTGCGATGCCCGAAGCAGAAGCAGTTCGCAAGTGCCGGTCGGCCGACTCTTGAAATTTTCGTTTCCAAATTTCAGATCCGAAGTCTTTAAGGCTAAGTACCCCATTGGGGAAACGTTTTCTTGCTCTAAACCGATGTCAGCAAAAGTTAACAATTGTATTTCTTTTGGAAAGCAAATACCTCAAAGATTTTCATTCGTACTGCATTCCTTGCTTAGGCCCAGACCACAACATCCCCCGCTGTCAGTTTTGTGCCTTATTCAAACCTCAAACTATTCGTTGTCTGTTCATTTTTGCATCTAAATAATTTGGTACTCTGTTCAGTTATCCAGAAATGGCTTCGGTAAGCCACCAGACTACCGTCATTCTGAAAAAAACGCAAAGATAAAGACAGAGACAGGCAGCATAGGTCCAAAGCTGCCGACGCTTCCGTTAAGCTAGTTGCCGGTTTGCCGGTACTCCAGGTGTTTTCGCAGCCCCTGATACCCACTACTTCAGATTTGCAGGCATCTACTGTGACCCATTCGTAGTCCGGTATGCCACGAGATGCTGCTTCGACTGGGGAACCTGCGGATGTCTCTACCTTGGATGGGTCCGGAGCCACTGTGCAGGCACCGGCTTCTGAGGGTGTATTCAGGCCTACTGGCTTGCATATTAAACCGACGCCATCTCCTTATTCAAGGCCTAAATCTCGATCCACGACTAGAAAAACAACGCCCAGACCACATGGTCAGGCTCCTATGCCAAAAAAGCAGATAAGAATGGCTGAAGACCTTATTACTCTTACCAGGGGAAGTAAACCTTCTCCCTCTAAGAGACCTAGAACTGATTTTCCTTCTGATTCTTCTGATCAGGATTCTGAAATTTCTGTTTTTTTTTTTCCTGATGACCAAGAGTTGCTCTTATCTACCCATGAGGATTCTGATGCAGAGGACTCCATTCCCTCTGCTTCCCCTCCAGAGGATTTCTCTTTTGGTGAAACTTTGCATACTCTTAGGGAGCATTTTCCCTGAGAAAGCCAGGATTACTCTTGACTCCAAAAAGAGGCTTAGGGAATTCTTACTCCTACCTCAACACAGGCCTTTTAGCTATCCTTTCTGTACTGCATATTGTGGATGATGTCTTCTTGGAATCTAGCCTGGCCTCTGACACTTTACCCCCGGCTCCCAGAAAACCTAACCGGTATTACAGAGTACCTGACTCTCACAAGTTCCTCTTTAAGAATCCTACTGTGGATCCTGACACCATTTCACAGGGACCCAAAGGCATTAAGGCTACTACTGCCAAAAACCCTACTCCCTCTGATAGAGGTTCCAGGGCCCTGGACAGACTGGGTAAGAAGGTTTACACTTCTGCAACTTTGGCCATTAGGGCCTTAAACTGCCAGTTTCATATGTTAAAGTATCAGCAGCATATTATTGGATTTCTTAAACAGAAAATGATGAGTCCTGACTGTGCTGAAAATAAAGAATTACAGGATTTTAATGCTTTCTGCTGAACAAGTTGGAAAACGCACTTTGCCATGTGGTTTTGATTCATTAGAAGCATCTTGCAGGGCTGCTGTCACTGGGTCTGTACTTAGAGGGCATACTTTGCTTAAGGAACAAACTTTGCCAGATCATGTTGAAGCTAAATTACTGGATGCTCCCTTAAACCAAGACCGCGTGTTGGGCAACTAAGCAGTAGTTCCAAACAGTTCCAAGATAAAAGGTGCACCATCGACTGCAATGAACTCACATGAATAGTAAAATGCCACAATTTATTCACAAAAAGAAATGCAGGCTCCGGAAGGTAAGTGCTTTTACATCCTTACAACGCTTCCTCAGACTTCAATAAAACCTAGACAAATCCCCCTCTTTAAATACACAAATCAATCAACAACTGTACCTAATTAGTGTAACTAATGAATCAGCCTGAAGAGCTGAGGCAAAACCTTCATTCATATGCATCACAGTTAAACTTGTTGTAAAAAGGTTGTTATAAAAAAGTTAAAAATAAACACACATAAAAACATGAAGAACCAATGCATACAGAATGTGTTTAAACCAAAATAGAACCATTAATGCTTAAGTGGTTTGGCTGCCAGAAAGGGTTTTAGTGTAATCTTATCATTCAACCCATACTTATGTGCTTGCAGCCTCAATATCCACTTATTTTCAATCTCTTCTGTATAATTTATTATGTTGCCCAGCCTGTTGGATCTAGTAACCAATTGCAAAACCCTAAATTTAAAACTATGCTGGGAACCATGCTCTATAATGTGCTTGGCTAGAGCATTCTTAGTGTTTTCTTTATTGATTGCATAAATATGCTCCCTTATTCGTTCACGCAAGGTTCTATTGGTCTTGCCAACATAAAATGATCTACAAAGCTGGCATCCTCAGAACAAGGTGAGGAAGAGAAAGAGCACGGAGGAAATATACGAGCAACAGAGGAAAGCCTTAAAGTCGATCAACAAGGCTTAATAGTGAACATTTCCAGGTATAAGCTTAATGACAATGAACTGTCCAATTTAAATAAAGGACTGAGTTTTATACCGTCCGGTTATACTGACATAACGGACGTTATCGTTGACATTAAGTTATTTATTGGTTCTTCATGTTTTTATGTGTGTTTATTTTTAACTTTTTTTATAACAACCTTTTTACAACAAGTTTAACTGTGATGCATATGAATGAAGGTTTTGCCTCAGCTCTTCAGGCTGATTCATTAGGTACAGTTGTTGATTGATTTGTGTATTTAAAGAGGGGGATTGTCTAGGTTTTATTGAAGTCTGAGGAAGCGTTGTAAGGACGTGAAAGCGCTTACTTTCCGGAGCCTGTATTTCTTTTTGTGAATAAATTGTGGCATTTTACTATTCATGTGAGTTCATTGCAGTCGATGGTGCACCTTTTATCTTGGAACTGTTTGGGACTTTGTTTTTGATAAAGGTGCTTTATTTGGCAAGAAGTTTTCTTTTTTGCTCAACCAAGCAGTAGTAGTACTTAAAAAGATGGAGAATAAAGCTAAATCTATGCAAACTGTTAAAGATTTCCTGCAAGTGCAGCCTCCAAGATTTAGTAGGCACTGGCCTTCTAAGAATTGGTCCTTTCCTGCCTCTTCCAGGCCTCAGTCCAAACCCAGAACCAGCAGACCACCTAGGCGTCAGTCTGAAGGTACTCACAGGCTTAAGCAGTGGGGGGGGGGCTCGGCTCCCACTTCCAAAGCCGGAAGTAGTAAGACACCCCCTATGGTAAACTGTCACAATGACTTAACTTTAAACCTTCCAAGCCCTGCTCAACTGACTGTCCCTTTAGGGGGAAAGATCACCCTGCATGCAAAAAACTGGGAGCTCATTGCCCAAGACAAATGGGTTTTAAATATAGTTTCCCAAGGATACAGATTCCACTCCCACTCCTTACCAACCCCAAATGGTTGGCCAGACCTACCCTCAAATCAGTGGGCAGAGGCTCAAAAGCAGGTTCTCTCTCTTCTAAGCATCAAGGCTATTCAACCTGTCCCAGAAGAAGAATATGGGCAAGGTTTTTACTCAAGACTTTTCCTGGTTCCCAGAAAAGACCATTCATGGTGTCCTATCCTGGACCTGTCTATCCGAAACACCTTTTTGGTAATCCCAAAATTCAAAATTCTAACTCATCAGCTGCTTCCCATGCTAGGCAAAATTGCCTGGTTGGCAACACTGGATTTAAAGGAAGCCTACCTGCACATCCTAATCAGAGAGTCTTGCAGAGTATACGTGCGCTTCAGAGCAGGCTACATGCACATGCAAAGAAATATTCAAATATGCCCATACCTGGACGATTGTCTAATTCAGGCAGAAAGCCAGGACCTACTATTAAATCATCTGGCATTTGTAAAGAAACTATTAGCTTCTCTGAGGTTCACCATAAGCGAAAAGAAATCACATCTAGTACCCTGCCAACAAACTGTATTCCTGGGAGCAAGCTTGAATACAGCTTCCCAGATGGCCTACCTCACACCAGAGAAACAAGTTTGACAGCCTGCTTCAAACTACTGACCACAAAGACCCAGCTGTCTGCAAGGAAAATACTGCAAGCCCTGGGGTTCATGGCATCTTGCATTCTACTAATTCCATATGCAAGACTGCGTATGAGGAAACTACAATGGTATCTAAAAACCTATGGTGTCAATATTCTCTGGACCTAGAATCAATGATTCCTATCATCCCTTGTTTAAAGATGTTCCTTTGGTGGGCAGAGGCCTGCCACCACAACAAGGGACTGCCATTCACTCTACCCCCTGCCTCCCAAACTCTATTAACAGACGCATCAGACTATGCTTGGGGTCTCACTTGGCAGGGCAGTGCATTCAGGGCAAATTGAACCCAAGTCCAAATCTCCTGCATATCAATCAAAAAGAAATGTTAGCTGTACAGAGTGCTCTGACAGCCTTCAAGGGCCACATTCTTCCAGGACAATTATTGGTAAAGACGGACAACACCACTGTTATGTGGTACATAAGCAGGGGGAACCCACTCATACCCTCTCTGCAGTCTAGTCATGGCTCTGTGGAACACAGCCTTGAGCTACCAAGTGCACCTACAGGCTCAATTCCTGCCAGGCAAGCTAAATACACTGGCAGACGATCTAAGCAGAAATCTCATGGACCCACGAGTGGAAACTGGAATCAAAGATATTCAACATTTTGAGAAACAAATGGGGGAGCCCAGAGATAGACCTGTTTGCCTCCCCTCAGAACTACCAGTTGGACAAATTCTGCTCAAGGACTCCCCACAGACAAGCTTGGAAAGTGGGTGCCTTGTCCTTCACCTGGAAAATCTATCAGTCTATGCCTTTCTCAGTCTGCCTGTCCTCTCCAAAGTGCTACTAAAGGTCAAACAAGACAAACCAAGGACAATATTGATTGCACCAGACTGGCCACGCCAACACTGGTATCCCCTTTTGCGCAGTGTCACTGCTGGAACCATGGCACCTGCCTCAGACCCCTGCCCTGCTGTCCCAGCAGGAGGGACAGATTCTGCACCCACAGCTTCAAACCCTGAACCTTGCAGCCTGGCTAATTACCTTATCCCTCCATTACCATCCCTCGGCCCCCAGCTTCAAACCCTGAACCTGGCAGCCTGGCTAATTACCTGATCCCTCCGTTACCATCCCTCATTAAGCAAATGATGGATGTCATTATGGAGGCAAGGAGGCCTAGTACTAGAAAATCCTATACTGAAAAATGGAAAAGATTCTGTTCCTGGAGTCAAACATTGGGGATGGGCACAGCAGTGCCCAATTTACCCCATATTCTTCAATAGTTAACTGACATGCTTCTCAAGGGCCTTTCCTTTTCTTCCATCAAAATTCATGCCTCTGCCATTTCAGCTCATTATAATACAGAGCCATCCCTCCTCTCTCATCCACTGCTGAAGCAATTCCTCAGAGGGGCCACAAATTTAAGATCACCCAGGAGAGCCCCCTACTGCAGCCTGGGACCTTAACTTTGCATTGGAAAAGCTCACTCTACCTCCCTTTGAACCAGCTGCAAATGCAGAGTTGAAATTCCTTTCTTGGAAAACAGCCTTCCTTCTAGCCATCACTTCAGCAAGAAGGGTGTCTGAATTACATGCCCTCATGGCAGTGGAGCCTTTCATCATCTTTCATGTGTACAGGATGTCCCTCAGGACCAATTCTTCCTTTATGCCCAAGGTGGTATCTAGTGTGGTCCTTAATCAGTCCATTCATTTGGCAACCTTCTTTTCTAATGCACAGAACAAAGGGGAACGAATACTGCACTCCTTGGACATGCACAGATAACTTAGTGTGTACTTGGACAGGACTAAGCCTTTCAGGAATTCTGAACAGCTGCTGGTTTCATTTGCTGCAGGGGCATAGGGGAAGGCCATTTCAAAGCAAACCATTTCAAAGTGGGTAGGCCATTGCATTAATTTCTGCTGTACGCACCATGGAAAACCTACCCCACAGGGGATAAGACCTCATTCCACCAGGCTACATCTACCTTTACAGCCTTTCTCAGAGGTGTCCCTACCAGGGGCTTCCTAGAAGCTGCTACCTGGAGTTCTGTACATACCTTAACCAAGCATTACCACTTGCCAATTTTTTTCTAAATCCAAAGCTAGCTTTGCCACTGCAGTCTTGCAGGGCCTTATGGCTGGTCCTAATGCTGTCTTACTGCGTCCTCCCTTCCTCAGATTTGGGAATCTTCCCAAATGCGATGGCTGCAACAGTGAAACACGAAGAACATAGTACAGTTGTGTACACTTACCATAAATGTAGATGTTGGAATGTATTCAGTATTGCAGTCCTGGTTACCCTCCCTCCAGTCCCCTGACTTCTATTGACTATACCTCTATTCTTGTTTATTATGCTTAAAGCTTTCTGGTGTATGTGATTTTTTTGTTGGAGATGTAATCTTGTATATAATTACTTCCCATTATGAGGGCACCTGACACCTGGGGCAAGAAAAACTGATGTAATGGCGTCGGCTGCATGCTTCATACCCCTGACTACCTGATGTCATGGAAGATGAGACAGCAACTGACGCAGGATCTAAGACTTTTATAATCAGGCCGACTGAGGGCTACCTGCAAGTAGATAGCCCAAATGTGATGACTGCAACAGTGAATACACTCTAATACCTACATTTATGGTAAGTGTACACAACTGTACTTTCTTTCTTGCTTTTGGCGTTTGATTGATACAATCTTCAAGTATGTTGGCTAGTCCAAAGCCACAGATGGAACCTAAAGCTAAGTATCCCATTGACGAAGGTGTTTTTCATAGCTAAATTATTTGTGTTTCTGTTGGATATCAGTGTATAAAACAAATGTTTGCTTAGAGTTTGAAATAAATCTCACATTGGGACTTCACTCAGTTTGGCATGAGCCTTAAGCACATGTCCAGCTATCCTCAGTGTACTCAGCTTAATTCAAGTACCATTACATGGAGGTCAGAGTTGCTTGAGAAGTTTTTAGAGGAAGAGTGAGATGATCAGTAGCCCATGTGTGCTGTGGCATCCACAAGGCATACTGAGAATTTCTTCCAAAAAGAAGCATCCAGAGACAGAGTTCTGGATGACAGCCTATTGGTTTTGGGTAGTCCACCCACGTTTGTGATTGTTGAAGGGGGACAAATGCATTCACAGTCCCCACTCAAGACAATCGTGAGTGGCTGAGGCCTATGGTGAGACCCTTCTGGAGTCTGCCTTGCTGCTGGCCCTCTCAATGTCTGCTCAAGCTGAAGGACTTAAGGTGACTGATGGGTCTAGATTTGCCTTGCAAACACTGACAACTAACTCCCATTCCAGGCGTAGAGAAGGGGCGGATGGAATGCCTGCAGGAATCTCAGCAGACCAAACAGGCCACAGCTACCCACATGTCATTGGGCCAGTGACTGCTTCATGCCATATGCAAGACTAGACCCAAAGCTAAACATAAAAAAGCTGCTTCCAGCTTGTCTCCGCCTAGGTCTTCTGGCTGTCAGCCACTTCAGGCCTTCATTGCAGGACCTGGTCAGGTTACTAATGCCTTGTAATAATCCTGTAACATAGCTGTTTGTTGCTAATTTATAATCAAACTTGTGGAATATGTTAGAGTTTTTCTCCTCGGGTCTCTGCTGAAAATGGGCCCTTTAGCTCAGTCGGACAAACCTGGTCAACTAATGTAAAATAAATAAATGTTGGGATCCAGACAGCTGAGCCCTGGCAGGAACCCTGCCCCAGGAGCTTCTGCTAAAAGAAAAGGGGATCTCTCCTCCAGTAGTCTTCATTTCGCTATGGCTCAGATGAAGATGAGGTGGAGTATCTTTTGTGGGTTGAGTTCCCTCAGGTTCATTTGCCAGCTCCAAGTCAAATGAAAATTTTACTTCATTCTCACCACCTAAGGATTTTTCTTTTAGAAAGAGACTCCATAAGATGGAATTCTTCATTTGGGAGGCTCAGGGTTACCCTCAGTCTAATAAAAGAGAGAGAATTTCTTAGCCTTCCTGACCACAAACCCTGTTGCTAGACGTTTCCCTGCAGCCTGACTCCCTGCCCCTAGGAAACCAAATTGTTTTTACAGACACATGAACAGTCATTATCACTACTTGGGAGATCCTGAAGTGGTTTCCTCATGACCCAAGGGAGCCAAAGGCAGAGCCTTTAGGAAACCTTTGCTTAATGACAGAGGGTAGAATCTTAGCAAGAAAGTGTGCAAGTCAGCTACCCTAAAGTTTGAGAGCTTTAAATTGTCATTTGCTTGTGGTTAATTTCAAGAATTACTCCTGAACTAGATAAAACAGAAACCGAAAAGGATGGCATGTAGAGCTCTCCAGAAAGAAGTTCTAGAATCTGCAACACCAGTTCTCAGGTTGCAAAACCTTTACACTGTGGCTTTGATGCTTTGGAAGCATCATGTAGGGCAACTGCAATTAGGTCTGTTAGCAGGAGATGTGCTTTCTTAAAAGAACACACTGCTCCTGATCATGCTAAATCAGAAGTTCTGGATGCTCTTCTTTACAAGGAATTTATATTTGGAACAAAGTCTCAAGTTATATTTAAAATCCTGGAAGACCAGGCTAAATCTCTGCAAAGTGCCAATGATTCTTCAGGTTCAACCCCCGAAGTTTAGTAGGAAATGTCCAACAAAAATCTTGGTCCTTTACTCTCATGCAACCAGTTGTTAAAGAGTGAAGATCTGGTAGAGAAAGACCAAAGAAGGTAGGAATTTGAACTTGTATATAAATTGATCTTGCAGATGCCACCTCCAGGGGTCTATTAGGGAACAGCTATGACTCAACAGAGCACCTCTCTCTCCCCCACTCAAGTCCTAGACAACTCAGAACCAGGCTTTTCCTATACTTAAACAGGTAGCGTAACATACCACAAGTGGGACCATCAGGTCATAAGGACAAGGGTGCACATTGCATTTTGCTTCTGTATTAAGGCCCTCAGGTGCCCCTTTCATTGCCAAAGGACAGCTTGGGATGGCTCAGACTCCAGGATTTCATAGAAGCAGCCTTTCAAAAAGAACTAGGGACAGGATACTACTCAACTTCCTAGTGCCAAGAAAAGAACTTGGAAACCAGTTCTAGACCTGTCGAATCTAAACAGGTTCTTTCCGATTTCCAAGTTCAAAATAGTAATCTTGCAAAAGCTCCTGCCCATGCTTTTCCCCTCAGGCTTTTATAGTTATCTTGGATCTAAAAGATGCTTGCCTACCTATACTCATAGCAAAAGGGCACAGGGAGAATCTCCACTTCGAGGCAGGTTGAAATCACTGTAAATTTTGTGCATTTCCCTTTGACTTGTATACTGGTCCCAAAGTGTTCAGAAAATGTCTGGCTCCAGTAGTTAGTTGCCTTTTGCAGAACCAAAGGAATCGAGATCTATCCTTACCTAGATGATTGCCTGATCCAAGCAAATTCTGAGAAGGAGCTGAAAGCATCTCTTCACGTGATTATGACCTGCATTTCAAATGTGGAATTCTCCCAAAATGTATAGTAGTACAGTTTAATGCTTGTAAACAACTGGTGTTTCAGTGGGCCCTGCTAGACACTTGAAAAGTACCAGGTCTTTCTTTCACAGGAAAATGTTTTTTTCTAATACAGTGTTTTAAAATTCTAGCCCAACAGGAGGTGGTATCCACCAGAGAAATCCTGAGAGCTCTATACTACATGACCTCCTGAAGTGTGATGTTCCCCCTAGCAATGCTTCACATGAGGAAGGTAAAACTGTTCCAGAAGAATAGCACGTACACTTTCTAAACCTAAAGATAAAGCTTCTTCACTGCCAAAAAAAAAGAGAACTTTTAACAGTGTTTAGAGGTTTACCTCCAAGAGAGAGTTCCTTTCCAATGTCAGGGAACCAAATGGTGACCTTTGAGACCCCAAACCTAGTTTGCAGCACTGACACAGGTAGTCTTCATGTACAAGGCAGGTAGGAAGAACTCATTCATCAAAGACATATTGATGTTAAAGAAGTGATGACAGTTTAAAGACGTATGATGGCATTCAAACAAATATGGAAACCAGGCAGCTTCTTGGAAAAGACGGACAACACCACAGTGATCTGGTACATAAACAAGGAGGTAGACACTCCTACTCACTCTGCCTGACAGTACAGCTTTGGGTTATGGCAGAAGAGGTGGGGCTGCACCTGATAGCACAGTATATCTAATTTTTAATGTTTCCTGTCAGCCCTGGTCAGTCTTACTGTATTTTAGCACGTTGAACAGTATGTTTTTACTATATACTTGAATGTTGAGACCAGAGTAAAACTTTAATAGCTGAATCAAAAGCACTTAAATATGCCTCAACATTAAATCATCACTCAGGCTTGTAATTAAAATGCTGTTAATACTGGCCCTTAAAGTGGGATTTCATTGAAGTCCATGATAACCTACTCGTATTTTAGATACTTTATCTACAGGATTTATCAAATTTATGAATGTCTTTTATTTCCTTTGTGAATTGTAAAGACAGTTAAGTCATATTGAAGAAAAGACTGTAGAAAATAAAAGACTGTAGAATACTTTGGCGGGTTATAGCTTGGCATATTTCTGACAGTCAGCTGAATGCTTAAAAAGCCAGCTTGACATTTTCTTTGAACGACCTTCATTTGTGAATTTGAGGTATTGTGTAGCGACTGGTAGTGTGCAGGGAGTTCAAGGCTGTTACTTTGTCCTGTAATGCATGCTATTTGCTTAGTGATTTTTTTTTTTTCTGTGGTCAACTGTATCCTGACTACTGTGTAAGATCCTAGAAAAATATTCAAAGTTATTTAGGAGCAGTAGTAAATAGAGGAAGTTTCTTCAAGCAGAAAAAAAATGTTGTGGTATCAGCTTGTGTTTTTATAATGAACATGACATACCATGTTTATATATGTTTCCACCAGGTTGAAATCTTCAACTTTTATTTAGGCTCCCTTTCTTTTATACTACATTTAATGAACCCAGGACATTACTTGTTATTTTGTAACATCAATCACCCGAAGTGTTCAGGTAGTAAACCATTTAGAGTTTATTAGATGCAGGTAGAAAAATAGGTAGTGTGCAAGACTGAGGGACATGTGTGGTGGTGTTTTAATTAACCTGTATGCTAAAAAAACATAGTTCTGTTTTTACTGAAATTTATATTATAGAGTAAATTGCTGTGTATGTTGATTTAATGAACTGCTTTTCATGTCTAAGTTTTATGTTTTTGTAAACTGTACTTGGTGATGCAAACCAAATTCTAGTATGATATTATAGGAATTTCCTAGTAAGGAAAGAAACTATAAATTGAGAATTGCCTCAAAGCGCAGTGCACACCAGTGTCCTTAATTAACAATAAGCACTGTTAGCAGAATTCAGCAGCATTGTAATGCAGAGATGATGTTTGTGTTTCACTGTTACAGTCATCTCAATTGGATTTATCTGCCTGCAAGTAGCCCTCAGTCGGCCCAAATACCAGAGTCTTGGGATTTCTGCGTCTGATGCTGTCGCCTATTCCATGAAGTCAGGTTGTCAGGTGTGTAAAACATGCAGCCGACGCCATTACATCAGCGTACCGTGCGAGATCTCGAAGCAGAAGCAGTTCGCAAGTGCCGGTCGGCCGCTACCTGAAATTTTCATTTTTTGAGTTTCAAGCCTGAAGTCTTGTAAGGCCAAGTACCCCATTGGGGATCCTTTTTTTCTTGCTCTAACCAATGTTAGAAAAAGTTAACAATTGCGTTGGCTGTGGAAAGCAAATACCTCACAGATATTTTAATTCTTACTGCATTACCGGTTTAGGCCCAGACAGCGACGTTCCTCCCTGTTAGTTTTGTGCCTTGTTCAATGCCCGTACTATTTGTTGGGCTGTCTTTGTCGCTAAATTCTTTCGTTCTCGTTCTTCATATTCCGAAATGGCTTCAATAAACTATTTGACTACCGATCTTCCGAAAAGCGTAAGGATAAAGACAGAGAACAGGTAGGTCCAAAACTGCCAACAATGCTTCCATTAAGCTAGTCACCAGTCCCCTGGTACTCAGTGAGGTGCTTTCCCAGCCCCTGATGCCCGCTTCTACAGATTTGCAGGCCTCTACTGAGACCCATTTGGAGTCCGGTATGCCACAAGATGCTTCTTTGACTATGAAACCTGCGGATGTGTCTACCTTGGATGGATCTGGAGCTGCTGTGCAGGCACCGGCTTCTGAGGTTGTATTCACACCTTCCGATGTTTGTATTAAACTGACTACTTCGTTTCTAAATAAAACTACAGAATTTCTCAGGACCAGAGTTCGGACTACCCCTAGGAAACAGACGACCAAAGCACATTCTCAAGCTCCCACGCCTCAGAAACAAATGCTTAGAAAGGCTGAAGACTGTATTACTTTAATTAGGGGAAGCCAGCCTTCCCCCTCTAAAAGACAAAGAATTGATTTTCCTTCTGATTCTACAGACAGTGAGTTTGATGACTCTGACCCCTCTGATTACCAGGACTTACCCATATCTACTATGAGGATTCAGATGCAGAGGATTCTATTCCCTCTGCCTCCCCCAGAGGACTTTTCTTTTGGTGAAACCTTGCATACCCTAAGAGAGCATTTCTGCTGGGAATGCCAGGACTACCCACAGTCCATAAAGAGACTCAGGGAATTTTTAAACTTGCCTCAGCACAGGCCTTTAGCTATACCCCCTGTCCTGGATGTTGTAGATGATGTCTTCATGGAATCTAGTCTTACCCCTGATACTTTACCACCAGCTCCTAGAAAGCCTGCCAGGTACTACCGAGTTACCTGACTTTCACAAATTTCTCTTTAAAAATCCCACTGCGGATCCAGAGACCATTTCCCAGGGACCTAAAGGTATTAAGGCTACTACAGCCAAAAACCCTACCCCTTCGGACAGGGATTCTAGGGCTTTAAACAGATGGGGTAAGAAGGTATATACCTCTGCAACTCTTGCCATCAGGGCTTTAATTTGGCAGTTTCACATGTTGAAGATTCAGCAGCAAATATTGTCGATTCCCAATTGTGCAGAAAATGAAGATTTACAAGAGTTAATGCATTCTGCAAACCAAGTTGGTAAACATACTTTGTGGTGTGGTTTTGATGCCTTAGAAGCATCTTGCAGGGCTGCTGTCACTGGGTCTGTTCTGAGAAGACATGCTTGGCTGAAGGAACAAATCTTGCCAGACCATGTCAAAGCAAAATTACTAGATACTCCATTAAACCAAGAAGGTTTGTTTGGCACAAAAGCAGAAGACGTTCTTAAAAAGATGGAGGAAAAAGCTAAATCTTTGCAAAATGTCAAAGATTTCTTACAGGTACAGCCACCTAGATTCAGTAGGCATTGGCCTTCAAAAAACTGGTCCTTTCCAGTCCCTTTCAGACCTCCTCAGTCCAAACCCAGGGGCAAAAAGACTACAGTCTCAGGGTATGCACAGATTTAGTAATGGAGTGCTCCCTCCTCAAAAACAGGGAGTGGTAAGCCACCCCCTTATGGAAAAAGTTCACAATGACTTGTCCTTCATCCTTCCCAGCCATGATCAAGTACTTGCACCCCTAGAAGGAAAACTCTCCCTGCATGCAAAAAACTGGGAGTACATTACCCAGGACCGATGGGTCTTAAACATTGTATCCCAAGGATACAGATTATACTTCCACTCACTGCCAACACCAAGCGGATTGCCAGATCTTTCTCAAACCAGTGGGCAGAGGCCCAAAAGCAAGTGCTTTCTCTTCTTAGTATCAGGGCTATTCAGCCTGTTCCAACAGAGCAAAGGGGACTGGGTTTCTACTCCAGACTGTTCCTGGTGCCCAGAAAAGAGAACTCTTGGCGCCCTATCCTGGATCTGTCAGTTCTCAACACCTTCCTGGTGGTACCAAAGTTCAAAATGCTTACACTCCAGCAGCTGCTTCCTATGCTAGCCAAGGACTCCTGACTGGTCACCCTAGACTTAAAAGAAGCATATTTGCACATCCCCATAAAGGAATCTTGCAGGAAATATCTATGTTTCAGAGCAGGCTCTATGCAATAGCAGTTCTCTGGACTTCCCTTTGGCTTATCTACTGCGCCCAGGGTATTCACAAAGCGCCTGGCTCCAGCCATTGCATACTGCAGGCAGAGAAATATTCAAATTTACCCATACTTGGACGACTGCCTGATTCAGGCAGACAGTCACAAATTGCTACTTCAGCACCTGACGTTCGTAAAGAGACCCCTAACTTCTCTGGGGTTATACCGTCAACAAAAATAAGTCACATCTGTTACCCAGCCAAAAGATGGTATTCCTGGGAGCAAGCTTTAACACAAGTTCCCAGATGGCATTCCTCACTCCAGACAAGCAGGTTTATTTGACAAATTACTACAAACTACTGGCCATCCAAACCCAGCTATCTGCAAGAAAAATATTGCAAGCCCTAGGGTTCTTGGCCTCATACATTCTCCTAATTCCATATGCAAAACTGCTTATGAGGAAACTTCAGTGGTACTTAAAAAGTCTGTGGTGTCAACATTCTCGGGACCTGGAAACGGTGATTCCTATCATTCCTTGCCTAAGGACAGCGTTCCTTTGGTGGGCAGAGGCTTGCTACCACACCAAGGGACCCCCCCCCCCACCGAAACCCTGACAACAGATGCATCAGACTATGCATGGCGGGCTCACATGGCAGGCAAGTGCATTCAAGGCAAATGGAACTTAGGACAAATTCACCTGTATGTCAATCAAAAAGAAATGTACAGAATGCACTGACAGCCTTCAAATACCTTATCCTTCCAGGACAACTCTTGATAAAGACAGACAACACAGTTATGTGGTACATAAATAAGCAGGGGGAACTCATTCCTACCCACTCTGCAGGTTAGCCATGGCTCTGTGGAACACAGCCTTGAGCAATCAAATGCACCTGCAAGCTCAATTCCTGCCAGGCAAACAAAATTCACTGGCAGACTACTTAAAATCTAATGGACCTACACAAGTGGAAACTGGAACCCAACTCTTTCAAGCTTGTGATCCACAGATGGGGGAACACCAGAAGGTGGACCTCTCTGCTTTCCCCCAAAACCATCAATTGAACAAAGTTTGCACCAGAACTCTCCACAGCCAAGCATGAAAAGTGGATGCTCCGTCCTTTACATGGGAAAATCTCCCAATCTATGCCTTTCCCCCTATGCCCCTCCTCTCAAAAGTACTACTCAAGATCAAACAGGACATGCCAAGGATAATCCTTACTGCACCAGACTGGCCACGCCAGTAATAGTACCCACTCCTACACAGTCTGACAGCAGTGCCACCCTGGCACCTTCATCAGAACCCCCTCTCTGCTGTCCCAGCAGGAGGGACAGATTTTGCATCCACAGCTGCAAACTCTGAACCTAGCAGCCTGGCTTATTCCCTGAACACGTCACCAGCAACCCTCAGCAAACAGGTGCTGGATGTCATCCTTGAGGCCAAGAGGCCTCGAACTAGGAAATCCTATGCATAAAAGTGGAAAAGACACTGTTCTTGGAGCCAGTCTCAAGGAATGGACACAGCCATGCCCACCTTACCTCAAATCCTAGATTATCTAGCAGAGCTGCTCCACAAAGGCCTATTCTTCTCATCAATTAAGATTCATGCCTCAGCCATATCACCTCATTACAGTACTGAGCCACCCCTTTTCTCACCCTCTGATCAAACAGTTTCTGAGAGGAGCTAACAATTTAAGACCCCTGAGGAGACCTCCCACTCCTGCCTGGGACCTTAACTTTGTACTAGAGAAGCTCATGCTTCCCCCTTTTGAGCCTGCTGCTACAACAGAGTTAAAATTAATTTCTTGGAAAACAGCCTTACTTATAGCTATCACTTCAGCAAGAAGAGTGTCTGAGTTACAGGCCCTTATGACTGTGGAACCCTTCATTATCTTCCATGTGGACATGGTTTCCCTCAGGACTAACCCGTCCTTTATGCCCAAGGTGGTATCCACTGTGGCTTTAAACCAATCCATCCATTTACCAACCTTTTTTCCTAATCCTCAGAATAAAAAGGAAAGGTTCCTGCACTCATTGGACGTGCACTAGACAGCTCAGGTTCTACCTTGACAGGACTAAACCTTTCAGAAAATCTGAACAGCTGCTAGTCAGCTTTGCTACATGGGCAGAGGGTAAGGCCATTTCAAAGCAAACCATCTCCAAATGGAAAGCACACTGCATCCATTTCTGCTACAAACACCATGGAAAGCCTACCCCACAGGGGATCAGAACTCATTCCATTAGGGCTACCTCAACCTCTGCAGCATGTCTCAGGGGAGTCCCTACCAGGGACATCCTGGAAGCTGCAACCTGGAGTTCTGTACACACCTTCACCAAGCATTACCACTTGCCTATCTGTTCTAAATTCAGAGATGGATTTGCCACAGCAGTCTTACAAGGCTTGCTAGCCAGGCCTAATACTTCTTGACTGTCTCCACCCTTCCTCAGCTTTGTGAATCAACCCAAGTGTGGTGACTGCAACAGTGAAACACAGACATAGTACAGTTTTGTACACTTAACATAAATGTAGCTGTTCGAGTGTATTCACTGTTACAGTCCTGGTTACCCTCCCTCCCTCCCAGCCCCCGGACTTTTCTATACTTTCCACCTATCCTCTTTTTTGGCCATATCTTATGGCAGTGGTATTTACTTTTTACTGGAGGTGTTCCACACCATGTAATTGCTTCCTAGTTTGTGGGTTCCTGACATCTGGGGCAAGAAAAACTGGTGTAATGACCTCGACTACATGTTTTATACCCCTGATGAACTGATGTCATGGAAGAGGCGACAGCATCCGATGCAGAAATCTCAAGACTCTGGTATTCGGGCCGACTGAGGGCTACCTGCAGGCAGATGACCCAAGTGTGATGACTGCAACAGTGAATACACTCGAACATCTGCATTTATGGCAAGTGTGCACAACTGTACTTTCTGACACCAGGCTATATTTGAGAACAGTAGTAAATATGGAGACAGTGCTCTTACTGTTCCATTTCCAGATTCTTTCTCTTTGTTTTCAAATATTTTTTTCTTTTGAAAGGTGCTCTTTTTTCCAGATTTAATTTACAGAAGTTAATTTTTAGTTTTGCTCACTCCCTCATTTGTTTTAAGATGTATATTAAGGTACTTCATTTTCACATTATACATTCTTCTTAGACCTGTTTGATTTTATGAACGATTGTTTTTTCAGAAGCCTTTATGGTAGTACAGTTATAGTCTTACTGTCTTCAAATGAAGTAAATCTTGCTTTGAGACTCAGTATTTCATAAACGTTAGTATAGTTATTTTAATTCCAGAGTCTTTTAAATTTGAATAATTTCTCAGGATTGCCTGCTGTTTTGCCTTGCACAAGGCTCTACTATTCAGGTCTTTTGATTCCCTTTTGTCTTTGATTTATACCTTACATTTTATAGGTTCATGGGTAAGCAGCAGGCTAGCTGCTCTTGTGGATCATTTCAGGCTTAGCCAATTTCCCTTCTTGTGCTTGAATTAACCTATCCTATTTAGTTAGAGAATGGCCTTACCCATCCCATGGTCAGTAAAATAAAATTGTACATTATCCTTATTGAGAATAACTGGGATCATAAAATAAATAATTTGAGGGGGCACATACACGGGATAAAGCATTTAGGACCTGCCTCTGTCCATTAGTTGTACAGGGACTGGGGGTAAATTTTCTATTTCAAATCCATAGATCCACGTTACACTTGAATATAGGCAGGGATGAACTTTATTTTCTGTGAATGGGGGAGTTTGTTCCACAGCAGGGGTGTCTTCTGCGAGATGTACCTTTCCGTTCAAACTGTTCTGTTAATGTTGTAGAAGAGGTTTAGATCCTTAGACTATTTCTTATGCCATTTGACTTGCTGATGTTCAGTAAATCCATCAAGTCATGGGTCGGAGGATGCCTTATATGCCTTGACATGGGTCACCTCTTAGACTAGGGGATGCAGAGTACAGTGACAGGGCTTTGAGTTAGTCCATGTAGGACATGCTGTTTAGGCTTTGTATCCTTTAAGTAAGGTATCTCTGTGGGTGTTCTATTTTTCAAAAGTAATAAACCACTGGTCCAACCATTGGAATACATTTATTAGAAAACAACAAAGCTTTTAAGCCACTCTTCAGTGTTACAATTAAAAGACATCCACTTCCTATTTAAAACCAAATCAAGCCGATAAGTCCTTGTCGCAAACACATGACTTTGAGGTTTATAAAGCTTTGTTGTGTAATAAACGTGTTCCAACGGTTGGACCAGTGGTTTATTACTTTTGCTTTTTCTTTTTTGCTGTTTTGGTCCTTTTGGTCACCTTTCTGCCTTTTATTTTCTTCAAGGCATTCTATATATTCTTAGTGTGTCACTGTTGCAGTCATCACTTTTGGGTTATCTGCTTGCAGGTAGCGCTTAGTCAGCCTGATTATCAAATTCTTGGGTCCTGCATCGGTTGTTGTTTCGTCTTCCATGATGTCAGATAGGGGTATAAAGCATGCATCCGACGCCATTACATCAGTCTTTCTTGCCATGCAGTGCCCGAAGCAGAAGCAGTTCGCAAGTGCCGGTTGGCCGACTCCTGAAATTTTCGTTTTCAAATTTCAGATCCAAAGTTTTCAGCTAAGCTAAGTATCTTTTTTTCTTGCTCTAAACCGATGTCAGTAAAAGTTAACAGTTGTATTTCTTGTGTAAAGCAAATACCTCATAAAGATTTTCATTCATACTGCATTCCTTGCCTAGGCCCAGACCACGACGTTACCTCACTGTCTGTTTTTTGCCTTATTCAAACTTCGTACTATTCGTCGGCGGTTCATTTTCACATCTAAATACTTTTATCCAGAAATGGCTTCGGTAAGCCACCCAACTACTAACGTTCTGAAAAAACGCAGAGATAAAGCCATAGACAGACTGCATAGGTCCAAAGCTGCCGACGACGCTTCTCCTAAGTTAGTCAACAGTTCGCCGGTACTCAGTGAGGTGCTTTCGCAGCCCTTGATACCAGTTACTTCAGATTCCCAGGCATCTACTGAGACACATTCAAAGTCCGGTATGCCGTGGGATGCTTCTTCAACTGTGGAACCTGCGGATGTCTCTACCATGGATGGGTCCGGAGCCGCTGTGCAGGCACCGGCTTCTGAGGGTGTATTCAGGCCAACTGACTTGCATATTAAGCAGACGCCATCTTCTTTTTCAAGGCCTAAAACCTGATCCATGCCCAGAAAACCAGCGCACAGACCGCATTGGTCAGGCCCCTATGCCTAAAAAAAACAAATAAGAATGGCTGAAGACCTTATTACTCTAATCAGGGGAAGCCACCCTTCTCCCTCTAAGAGACCTAGGACTGATTCTTTTTTTGATTCTTCTGATCAGGATTCTGAAATTTCTGGTTTCTCTGGTGACCAGGATTTGCCCTCATCTGCCTATGAGGATTCTGATAGAGAAGACTCCATGCCCTCTGCTTCCTGTCCAGAGGATTTCTCTTTTGGTGAAACGTTTCATACTCTTAAGGAGCATTTCCATTGGGAAAGCCAGGATTACTCTTACTCTAAAAAGAGGCTTAGGGAATTCTTACTCCTGCTTCAACACAGGCCTTTAGCTATCCCTCCTGTGCTGGGCATTGTAGATGATGCCTTCTTTGAATCCATCTTGGCCCCTGACACTTTACCTCCCACTCCCAGAAAACCTTATAGGTATTATAGGGTACCTGACTCTCAAGTTCCTTTTTAAAATCCTACTACTGATCCTGAGACCATTTCACAGGGACCCAAGGGCATTAAGGCTATTACTGCCAAAAACCCTACCCCCTCTGATAGAGATTCCAGGGCGCTGGATAGATGGGGTAAAAAGGTATACACTTCTACAACTTTGGCCATTAGGGCCCTAAACTGCCAGTTTCATATGTTAAAGTATCAGCAACATATTTTTTGTTTGCTTAAACAAAATGATGTTGATTCCTAACTGTGCTGAAAATGATTACAGGATTTATTGCATTCTGTCGAACAAGTTGGAAAACATAATTTGCAATGTGGTTTTGATTCATTAGAAGCATCTTGAAGGGCTGCTGTCACTGGATCTGTATTGAGAAGACATGCTTGTCTTAAGGAGCAATCTTTGCCAGATCATGTTAAAGCTAAATTACTGGATGCTCCCTTAAACCAAGACCACCTATTTGGAAACAAAGCAGAAGTGCTACTTAAAAATATGGAGGAAAAAGCTAAATCTATGCAAACTGTTAAAGATATCATGCAAGTACAACCTCCCAGATTTAGTAGGCATTGGCCCTCTAAGAATTGGTCCTTTCCTGCCTCTTCCAGGCTTCTCAGTCCAAACTCAGAACCAGCAGAGCACCCAGGCTCCAGTCCCAGGGTACTCAAAGGCCTAAGTGGGAGGCTCCCACTTCCAAAGCAGGGAGTAGTAAGACTCCCCCCTATGGTAAACTGTCTGAATGACTTAACTTTAAACCTTCCAAGCCCTGCTCAACTGACTGTTCCTTTAGGGGGAAAGATCGCCCTGCATGCAAAAAATTGGAAACTCATTACCCAGGACAAATGGGTTTTAAATATAGTTTCCCAAGGATACAGATTCCACTTCCACTCCTTTCCAACCCCAAGTGGTTAGCCAGACCTACCCCCAAATCAGTGGGCAGAGGCTCAAAAGCAAGTTCTCTCTCTTTTAAGCATCAGGGCTATTCGGCCTGTCCCAGAAGAAAAGTGGGGACAAGGTTTTTACTAGAGACTTTTCCTGGTACCCAGAAAAGACAATTCCTGGTGTCTTATCCTGGACCTGTCTATCCTAAACACATTTTTGGTAATCCCAAAATTCAGGATGCTAACGCTTCATCAGCTGCTTCCCATGCTAGGCAAAAATGCCTGGTTGGCAACACTGGATTTAAAGGAAGCCTACCTGCACATCCCAATAAAGGAATCTTGCAGAAGATACCTGCACTTCAGAGCAGGCTACATGCACTGTCAGTTCTCTGCACTGCCCTTTTGCTTATCTACTGTGCTCAGTGTATTCATAAAGTGCCTAGCTCCAGTCTTTGCATTTTGCAGGCAAAGAAGTATTCAAATATACCCATACCGGGACGATTGTCCAATTCAGGCAGAAAGCCAGGACATGCTATTAAATCATGTGGCATTTGTAAAGAAATTGCTAACTTCTCTGGGGTACACCATAAACGAAAAGAAATCACATCTTGTACCCTGCCAACAAATTGTATTTCTGAGAGCAAGCTTGAATACAACTTCCCAGATGGCTTACTTCACGCTAGAGAAACAAGTTCATTTGACAGTCTACTTCAAACTACTGGCCACAAAGACCCAGTTATCTGCAAGGAAAATACTGCAAGCCCTGGGGTTCATGGCCTCTTGCATTTTACTAATTCCATATGCAAGACTGCATATGAGAAAACTACAATGGTATCTAAAAAGTCTATGGTGTCAACATTCTCAGGATCTAGAATCAATGATTCCTATCATACCTTGTCTAAAGATAGAGTTCCTTTGGTGGGCAGAGGCCTGCCTCCAAAACAAGGGACTGCCATTCACTCTACCTCCTGCCACCCAAACCCTAACAACAGATGCATCAGACTATGCATGGCGGGCTCACTTTGCAGGGCAATGCATTCAGGGCAAATTGAACCCAAGTCAAATGCACCTGCATATCAGTTATAAAGAAATGTTAGCTGTACAGAATGCTCTGACAGCCTTCAAGGACCACATTCTTCCAGGACAATTATTGGTAAAGACGGACAACACCACTGTTATGTGGTACATAAACAAGCAGGGGGGGAACCCACTCATACCCTCTGCAGGCTAGCCATGGCTCTATGGAGCACAGCCTTGAGCTACCAGGTGCACCTGTAGGCTTAGTTCAAGCCAGGAAAGCTAAATACACTGGCATACGACCTAAGCAGAAATCTCATAGCCCCACACGAGTGGAAATTGGAACCAAAGATAGTCGACATGTCGAGAAACAAATGGGGAGCCCGGACATGGACCTGTTTGCCTTCCCTCAGAACTACCAATTGGACAAATTCTGCACAAGAACTCCCCCCAAACAAGCTTGGAAAGTGGATGCCCTGTCCTTCACCCGGAAAAACATAGTTTATGCCTTTCCCCCCCTGCCTCTCCAAAGTGCTACTAAAGATCAAACAGGACAAACCAAAGACAGTACTGATTGCACCAGTCTGGCCACGCCAACACTGGTGTACCACCTCTTGCGCAGCATCACTGCTGGGGCCATGGCACCTGCCTCAGACCCCTTCCCTGCTCTCCCAGCAGGAGGGCCAGATTCTGCACCCATAGCTTCAAATCCTGAACCTTACAGCCTGGCTAATTACCTGATCTCTCCATTACCATCCCTTGGTAAGCAAGTGATGGATGTCATTCTGGAGGCAAGGAGGCCTAGTACTAGAAAATCCTATGCTGAAAAATGGAAAAGATTATTTTCCTGGAGTCAAACTCGGGGGATGGGCACAGCGGCTCCCAATTTACCTCATATTCTACAATAAGGGACTTTTGTTTTCTTCCATCAAGATTCATGCCTCAGCCATTTCAGCACATTACAGTACAGAGCCACCCCTCTTCTCTCACCCATTGCTGAAGCAATTCCTCAGAGGGGTCAAAAATTAAGACCACCTTGGAGAGGCCCTTCTCCAGCCTGGGACCTTAGCTTTGTATTGGAAAAAGCTCACTTTACCCCCCTTTGAGCCAGCTGCAAATGCAGAGTTGAAATTTCTTTCTTGAAAAACAGCCTTCCTTTTAGTCATCACTTCAGCAAGAAGTGTGTCTGAATTGCAGGCCCTCATGGCACTGGAGCCTTTCATCATCTGTCATGCAGACAGTGTGTCCCTCAGGACCAATCTCTCCTTTATGCCCAAGGTGGTATCCAGTATGGCACTTAATCAGTCCATTAATTTGCTAACCTTTTTTTCTAATCCACAGAGCAAAGGGGAACGAATACTGCACTCCTTGGACGTGCCCAGACAACTTAAATTTTACTTGGACAGGATTAAGCCTCTCAGGAAATCTGATCAGCTGCTGGTTGCATTTGTTGCAGGGGCAGAGGGGAAGGCCATTTCAAAGCAAACCATTTCTAAGTGGATAGGCCATTGTATTTATTTCTGCTATAAGCACCATGGAAAACCTACCCCGCTGGGGATAAGACCACATTCAACCAGGGCTGCATCTACCTCTACAGCCTTTCTCAGAGGTGTCCCTACTAGGGACATCCTAAAAACTGCTACCTGGAGTTCTGTACATACCTTCACCAAGCATTACCACTTGCCATTTTTTTCTAAATCCAGAGCTGACTTTGCTACTGCAGTCGTGCAGGGCCTTATAGCTGGTCCTAAAGCTATCTAATTACCTCCTCCCATCCTTAGCTTTGGGAATCTACCAAAATGTGATGACTGCAACAGTGAATACACTCTAGCGTCTACATTTATGGTAAGTGTACACAACTGTACTTTATTGCATGTGTCTGGGCAGATACATATCAAAGGGGGCATTATACTCCATGATTGGCCTAATGAAGGCTGAGTAAAGGGGGCAATGACATCCCTAGATATATGTACAATCCTTTTATTTATAAGCTGTGCAATATAGAAGGACTTTCTTACAACAGTGGACACTTGTTGGTCAAAACTAAGGCCACTGTCCTCATAGGTTTCCAGATCCTGAACAACTGGATCAGTTCTTGCAAATATGTTGTCAATATGGTAGTTCCCTGGGGTGGATGACTTCCCAAAGGATATAATGCACTTTTTGGTGTTTGGTTTCAATTCATGATTTTGGCAGCATTTATTTATATAAGGCAAACCTTCCTGCCAGATGGCTAATGTCATTTGTGAATTATTTTGGTATGTATGTATGTGTGTATATATTTATTTATTTATATTTCTTGGTCAGTTTTTCACTTTTTCCCATCAGTGTTTGATTGTTAAGTTGCTAAGCTAAATAATCAAACACTGACTGGATGCTTATTTTTTGTCAGAAAAGTTTAAATTAGAACTTACTCTAATGTAAAGTTTTTGTAGTTGAAGACGTTGCTGTCATGGAATTACAGTTTTGTGTGCAAACCACCAAGTTTGATCTTTCATAAAGCTGCAAAGATGCTGAAATTTTCTCTCTTTTTTGTTCTTGCCTAAAGTTGTCTGAGAAGCAATAAACTAGTTGTTTCTTAACTCACTATTTATCTCCTAATCGTAATAGTCGTGCCACTTAGCATGGAGGATTAAGGCTATGATCTCCTAAGCTACTTGCTCTGGTACAGGTTTGTAGTTCCTCCTCCTTCATTAGCCTACTGTGTGACCTAGAACTGACCTAGAACAGGTAATTTTCCTAACTTTCCTATTGTCCTGTGGTTACTTGGGCTATGCTACTCAATCGTCTGCTGGACTGCATTCCTAGTAACCATCTATGAAACCAAAGTAAGAGAGAGACTTGCACACTTTGTGTATAGGCAGTTTTGATATTGCCTGAGTAAGATTACTGTTCTCAGAAAAACGGACCTGTTTGCCTGTTTTGCCAAATTGCAAATAGACTCTGTTATAGATGGCTAGTTAGTTGCGTTTGCTTTTGCTGTGATGTACATAGCGAATCCTTGCAGAGACTGTGGTGATGGACTTTACCAGAATAGCAGCTGCTCTAACCCTCCTTTCAGAAGTAGTCTGTCAGTGCTTTCGTCACGGCATTGTTTCTTGTCTGGAATATTATGCTTTGATATTCCATCAGAGGCGCTGAAGTCCGGTACTGCTGTGGAATTTACACATCTGCTATAAATGGTGTTAGCTTTTCTCAGCTAGTGGAAAACAATTTTTTTTGAGGTTGCCTAAAAAATGGTGCTTTGACAGTTTTTTCACTTTTCGACTTATTGTAGCTTTGTGTGAGGTGTTTTTTTCTTACGAGTTGCATATAATTGCTGTGCAGTCCGATTAATAAGGGCTTGGAGTGGCTTTGATTCTTGACTCCCCATGAAAAATGTGCTGTAGTAGTCGGTCATCCACTTTACCTTTATCTTTTTTCACTTTGATTTTCGTTCTGTTTCACAGTAAATGCATTCATTATTCAGATTTCTAAGTACTTTTTAGCACAAAACAAATGCTGTCGTAATAACTGTAATATATATATGTGTGTACACACACGTACTGAGACCTTTGGTGTGTTGTTGAAAGGTTGACTGACCATTTGCCTACCTTCCATTTCGTTAACAGCATAGGCCACATATGTAACATTTTTGATATACAAATATGTGTAAAATGCATACTTGAATGTAGACTAAGTTTTTTAGTTAAAACCTTTAACTGTTGTATTTCTACAAAATGTCTTTTTGCAGAACATTTCCATTGTCACTCCTCTTGTAAGGAAGTTATTTATGCTGCTTGATAAATGGTTACTTTTTCAGAAGCAGCTCTGTAGAAATGTATCTTAAATTATTCAAAGAAGCCACCACAGGAAATCGGATTTGCTACTGTTTCACAGCGTTTGATAATTAAGATGAACTTTTATGGCTATAAAAATCAGTGTCATGTTGCTCTAAAGAGAGATGGCAGTAAAATGACTGGCATTTGTGTTAAGTGGTATTATCAACTTTTAACATTAAATATAAAATTCCCACAGATGGCAGTAGGCACTGTTAGATTTTTATGATTCTTTGCCATCTGTGCCGTTAAAAGTGCTGGCAGGTGGCAGAGAATGCTGGTTTTGTGATGCAGGTATCTGGGAGAAGCTCAGTTCAGTGTTGAGAAACAGCCTGCTGAGACATTAAGGATCTGAAATATGGAGATTAAAGGCATGTTCTAGGCTGAAATATTAATGGAAAAGGTAGTCTTGTAGCTTTCTTTTGATTAGGATGTACCACACGTATAAAACTGATACAATTATTCCAGAGCAATAAGACATAATGTCCTCTGGGCACAATAGCTGTTATTTTATTAACAACCTTTTTGTGGTCAGAATTTTGTTGTGGTAAAGCCTCAAGCATATAGAGGTTTGGGAACACTTGGCATTTTATCAAGAAAAACAGCTTTTTAAAAAAGGTCTGGGATTTAGTGGCTGTATATAGTAATGTTTACTGCATGCAGTATGACATTTTGAAAAGCAGTAACAAGGGATGGAGTTTTTTAATGTTAAAGGACCTGTTTGAAACATGTTTGTTTTGGCACAAATTAGCATAGAATGCTCTTCTTCAGAATTTACATTAAATATTTAAAATGTTTAACTCATATTGTTCAGATCTCACATGAGGGACTCTTACTTAACTTAGTTATTTTGTATTTGTTGTAGATACACAAGTAACTGGTATGTGGTGGTCTATTGTGATATCTCATTTTTAATTTAAATGTAAGTACTTGTTTAATGTTTAGAGAAGTTTGGTAGACTTGTACTGCCTAATTTGATTTTGTATGTAAAAGGTAATACAATTCTTATAAAAAAGTTAACAAAATCTCAACTGGAGTTTTGAACAGTGGGTCTGGCAGAAGCACTGTATTAATTACTGAACTGCACTGGTTGAGAAGAAAAGTGAATGTAATTTACAAGTGCAGTGTGATTGTTCATAGCATTAGTTTGCACTCATTGTTGCATAATCTGCTTGCTAGCACATTAAATAATCTGAAGACAAAGACATACAGTTTGAAAATAAAATAGGAATGGTTCCACTGGTTCCATAAATGGACTAATTAAAGAACTGTGGGCAGCTACAAGAAGTCAGCAGTTGGCAGCTGTAGTCTGGCCCTTATCTTTGACGTTTGACTGCAAGAAAGGAAAGGTAATTTATTTTTGCAGTACTGTTAATCATACCCTAGCAAATAATCTGTACCCAAGTGTAACAGTAATGTATTTAGACAAATGACTTTGAATAATAAAAAAACATATGCGTGCAGACATATGCGTGCAGACATGCCCCCTGGTAATTTAAATGTAAAAAGCATTCAAAAATGGAACAGGTAGTGTGAGAAAAGGAATCTTAACCATCAGGTGTTTATATCATTTGTAACTGTTAAATTTCTGATGAAGTTCGACTTAACACGAACAAAGAAAAACGCTCAAATTTTTAAGCTTTGTATGTTTTGAAGGTGACAATTACAGCTTTCTACTTTAAGTTCTGGCTGTGGTTTACATTCTTCCAAGTCCGAAAAAGGTTTTCGTGTGTGAGAAAGAATAGCACATGTCCACAAATCCAAAAGGTACGTTTGGTGCAAAAACAACACTTCGCATCACCAAAAGAATACCATCCCCACGATGAAGCATGGTGGCGGCAGTATCATGCTTTGAGGTTGCTTTTCTTCAGTTGGAACTGAGGCTTTAGTCAAGGTAGAGGGAATTATGAACAATTCCAAATACCAGTCACTTTTGGCCCAAAGCCTTCAGGTGTCTTCTAGAAAGCTGCAGATTAAGAGGAATTTCATCTTTCAGTGCGGCAGTGACCCCAAGCATGCATCCAAATCAACAAAAGAATGGCTTTACCAGAAGAAAATTGAAAGTTTTGGAATGGCCCAGCCAGAGGCCAGACCTAAATCCAACAGAAATCTATGGGGTGACCTGAAGAGGGCTGTGCACAAGAGATGTCCTCGCAATCTGACAGATTTGGAGTGCTTTTGCAAGGAAGAGTGGGCAAATATTGCCAAGTCAAGATGTGCCATGCTGATATAGTCCTACCCAAGAAGACTGAATGCTGTAATTAAATTAAAAGGTGCTTCAATAAAGTATTAGTTTAAGGGTGTGCGCATTTATGCAACCAGCTGATTGTACGTTTATTTTTTATATTTTTTCCTCTAACAGATTTGTTTGTTTTTTAATTGAATTGTACAGGTTATAGGTCACATTAAAGGTGGGAAAAGTTTTGAAGTGAATTACTGTGGTCTCATTTTTTTTATATCACAAAACCTGGCATTTTAACAGTGGTGTTTACAATTTTCATATCCACTGTATGTATTAAGGTGCTGGGGAGAGACGTTGATTATGCTTTACTGGAGTGTACAGTAGTGCTTTACATCTTTAAAGTGGAAAGTCTTATGTTAATTACTTTTTGCATGATGATATGGGGTGCTTACACCTTTAACCTATGTAGTTGGCTGATCTTAAAATAAATTATTTTGTAAAAATCTTTTTTCCAGTGCTGATGTTGGCAAGAACTGTCAGTGAACTTTGTCCTCGGTGGCAGGCTAGCATGAGTTTTTGTCCATGAGTGCATGCCGACCACATAGGTTCATAGGATGATACTAGGCTATTGGCCCGGAGACCCATATAAGCCTAGGCAATAATTTTGCCTATGTACTCACAAAGTCAGCACTTGTTTCCCCTGTCCGGCAAGGACACAGGTGGGATCTCAGGAGTGTATTTTCTGTTTCCCATGCAGTCATCCAGGTTGTTCTTAGAGAGGGCTAGAGAGGTACGATACTTGACTTGGAGAGGGAGTCTATTCCATAGACTGGGAAGCCTTTGGGACAAATCTATCCCGCCAAGTTCTATCCCGCCAAGTTCTATTAATGTCACAGACCAGGTTGAGGCCTTGTGTGCAGGTTGTGCGAGTGGAATTTGACTTATGGATATGCAGCAACTCCATCAAGGCTGGGTCTGAGATGGCCTTGTGTGCCAGACACCGGACACATCTGAGCAGTCTGTATGAGACTGAATAGGACGACAGGCCTTTTAGCCTGTCTGTATAGGACAGGTGTTTGAGACCCTGGATTTTCCTGGTCAGGAACCTCTGTGGTCTCTCCAGCTGCTGCATGTGCTTGGCAAGGTACATGCTGAAGGGGACACTGTACTCAATGATGGGTCTGATAAGGGAGGAGTACAGAGATGTTATGACTTCCTTGTTTAGTGGAGGCAACACAGTGGTCAAAAGTCAGATCACTATCAATCTGGATGTCAGTCCCTCCCAACTGACTGCATCCTTCGTACATTGTTATTAATGTGGTAATTAGTGGGGAGTCCATTTTCCCCAAAGGGGATAATGATCCATTTCTTGGCATTTAGTTTGAGGCCATGCTTCTGGCATCAGTCATTTGTCTGGGTAAGGCCCTCTTGGAGGATGTTCACATCACTAGTGGAATTTGACAGCACCCGGCTTGCAGTCATCTGCAAACTTTGTCAGCCACAGACCACTGGTTTTGGCTTGCACCTCAGAAAACTATATCCCAAATAGTAGAGGCCCCAAGACCGATCCTTGGGGTACTGCACTTGTTACTGGTCTGCTGCTAGAGATGGCTTCCCCTATTTTGACTGAGTGGGTTCCATCAGTGGGCCTGTTAGCTGCCTGTTAAGCCTGAGTGGAAAATAGTGTCAAAGGCTTTGGCTAGGTCAAGGTAGGCGGGTGTGCATTGTCTTCCCCCTCGTCCATGGCTTTGGTGACTGTTTGTTTCAAAGAAGTTGACTAAGTTTAAAAGGCTTGAGCTCCGTCTGACAAAACTAAACTGTGTGGGGTAAAGCGTTTGGAGGTTGCCAGTGTCCTTGTTTATAATGTCCATGGTAATGCTTTCCATAGCCTTGCAGATCAGGCTAGTTAGGCTGATTGGCCTAGAATTGCCTGGGTCAGTAGATGCTCCACCTTTGTGTAGAGGGATCACAGTGGCTGTTGTCCAGTCGGCTGGGACGAAGCTGGTGCCCAGGTTTTGGTTGAATAGGGTGCCTAATGGAGCTGACAGCTCAAGCCTGAGTTCATGTAGAATACAGCCAGGGATGTTGTCAGGTCCCCATAGAGACTATTTTTTTGCCTTTGAGAGGGTGTTAAACACCTGCTCCCTGGTGATGAGGGGAGAGGGGTGAAGTTTTCACTGATCCTGTCTGCCAGTAGGTTGGCTATATCTGTGGTGTTTGTGTATGTGGTGGTGTTGGCTACCAGATCAGAGCAGATTTGGGTGTTAACTTTCAGACTGCGGATGTATGTGAAGGCCTTGTGATTGTCCTTACTGGATGTGGCCAATTTGGACTATGTTAGCCTTAGAGGATTTCACCAGTGACCTTATTTGCTTGTTCAGACAAATGAGCGATTGCTTTCAACTGGCACCTGTTCGGTCCTGGACAACAATTTTTTTTTCCTTTTTTTTGTAGTGTTTGCTTATTGCTGCTGTCCACCAGACAGGTTTACTCTACCTTGAAGAAGATGATTTGGTCCTGTCAGGTATTGCTGAGTCCATACAGCTATGTAGTTGCTCATACAGTTTTATGGTGTAGGCTTGGACAGTGCTAGCTCCTACCGAAGGGACAGTGGCTGAGAAGCTGCTTATACCTGCTCTAAGGAGATTGTAGTCAGCTTTGGAAAAGTTTTTTTTGTTTGACCCTGACAAGGGGCGTGGGGGTTAGGGGGAGATGGTGATTTCAAAGGTGATTGCTTTATGGTCAGATCTTACCAAGGAAGATGACACTGTAGGGGTGCTGCAGTGGCTACTCATGTTGGTTAGTACCAGGTCCAGGATATTTTCAGCTCTCGTAGGGGGTGTCGACCAGCTGATCTAATGCATTGGCATAGACAAAGTTGAGGAATCTCTGGGCATTCATGTTTTGGCTAGAATAGGTCTTCCACTCTGGGATTGGGTAGTTAGTCACCTGGGATCAGGTTTGAGGGTCAAACCTCTATGGATTCAGGTAAGTCCAGATAGGTGTAGTGGGTGTCTTGAGTCATGATTGGGGGTCTGTAGCTAGCTATTTTTTGAATAGGTGTATTGTCAACGATTAACTGCACTTGGAGCGTCTCCTGTGTGTTATACCGTTTGACCAGCTTGGAGGTTATGGCTTTGATAAATTTTTAAACTCCACCTCCTTTGGCTTTGAAGCCCTTTGTTTGGGGCCTGAAAGTGTGGTAGGATGAGTAACCTCGTAAGACTGGAGTGCTCTCCGTAACTCTGAGCCAGGTTTCAGTGACTGCATGAATGACAACATCCTCCAGGTTAAGGAATGCTTGCAATGAATGCAGTTTCATGCTAAGACTCCTAGCGTTTAGCAGCATGACCTTTAAATTTCCTTTAGAAGAATTTTTCATATTGGAAATTTTGTGCTCATGACTTTGCCTAAAAAAGGCATTATGGGGGAGGCAAAAACCTTTGCCAGAAGCCTGAAGCCCAGGGGAGATGGATGAAGGGCATTTCTGGCAAAGCATCGTGGTCTGTCAGTCATGTCCTCCCGGGCTGTCAGATATTGGATACCCTTGGAATGACACCAGAAGCTAAGCCAGTTGTTAGTCATTTTCTGTTTGTATTGAGGCATCATTCTGAGGTGACGGTAGGATGCTGCTTAAGGCTAGGGACATACCTGCCTGGGACACACATTCAGCGAGCTCCATCATGTGTCTCATCATATAGTCCAGGGAGGTACATCTCAAGTCATTCACAGCAGCATGGACTATGACAGAGTCATAACAGTACCTGTTAAGAGACTTGTCTGCATATGTGATATGGCGGATTCTAGCAACTGACTAGCAATTTACCATGACTGTTTCCTTGTCCACCATGGGGAGGGGCACATCTGTGTGTCTCTATATAATCTCCTGTGACTAGTATGTTGAGTTTTTGGCTGGGCCTTAGAGGCTGTGAGATACAGGCGTGTGTACTGTGTGTGATGCTTGATGCTGTGGGTTATGATGCGAGTGTGTTTGCTTGCTTCGGAGGTCTCTTGTTTAGGTACGTTTTGTTGAGAACCTCTACATATGTAGGAGTGTGTTGTACAGGTGTGGGTGGTGGTAGAGGTGTTGTGTTTATAGTGTTTGTGGAGACAACTTTGTCAGTGCCAGATGTACTGGCTTGTGACTGAGACACCAAGGATTCTAGGTCCTTAATGTAATTGCATCTCTCACATACGGTTTTCCTGTGCTTGAATTGACATCCTTTAAAGCGTATTGTTGCAGTCCCATCACTGAGTTAAAAAAAAAAAATGGGTTTTGTGAAATTATCCTCCTTTTGCAATACTTTAACCTTTACCAACCCGTCTGAATAATTCCTGTTACTTATTTCCCATCTCTCTCTCTACCTGTCTCTTATTTCTGTTTTGGCTTTAAACTCCATATTTAAGATATCCCACTTGATCACTATTCCTTTTTAAGTCATTTCCCTATCTCTTAACTCTCAAGTCAAGTGCACAAACCTATTCCTTAAATTCCCAGTCTCATTTTCACATCATTACCTTGCATGTTTATTTTAATTTTTACTGATTCATTATCAGACGTATGGTACTTTTCCGTTAATGGGGCAACAGCTTTTTCATCTTGTGTTGTTTTCTTTTTGATTTCAATGTTTTAGCTGTGCAGGGCGTCTGACTCTCTCCCTATTGCTTAAACAGTACCTCCCACCCCATCGTTAATTTGAATCATTCATTTTGGACATTCCTGGATTATTTTGATTCCCTGGGAAAAGTATGTCTGTTTTTATATAGTACTAATTGGGAAGCTTAACGGCAATGGGGACAGAAGAACACAACAAATGCGCCTGGTAGCCCCTAGGCGAAAACTGTTTATTAATGTTAGTTGCTGTCATATTTCAAAACTAAATGACTTGTAAATCGTACCTTTAACATACTATTTTCACCTTCTGTTTACAAGGTACACTTTTTTTTATTCTAGTGATTCTCATCCTCATTGCTCAAACATTTGAGCACAACCTATGTTATAATAAGCGGAAACATTTTAATTGTGTTGTAACTTCGTCATTAAGACCAACAACTGCTGCATCATCGTTTATTTTCTGAACCAAAAAGAAAAATGAAGCTTTAATGCTTACATTATTGATTTATTACTTAATCATATATTTTGAGGAGCATGAAAAATCTTGCAGAATTAGAGACAGCTGAGATATAGGTGTGATACTTCAGCATTAGCACTGTCAGCTATGTTCATTGCAAGTGTTTATGAACACATTTTCCTTCCGATGTATCAAGAATAACCAGACTGTCCCACTGAACCACATTTAAGTGGTTAAATTACAATGCAGGCACTTTTTCATTTATTTTCTTATTTTATTTATTTGTTGTTTTTGGTCGTTTCAGATGACATCAGAGCTGTAACTGTTGTTGTCTAGAGGAGGAAAAAAAAAGATTACGGCACAGGTCAAGAGTAGAACAAAAACAGGAGTTCTTGACAAAGCTGAAAATAAAGGGAGGGACTAACAACCAAAATTAGGGACACTTTAAAAACATTATTTCACTTCGCTGAACAGGTTAAACAGAACAGGACTGTAAAATAAGCAGTACCGACATGTCAGACAATGAGTGTAAGTCCGACAACGAAGATATTAAAACCAGCCGAAAAAAAGCTGCTGCCCCGTTAACGGAAAAGTACCCAAACGTAGTAATTGGGTGGCTCACAAAGATTTCAGTTAAATGCAGATGATCCTGTGAAGTATAAGTTCTACCCAGTTTTGTAACAAAAAAACACAGCACCGAAACAAAGCCACAGGTCATTTATCCCTCTAAAAGATTTTTATTCAATATAACAAACAAACGGTTGAGCGCTTTCATCAAAGGAAATTTGACTTCATCAGAACCTTTTGGTGCTGTGTTTTTTGGTTATTTGTTCTGCTGTACAGCATCCACCACTGTTTTGGTTTCTACCCAGTTTAGCCCAGTTACTGTATTTTGGGGGGAAATATGTAAATTCTGTCGAGAGCTCGTTAATAATTCATGTATTTCATGTCAGAGATCCTGTTGCACTTTCAGAAATCTGCCCTCTTTGTTGCCCTTTTCCTTCATAGTCCTTCTGCTACATCCACACTGTTGCAAATTGTCTTCCAGTCCGCAAACGTAAATAATAATCCTTGCTGAAAGCTAATTTCTCCCAGAATTCTCAAAAGCATCCTAATAGTCATTTTTGGAGGAATGTAAGTACATGCCAGTATATTCCTTCTCCCCACCAATAATACCTTACTACTACAAATCTAACATATTATCTATTTAAGCAATAACCCACGCCTGGGTGTGGGTAATGCTGGATTTACCCACGGTTGGCTTGGTTTGGTCACAAGGGTGAAGCCCGAGTGGCCAAACAAAGACAACCGTTGGTAAATCCAGCATTACCCACACCCTGAACTGGGTTATTGCTATTATACAATGACATTATTTATTCCGCAGCTGTCTGGTATTCTGAGGCAGTTCTGATGTACTGCGTATGCCTACGCAGTACATCAGAGCTGTGGGTGGAAGTAACGGAGAAAGCAAGATCCTCCGTTGCTTTAGAAAGTGTCTCGCTATGTTAAAGGAGTTTAACATAGCGAGACAGCTTTAAAAAAAGCAACAGAGATCTTTCCTTTCTTTGTTGCTTTTTTTAAAGCTGTCTCTCTATGTTAAATTCCTTTAACATAGCGAGACACTTACTAAAAAGCAATGGAGATCTTGCTTTCTCTTGCTGTAAGAAAAAAAAAAAGACTTATACTAATGGAAAAAAGTCCAGGTGACCGGACCATTTTCCATTAGTATAAGTTTTATTTACAACGTGCACGCTGACCAATCAGCATGCACGTTTTGGAATATTAATGGAGGGGTCATTGTATGTCACTGTTGGGACCCTTTCACAGTCATGACTATTACTTCAGTTTTCCTTTGTCCCTGATGTTATGCTTAATGATTAGTCTGAACTCATTTCTTTGTCAAATTCTACTCATTTCTTTCCAAATGTATTTCTTGTAACATTGCTGTATAAATCCTGCATTACTTTATATCATTCACTACTCTTGCTAGGCCGTTTACTTTCCATGTTAATATGATCAAATCAGCCATTATTATGAACAAAACTACTATTCTCACTTATGGGCAGTTCTTCAGAATATATGTTCCTAGCTTGCAGTTTACATAAGCACTCTTTGGCAAGACTGATCATGTATGTAGTTGAATATTCTCATTTCTGTTTAAACTTGTACTACATTTCACAGACTTTTTTTCCATACTAAAAACATGCAGGGGGCAAAACATTTAACACATTTTACACCTGCACACCTTTTATCTCCCAGCAAACACACAACTGTAACTGCTTTCAAAAAAAACAAATGTTTTCTCCAGGTGTGTGCAGCTACCCCAGACTGATGTTTTTTCTCACAGGCATTATACCTATTCTAAAGTTAAGGTTAGCCATGCTAAAGTTCTTCATAGAGCTTGTGTTTTCATTAACCAGACTGCAGTCTGTTCTTATCTTAACTCTCTTCCACTTCCCCTTCTAGATGTGAAAAAGATCTTGTATGTTTTAAGTAATCAGCGATTTTTAGTCCAACAAGTGCACTAGTTACCCTTAAATTGAACTGTGTACTTTTATATATAATGCATTAATGTACTAGGACTGGTGTGTTGGCAGATATTTGTTACAGCTATTTACCTCTAAGTTTCATATTTGATTTTAATTTTCATGAAGTGGTTGACAGTGTATCTTCAAGTTAATTTCATCGTATTTTTTGTTTCATTCTGTGTTCTTTGTTCAGACCTCTTGTGACTACTAATTGCTTGCGCCTGCAGTCTTCTCGTCTCCAACTGAAAGAAGGTGCAGTTGGAAAAAAACAGCTAGTAACATTGCAAATAGAAAAATGAACTGTTTTTCACATTTGCTATATTTTATCATTTTGAAGGTTCTTTGCATAAAAAATTGTCTATAGTTTAAAGTAAGGACATTATTCTAGTCATCCATCTCTATAAAACATGAGATGATATTTTTTAATTCTACATATAACATAATCAGTACACTTACACATGTCTGCCATGACAGCTGAAGATCACATTATTATATCAACTCTAACTTCTTTCCAGCCTTTATCTAGTTAGTGTATTGCCTGAATGTTATAGCTAAAGCAAAAATGGTTTTACATTACACTTAACTTATACAGCTGTCACTAGTAACTGTCCTCCCATTTAAAGTACATTAGACTGAGTAGTATACAGAACTGCTTTACAATGTTATGTGAAGTTTTTTGAAAATTATATACAGATATTAATAGGAATGCTAATTGTTTTATTTACAGCTCTTCAAGCCCTTCAGTTTTTTTTTCCGACCATTGGTGATCTACAGTGTTTACTCTCTACAGTTCTCCCACCAGCTTAATGCGGTTAACAAATGGTCTAGCACCTTATCTTGTATGTCTAAAGTATATCTGAATGTATTGATGCTTTACAATTCTCCAATTTTTTTTTTTTTTTTTTTTACTAATTTTACATTTGTCTGTTCTTTCTGATAGTCTCAGAATGGCCTGACTCTTCTAGTTGACTGCTGACTTTTGTTCTGCCACCTAAGCATTTTGTTTTGGAACAATAGAAAAGCTTTCACTGCCAAGTCTGTCCATGGGGTTTGTTATTGTCATTAGATTGAAAATCAGAGTCTCCTTCAGCTTGTTGACTCACACTTTGTTGGTTAAACTTTCACTTATTTGTCCGCCTCTTTTAAAATCCAAAAATGTCTGATCATCCAAGGAAAAATTTTCTGGAGGTAGCTGGTTATAGAGCAACTTGAAACTCACGCATTCATCTTAATGGCCTTTGATTGAAACTGATGATGTTCTTCATCTCACATTGCTGCAGTCATAACTTATGGGTAGTCCGCTGTCCTCGGTCGGCCCGAATACCAAAGTATTAGGCTGACGTCGGTCATGGGCGCTCAGATCTGACGTCAGAGCGTCAAGGTATTAAAGCGCATGACGGACGTCATTTCCTCAGTCTTTTTTGCCGCATGGTCCGAAGCAGAAGCAGCGTTTGCAAGTGCCGTTCGGCGTTCTGAAATTTTCGTATTCTGAGTTTCAGACCGAAACCAAGTTGGGCTAAGTACCCGTTGGGAATATTTTTGTTTTTTCTTGCCTCAGTTATTTCCGGATGTCAGAAAAAGTGAATAATTGTATTTCTTGTGGGAAACAGATACCGCATAGGGATTACCACTCTCTTTGTATTCCTTGTTTGGGACCTGAGCACGACGTAGTAGGGTGTCGCTTTTGTGCTAGATTTAATAAGCGCACCATTTAAACGTAGGTTAGATTGTGCTAGGCTTGTCTTCGGTAAGCGGTGTAATTACAATATGCCGTCGGATCCTCCGACGCCCGCTACCACGAAGAAGCGCAAATATAAATCTTTGAAGTCCAAGCAGGATGACTCGTCCGTTCCGGACGCCGGTTCTTTAGACACTGCGGTGGATTTGGTTGAACCGGCTGAGGTTTCAACTGAGTCTCAGGGGGAGACGTTGATTTTGCAAGATGTGGCCTCTCAGGAGTCAGGTCAGGCTGAGGGGGCCCCTCAGGTTGTTGTTCTCCCTTCTTTGCCTAAGGTGGTTAGGCCTTTTCCTTCTGTCTCTAAGGTACCTTCCAAAGGCAGGCCTGTTTTGCCTGCCACAGGTGTCAGTCCTAGTTCTGCAGGTTCTGTGCCTAAAAAACACATGCTTAAAATGGCAGAAGATTTAATTACTTTAATCAGGGGTTCTATGCCCCCTCCTGATAAGAGGCCTAGGGTGGAGCCAGAAATGGAAAGTTTGGAACAGGCTTCAGATTACTCAGAGTCTTCGGCTGAAGACATTCAGGATTTTCCTCCTTATTCTGATTCAGACGCAGAGGATTCCACTCCTTCTGCTTCTCCTCCAGAGGATTTTTCTTTTTCAGAAACCCTGCATTCTATGAGGGAGCATTTTAAATGGGAAGGTCAGGATTTCTCAGATTCCCGGAAGAGGCTTAGGGAATTTTTGTTTTACCACAGCATAGGCCTTTGGCTATACCTCCTGTTTTGGATGTTCAAGACGTTTTTTCTGAGGCTTCCCTTAATCCAGACTCTTTGCCACCTGCTCCAGTTAAGCCGGATAGGTATTACAGGGTGCCTGAGGCTCATAAATATCTGTATAAGAGCCCTAGGGCCGACCCAGAAACTATTAGCCAGGGACCTAAGGGTGTCAGGGCTTCTGTTGTAAAGAATCCAGTTCCTATGGATAAGGATGCTAGAGCTTTGGATAGGTGGGGTAAGAAAGTGTATACCTCTTCCACTTTAGCAATGAGGGCTTTGAATTGCCAGTTTCATATGTTGAAGTACCAGAATTTTCTCCTTACTCAGTTAAAATCTAAAGTGGATGCTTTGGCAGAGGGCATAGAGTGTAAGGAATTACAGGATTTGGTACATGCCTCTGATCAGGTGGGTAAGCATGCTTTGCAGTGTGATTTTGATGCTTTACAGGCTTCTTCCAGGGTGGCTGCCACTGGTTCAGTTATTCGCAGGCACTCCTGGCTTAAGGATCAGAATTTGTCAGAGCATGTTAAAGCTAGGATTTTAGATGCTCCTTTGCAGTCTGAAGTTTTGTTTGGTTCTCCTGTGGAGTCTGTCTTGAAGAAAATGGAAGACAAGGCTAAGTCTATGCAGACTGTTAAAGATTTTTTGCAGGTGCAGCCCCCTAAGTTTAACAGGAACTGGCCTGCTAAGGGTTGGACTTGCCCTTCTTCTGATTCGCAGTCTAGGAGTAGATCTAGACGTGGTAGGGGCAGAGCTCAGAGTTCTTTCAGGTCTAGACCGTGGAGTTCTCCAGCACAATCTACAGGTGAGGGCAGGGGCCAGTCCTTTCGTAAACAGGCCCAATGACCTGCATTTCCAGCTGCCAGATCCTTCCTGTCTGGCAGCTCCTTTGGGAGGAAAGTTGGCACTCTTCAAGCAAAATTGGTTTCTAGTCACCCAGGACAAATGGGTGTTGGACATTATAGACCGAGGCTACAAGTTTTATTTCCACACATTGCCTCCTTTCAAAGGCATGCCAGACGTTCCTCCTCAGCAAAGGGTAGAGGCTCACAAACAGATTTCTTTACTTCTTCAAATGGGGGCTATACAGCAGGTCCCTCTGTCAGAAGTGGGCCTCGGATTTTACTCTCGCCTATTTCTTGTACCAAAGAAAGGAAACACTTGGAGGCCAATTTTGGACTTATCTATCCTCAGCACATATCTGGACATTCCAAAATTCAAAATGTTGACGTTGCAATAACTTCTGCCTCTGTTGGGCAAAGATCACTGGATGGTAACTCTGGATCTCAAAGAGGCTTATCTTCATGTTCCTATCAGGCCCAGTTGCAGGAGATTCCTGCGCTGGCTGGGACTTTACATTATCAGTTCTCTGCATTGCCCTTTGGCTTATCTACTGCGCCCAGGGTATTCACAAAAGTTCTGGCTCCAGTGATAGCCTTCTTCAGGTTAAGAGGAATACAAATTTATCCTTATTTGGACGATTGCCTGATTCTTGCTCAAGACAAGCACGAGCTTCTTCATCATCTACAGTATGTTATGACAGTGTTAAGGTGCCTAGGGTATTCTGTGAACGAAACAAAGTCCAGTCTAGTACCCTCTCAGGAAATGTGCTTTCTGGGTGTGAGACTGAATACAGCTTCCCAGATGGCCTTTTTGACCCCGGACAAGCAAAAGAATCTTTCACTTTACTTCCATCAATTGTCTCTACGGTCCAGGCTGACTGCAAGGACAGTCCTTCAAGCCTTGGGGTTCATGGCATCTTGTATCCTGGTGCTTCCCAATGCCAAACTGCATATGAGGAAGCTACAGTGGTATCTCAAAAATGTTTGGACACAACACTGCCAAGATCTGGACACTGTCATTCAGATAATACCTTGCATTCAAAAGGAATTTTTGTGGTGGGCTCAGGAATGTCACCTAAACAAGGGACTCTCTGTGACCCGACCAGAGGCGAGTCAGATTTTAACGACGGATGCCTCGGACAAGGCTTGGGGAACACACCTCAATGGAAATTGGGTTCAAGACACGTGGCCTGCCAGACTTCAACATTTACATATCAACTTGAAGGAAATGTTAGCAGTCCAGTTTGCATTGATGGCTTTCAAGGATTTACTTCTCCCAGGGCAGGTGTTGATTCAAACAGACAACACTACTGTCATGTGGTACATCAACAAGCAAGGGGGAACCCATTCGTACCCTCTTTGCAGGCAAGCTATGATTTTGTGGGAGACTGCTCTCAGTTTGCAACTCACTCTTCAAGCAAGGTTTCTGCCAGGAGCACAGAACTCCTTAGCAGATGTTTTGAGCAGGCGGATAGTGGATCCCCACGAGTGGAAATTGGATCCTCATGTATTTCGACAGTTGACAGTGATATGGGGGACTCCAGACATAGATCTGTTCGCTTCTCCACTGAATTTCCAGGTGCCAAAGTTTTGCACAAAGATGTTTCATCCCACAGCTTGGAAAGTGGATGCTCTATCATTCAGTTGGAGCAATCTTCATGTCTATGCCTTTCCGCCTCTGCCTCTACTTCCAAAGGTTCTCTTGAAGGTCAGACAAGACAAGCCCTCCATGATTCTAATAGCTCCGGACTGGCCTCGACAGCACTGGTACCCTCTGCTGAGGAGTTTAGTACGGGAACCTCCTTACCCTTTGCCTTTGATTCCACACCTTTTGACTCAGGAGGGCAATCATTTCCTCAATGTCAGGATTCAGTCCCTGCATCTCACAGCCTGGCTTATTCTGTTTTAGAACCTGGAGGGTCGCAGCTTCCTCAACAAGTTTTGAATGTTATTTTGGAGGCCAGGAGGCCTAGTACAAGGAAAGTTTATGCTGATAAATGGAGGAGATTTTTTATTTGGAGCAAAGCAAAGAGCTTTTATGTTTCTAGGCCTGATTTGAGTGTTTCTCTTCAATATCTTACAGAATTATTGGACAAGGGTTTGTCTTACTCCTCTATAAAAGTTCATGCTGCAGCCACAGCCATTTCTGCTCACTATGACTGACCCACCATTGTTCTCTCATCCTTTGTTTAAACAATTCCTTAGAGGGGCAAAGAACATAAGACCCCCGTGTAGAGCTCCTACTCCTGCCTGGGATCTCAATTTTGTGTTGGAAAAACTTACTTTACCTCCTTTTGAACCTGCAGCTACAGCTGAGTTAAAGTTTTTGTCTTGGAAGACTGCTTTTTTGTTGGCCATTACGTCTGCTAGAAGGGTTTCTGAATTACAGGCTCTAATGGCAGTTGAACCCTTCCTAATTTTTCATAAGGATAGGGTATCTCTGCGTACTAATCCTACTTTTATGCCTAAAGTCGTTTCAAATGTGGCCTTGAACCAATCTATTCATTTGCCTACTTTTTATGCAGATCCCCAAAATAAAGGGGAGAAAATTTTGCACACTTTGGATGTTCACAGGCAGTTGTGTTATTATTTGAGCAAGACTAAAGGGTTCAGACAGTCTCAGCAGTTGTTTGTTTCTTTTGCTTTGGGTTCTCAGGGGAAACCTGTTTCAAAGCAAACTATTTCTAAGTGGATTGGCCTTTGTATTGCTTTTTGTTATTCTCATCATGGTAAGGAGATTCCAGCTGGAATCAGGCCTCATTCCACTAGGGCTACTGCCACTTCTACTGCTTTTTTAAGGGGGGTAGCTACTAAAGATATTTTGGAGGCAGCTACTTGGAGTTCAGTGCACACTTTTTCTAAACATTACCATCTTCCTCTTTATTCCAAATCTAGGGCTGGATTTGCCACTGCAGTCTTACAGGGCATTTTGGCAGCTCCCAATGCTTTATGATTTTGCCAGCCTCCCTTTACCTCTGCTTTGGGATTCTATCCATAAGTTATGACTGCAGCAATGTGAGATGAAGAACATAGTACAGTTTTGTACCTACCATAAATGTAGATGTTCGAAGATCCACATTGCTGCAGTCCAATTTACCCTCCCTCCTTCCCCTCTGTAGTTTGGAGTGGTTGTATGGTTTGGGTTGTAGCTGTTTTTTGTACATGGTTTTAGGGAGTTATTCTATTTTTGGCTGTTGCCTTTATTTTTAGGGCCTTCTGACATCTGGGGCAAGAAAAGACTGAGGAAATGACGTCTGTCATGCGCTTTAATACCTTAACGCTCTGACGTCAGATCTGAGCGCCCATGACCGACGTCAGCCTAATACTTTGGTATTCGGGCCGACCGAGGACAGCGGACTACCCATAAGTTATGACTGCAGCAATGTGGATCTTCGAACATCTACATTTATGGTAGGTACAAAACTGTACTTTTCATCTTGTGCACCATAAGTTATCAATTTCTACAAACTCTGTAGTATCCCTAATTTGTAATTCTTTCCCCTTGTGCCACAGTTTTGCCCAGAACAACTTTTGTTTGCTGATATGATTGTTTCTTTACTAATATAAGAATTGACCTGTTTCTCATGCTCAGATTTGTAATATGCAGCTGGTGTGCCCTCTCAGCTAACTGATCCTGCGGTGGTACACCACTCCAGTCGCTTATTTGTACTGTCATACATTTACTACAGTCTGTTCTTCCAGTCTCTCTGGCATAGCAAAAAAATATTGGGTTTTCTCTGCATGTTCTCAAGTCTTCTTGAAAAGACGTCTGTTCAGCCAGTCTTTTCTTCATTTCACCCTCTGATTTCTGCAGTTTTATCAGCACATCTGAATAGCTACTTAAAGCTTCATCTATTTTTCCATCCTTTTGTTGATTTTACTTTAAAATGAGATACTGGAGGAATATGTAAACACTTCTGAGTGCATTTGTTTTTAATTTTTTTCTCTAACGTACTGTAAACAATCTCCTGTGCTAAGGATGAAACTTCAACTGCTTTTTGTTGAACAGCAGCAAGATTCTTCCCAACAAGAGCTTTTTCACATTTCTGGCTGATTTTTTACAATTTTCCCAAATGTCTCCTTTGGCATTCAGGCAGTGTATTTTGCTTGCCAGTTACTGAATTTGACCCGACTTAATATCTTTACTGTTTTTAATAATTTCACTTTTCACGACTGGGAGGGAGCTCCAACCTTTACCTGATTGTTCTGCTATTTTCAGATCGCTGTGATGCTAAATGTCTTGTATGAGGTAGTATCAGTCTGATGTGCTTTGGATACAGTGACAACTGAGTGGTTGGGGCAGATAACTGTGTTTCAGCAGCTGATGCATTGTCTGAGAAGCTGCCATTGAAGGCAAATAAGTACCTGATTCCACTTAATACTGTCCTGGTTATTGGTGCAAAGACAAACTCCTAATACAGCATCCTCTGATGCCGTGGACATGGCCAAGAACTTTTCTTCCCCAGTGTCTATCTTCTTTAGTGCCAACTCCTTTAGATCTGTTTGTAGCATTGGCAGGTGAATTATCCCCTATGCCCTGGCAGCAGTTCCATGCCCTAGGAAGAGGGCTTTGCCAGAGAGAACATGCTTTATCTGCCATGTTTCCATCCTGAACATCCTCTTTAAAGTTAATGTCAGTACTGTTGTTTGAATTTGGTCTCCAGTATGGATGGATGGGTCTGGTCTTAGAGAGAGACTCTGCCAGCAAGGGAGTGCATGGTGGAACAGGAACTTCCCTGACCATGGCTGTTAGTTTTTTGGTGTTTGTTTTCTTGCTCTTAAGGAAGTGCAAATTGTGTGATGGCTGTTTGATAGCACTGGTTGACTGTTTCCTTGCTAAATTAAGAGTAGGGTATAATGCAGCTTTGTGGGGGTGCTGGGGAATTTGAGATTGGGCAGCTGGACATTTACTGAGAGCCTGCTTCATCATGTATGCCAGCAGTGTATTCTGTCAGTATCCGAGAAATAGCCCTGTTGAAACCTTGACAACAAGCAAGCCTTATAGGCAGATGTGTTCCAGGTGGCCTTTATTTTGAATGCATTTAATATGTTTGTAATTGTTTTTAGTTTTGTATATTTTCTTTGATTTTGGGGCGAGATACTGGATATTTGAAGAGTCAGTACTGAGCTTGAGTATTAGGGATAAAGTCGAGGAGTTAGACGGAACTTTTCCAATACTGAGCTGCATTAGTCTTCAGCCTTAGTCCTAATGTTTCATTATGATAAGTACATAACTCTAAGTCTTAGATTATCTAGTCCATCCATTTCACGTGATGGGACTGGTTTACTGCTAGGCATCAGCAATGCAAACAGCTCTGTTCACACAGCTTGAGCTCCTCCGCTGTCTGACACCATGCATCACTGCTGCTTGTTACCTCCTAGATTCAATACATTCCCTGTGTAAACAATCCTGTCTTGGTTTGTGATTTATTGAACTTTACTGTTAAAAAGAGGTGATTGCATCTGCGGTGGTGCAGCGGTAGCGTTGTTGCCTCACAGCAAGAGGTTCTCCCGTTCGATTCTCAGCTAGTGTGTGGGGAGTGCCTTCTGTGTGGAGTCTGCATATCCTCCCCACGGGTCTAGTGGTGTTCCAAAAGACATGCGTGAATGGGCGTGCCTTCGTTGAAGGTCGGGCGTCGAGCTGGCAACTCGGCGCCGTGAAAATCTACTGCCAATCATTAGTGGACCGGAGTTCCGCTGTGGCGACCCCTAACCAGGAAAAGCCGAAAAACAACTGTTAAGAGGTGCAACTGCAAGTGATAGTGAAATGATGTAAAGGAATTCCAGCTTTTGCATGACTTTTATAACTTGTACAGTCAGAGCAAGAAATTTACTGTACTTAATTTAATATTTAGCTGTATATTTGTATGATTTTAATTTTCTCTGCATTTTGTGGTAACTGATTTTGAGTATTTTCTTTTATAATTCTTTATTCATTTGCAGCTGAATATGGATTCTTTAATATGCCATTATTGATTTGCTAAAGCGTGAGTGTCTTGTGAAGTGTACTCAGTACTATGTATATTTGAAGGGAACACCTGATAACACTGGTGATGTGTGTTCTTAGTGTCAGAAGTTGATTTGCTTACAGTCAGTAGTAAATCTAGACTTAGTGATTGCATATGTGCTGTTGGCACAGCTTGGAAAACTGTTATATGTATTAATGACTGGACAGATGAGATAAATAATATTAGGCAAAGAGCAAATAGAACACATGCAGGAAAGGAGGAAGGGTCTATTGTCTGTAAAGATGACTCAGCCCCTGTTGAACAAGATAATACCACTGATGGCTTTGGAATTCTGGAGGCAAGTATTAAGCGATCTAAGAATTCAGAGCGCTTGGAAGAAAAGTAAGGAAGAAGTTAACATTTAGGGAAGAAAAAGAAACTGCTAAATGTCTATAATGCAAAGAGAATGCGTACTAAAAATGACACTGCTTTGTTATGTAATACAGATTACTAGGAATGATAACATTTTTCCATCAGAAATCCTTCAGTCTATAGAAGAGGGCATCAGTTCTTCAAAACAGAAGGTAGAAAAAAGAGGCAAGGGGCTAGTGAAAAGGAAAAAGTCAAAATTGAAAGTGGAAGGATTGAAGAACATTACTGTAAGAAAAAATAGGAAAAAGGCTGACATTGACTATATGGATCAAGCCATGGATGTACAAAGCCAGCTGGATTTGAATTGTATGCTTGCAAATGTAATCAATGAAAACAGTGGGATTAATACAACTGATGTTGATGTTTGTTCCTGTGTAACAATTGATAGAACAGATATTACTTAGATGAAAATTCTTGATCTGCTCAGAAAGGTATTGTTAGAGATTCGGTTATTGGAGGAACTGATACTTGCATTTGCAGATAAGATAATGTACATTGAATAGTGTTATGCTTGTCAGGAAAAAAATAGAGGATGTGCGACAGGCTTTAAAATGCCTTCATGTAAGGAAGTATGGCTCTGATGTCCTTCAAGGATGCATCTGCAGTCCTTACATATGGGTTGTCCTGCCTCAGGCAGCCCTTCGGTATTTGCAAGGACTCTGTTAGTAGGGAACTTACAGCTCTCTTAAATAACATAGGATGTCCTTCATGGATGCATCTGCAGTCATAACAAGTGGGTTGTCCTGTCGTCAGGCAGCCCTTCAGTCGGCCGGATTCCAAAGTCCGGGTCCGGCTTCGGCTGATGTCGCACTCCACCCGACGTCATCTCTGTTGGTCTTCGGGTATAAAGGCATCAGCCGACGCCATTTTCCTCAGTCTTTCTTGCCGCGTGGTAAGCAGAAGCTGTTCGCAAGTGCCGGTCGGTCGGATCCAGAGATTACTTCTACCGAATACTACTAAGACTTCTAAAGCTAAGTACCCGCTGGGGACTCTTTCTTGCCTCAGCCGATGTCAGAAAAAGTTAACAATTGTTTAAACTGTGGGAAACAAATACCTCATAAAGATTTCCACTCTTACTGTCTGCCTTGTTTAGGCCCAGCCCAAGCAGCCTGTTCGCCTGTGCTTTTTCAACCGACGAACGCTTAGGCGTCGGTCGGAGTTTGCAGAACAGTTTTTCGGTTCTGATTTTGCGTACATTATGCCGCCGGATCCTCCGACTACCCAATCTAGCAAAACGCAAAGATAAAGACCGACAGTCCGCGGTTTCGCCGAAACCATGGTCAAGCAAATCATGAGTGTCTCGGTTTCAGACGAAACCGAAAACTGAACAAAGTACAGCTGAACCTATTCCTACAACTGAGGCCCCTGCTACAACTCTTGCAACGACCTCAGAAATTTTACCCACTACGGTGGTTGACTTATCAGACACCATCCCCTTGGATGTTTCTACCCCAGCACGTGGTGCTGCTAGGCCTCCAGCAGCCATGTCCATTAAGGCCTTCGCCAGGGCTAAAGCAGCCAAGACTACTAAAACAGTGCCTGTTAAACCACCCACATCCAGGCCCTCTTCTAGTTCTCAAATGCTTACTTTGGCAGAAGATTTAATTTCTTTAATTAGAGGATCTCAATCTCCAGACAGGGCCTCTCAGCCCCAGAGAAGAGACCTAGGGCAGAGCCCCGAGCCAGTGTCCTCTGATGATTCTGCTGATGAATCAGACATAACTGACCAGCCAGAGGCTCCTTCTCCAATTTTGAAGATTCTGATGCTGAAGAATCCATCCCAGCTGCTTCCCACCAGAAGAATTCTCCTTTGAAACCTTGCATGCCATGCGAGAACAGTTCCAATGGCAGCAACAGGATTTTTCAGACTCCAGAAAAGACTTAGGACTTTTCTGCATCTCCCACAGCACAGGCCCTTAGCTATACCCCTGTTCTCTCTGTGGTGGATGATGCTTTCAATGATGTTTGCTCCGCTCCAGATTCTTTACCCCAGCCCCTGCCAAACCGGACAGATTTTACAGGGTGCCAGATACTCATCACCACCTTTACAAGGCTCCACTTGCAGACCCAGAAACTATATCCCAGGGCCCCAAGGCAGTAGCCGACCATAGCTAAAATCCTATTCCTTCTGAAAGGGAAGCAAGGTCATTAGACAGATGGGGTAAAAAGGTCTACACTTCAGCTACTCTCTCAGCTAGAGCTTTAAACTGTCAGTTTCACATGATACAATACCAAGAGTTTATGCTGGATCAGTTAACTAAAAACTAACCACTGATGAATCTCTTGATAAGAAATATGTATTAGAGATGGTAAATAACATACAACAGGTTAGCAACCATTCCTTAAAATGTGGCTATGATGCACTGGAGGCTTCATTTAGATCAGCCATGACAGGCACAGTGATAAGAAGGCATGCATGGCTAAAGGAACAAGCTTTACCGGATCATGTTAAAGCTAAGTTGCTAGATGCTCCTATGGACAAGACAAGTTTGTTTGGTACATCTGCCCAGCAGGTTATGAAGAAAATGGAAGAAAAGGCAAAATCAGTTCAAACTGTTAAAGATTTCTTGCAGGTTCAACCCCAAGGTTTAGCAGGAACTGGCCTGCCAAAATTGGTCCTTTCCTGACCCCACAAAATTTCAAAGGGGCAGGAATAGACGCTCCAGAGGCAGAAACCAATCCAGAGGAGGTGCCTACAGAGGAAGACAGTGGCAAGGTAACAACAGAGGCACAGACACAGCCACTGCCACTACATCAACACAACCACAGTGACTTAACCCTAAATCTGCCTACCAGGGAACAAATAGCAGCTCCTCTAGGCGGAAAGTTAACCTTATTTTCAAAGAACTGGCACTACATAACAAAGGACAAGTGGATTTTACAAACCATAGATCAAGGTTACCGGTTTCACTTCCACACTTTACCAGTCAAAAGAGGAATGCCAAATCTACCTCCAAATCAAAAAACAGAGGCTCTACGCCAGATAATGGAGTTAGCAAACATGAGAGCTGTGGAAAGAGTGCCAACAGCAGAGCAAGGAAAGGGATTCTACTCCAGACTATTCCTAGTTCCAAGAAAGGAAAAAAGTTGGAGACCAATTCTCGACCTGTCCACCTTAAATACATACATCATTGTCCCAAAATTCAAAATGCTGACCTTACAGCAACTTCTTCCCATGCTGGGCAAGGAGTCTTGGCTGGTAACTCTAGATCTCAAGGAGGCATACCTGCACGTCCCCATTCGACCAATCTGCAGAAGATACCTCAGATTTCTTGCAGGATCAGAGCACTATCAATTCTCAGCATTGCCTTTGGCTTATCTACTGCCCAGAGTATTCACAAAATGCCTGGCATCAGTAATCGCCCATTGCAGACTTCAGGGAATTCAAATTTACCCATACCTGGACGACTGCCTGCTACAAGGGGACAACAAAAGCAAGCTGACAACAGATTTACAAAGGGTCATTTACTTGCTACAAGCACTGGGATACACAGTCAATTTACAAAAGTCAAGGCTGATACCATCCCAAACAAGGACATTCTTGGGCGCGAATTGGACACAGTAAAACAAATGGCATTCCTGACTACAGAAAAACAAAAGAACTCCTCTATACTTCTTGGCACTAACAAAACTGAACAAGTTAACAGCAAGAAAAGTACTGCAGGCCTTGGGCTTCATGGCATCATGCATAATCTTGGTTCCATTTGCCAGACTACATATGAGAAAACTACAGTGGTACCTAAAGAATTTGTGGTCCCAACACAGACACAGTCTAGAAACAGAAATCCCACTAATTCCATGCTTAAAACAGGAGTTCCTATGGTGGGCTCAGGCATGCCAGTCAAACCCAGGCCTACCCTTTCGCAGATGTCAAGCAAGCCAGACCATCACAACAGACGCTTCAGACCTAGGATGGGGGGCCCACATGCTGGACAAATGCGTGCAAGGATTGTGGACACAGGATCAACTTCAACTGCACATCAACCTAAAGGAAATGCTGGCAGTAAAACTGGCAATCCAAAAGTTCAAACCATTTCTCAAAGAGGGCCAGTTGATGATAAGGACAGACAACACCACAGTCATATGCAGAATGACCTTGGAGCTGTGGACCCTGGCACTCAGCTACAACATCCAGTTACGGGCAATATTTGTACCAGGGAAAGACAATACCCTAGCAGACATATTAAGCAGAACCACTTCGGATGCCCACGAATGGAAGCTTCACCCGGACATCTTCAAGACCATCTCAAAGAAATGGGGAATGCCACAGATAGACCTATTCGCATCACCTCTCAATCACCAGCTCAAAAAATTCTGCACAAGGACATTCCACCCATCAGCATGGAAAGTGGATTCACTCTCTTTCAACTGGAAAGGCTTAACAGCATATGCATTCCCCTCTTCCTTTGATACACAAGGTACTACTGAAAATCAAGGAAGAACGCCCAAGGATAATCCTGATAGCTCCAAACTGGCCAAGACAACACTGGTACCCACTACTGAGGAGCTTGTCTCGAACAATATGTGGACAATCCCTGATGCCTTTGATGTTAACGCAGAACAACTACAGCATCATACATCCAAACCTAAAACCTTGCAACTGACTGCATGGAACATCACATAACAGCAGCTATTCCAGAACTTTCCCAAAGAGTTAAAGACATTATTCTTGAAGCACGCAGACCTTCAACAAGAAGGAACTATGCTGGAAAATGGAAAAGGTTTGTCATCTGGAGTACGGAAAGAGGAAAAGATGTGTCAAACATAGATATGCCTAACATTCTGGAGTATCTGGCCGAACTTCTTCATTCAGGCCTGTCCTACTCCTCCATCAAGATACATGCATCAGCTATTTCAGCAGAATACAGCTTTGATACACCTGTTTTTTTGCACCCTTTGCTCAGGCAATTCCTCAGAGGAATCAAGAATGTAAAACCACCAAGGAAACCACCATTACCAGCTTGGGATTTAAACTTTGTGCTAGAAAAGTTGACACTAGCACCCTTTGAACCAGCAGCAACAGCAGACCCTACAACACCTGTCATGGAAAACTGCTTTCCTACTGGCAATTACTTCAGCAAGGAGGGTTTCAGAACTACAGGCCTTAATGGCAGTGCAACCCTTCCTAATCTTCCACCAAGATAGAGTGTCCATGAGGACTAATCCTACATTTATGCCTAAGGTGGTATCCAGAGTGTCTTTAAACCAGGCAATCCACCTACCTACCTTCTTTCCCAACCCACAAAACAGAGGGGAAAGAATACTGCATACCTTGACGACATAGACAGCTACGCTACTACTTGGACAGAACAAAAATAGCAGAAAGACTGACCAACTATTTGTAGCCTATGCAACAGGAAGGAAGGAAAAGCTATTTCCAAACAGACAATCTCCAAATGGATAGGAAATTGCATACGATTCTGTTACTCCTTCCATGGAAAACCAATTCCACAGAACATAAGACCTCATTCTACAAGGGCAACAGCCACTACCACAGCCTTCTTACGAGGAGTGGCAACCAAAGACATTATTGAGGCGGCTACTTGGACCTCCGTGCATACATTTGCCAAGCATTATAATTTGCCTCTATATTCCAGATCCCGAGCAGGGTTTGCCACTGCTGTACTGCAAGGGATCCTAAACACACCATAATCTACTTTTATCCTCCTCCCTAGTTGGCTATGGTATTCTACCCATTGTTATGACTGCAGATGCATCCATGAAGGACATAGTACAGTTTTGTACCTACCATAAATGTAGATGTCCGAACTGGATAGCATCTGCAGTCAGGATTACCCTCCCTCCATCCCTCTGTGGTACTCCTAGGTTGTTTACCCTTCTAATAGCTAGCTGTTGGGGGAGTCTTTATGGTGTATTTGTTTGTGTATATGTACATACTTGCTTATTGTTGTGTTTACCTCTATCTATTTGGAAACATTGGCATCTATCCAAATTTTAGCCTGCAAGAGGGCTACTGGCATCTGGGGCAAGAAACACTGAGGAAAATGGCGTCGGCTGATGCCTTTATACCCGAAGACCAACAGAGATGACGTCGGGTGGAGTGCGACATCAGCCGAAGCCGGACCCGGACTTTGGAATCCGGCCAACTGAAGGGCTGCCTGACGACAGGACAACCCACTTGTTATGACTGCAGATGCTATCCAGTTCGGACATCTACATTTATGGTAGGTACAAAACTGTACTTTATACAGGTGTCAGGACATGTTTCACATGTCACTTAAAGAAGAGAGTCGGATCACTGTGAATAAAAGAATTTTTGTGGTAAATACCTACATGAAAAAAAATTCCCAGTTTAAAAAAATGGAATGTGTAGAGCATCTGAGCCTAATTTTGGGCACACGTATTCAGACAGGCTGACGTACACTTGCCAAGATTAGGAGAGAGAAATGGACACAGACAACAAATGAAGTCATTGTTAGTTAACATTAGACCCGTATGGAATAATAGTATATGGAAACCTTATACAAAAATAAGTATGAGTAAACTGGAAAAAGTACAGTGGAAATATACCAAAGGCATCCAGGGATGTGAACATTTAAATTATTATGGAAGTCTAAAATATCTAACCTTGTACAGCCTCTCATATGTATACTTAAGAGGAGACCTTATTCAGGTATACAAGGCATTTACAGACAGCTGCCTCTGGGAATGTTTGTGCTTATCAAAAAGTACTAGAGAATCATCAGACAACCTATGCAGAAGACTCTTTAGGCATGAGAATTGTACTAATTGATTCTCTGAGAGCAGCTGATGCATGCAGTAGACTACCAAAGTACATTAACGCACGTGCTAGTTAAGATATTTTGAAGAACAGTTTGGACACTTGTTATGGAAATAACTGTTTTGGTATATTGGCAGGCTGAAGGGCATTATTAATGCCCATGCTTGAAATATTTGTGCACGTGTGTATGTATGTATTGTCATTGCAGTAATCTTCACAGGCTCGAGTAGATAAGCAAAAAATATTTGTGTGTGCATGTATTGTCATTGCAGTGATCTTCACAGGCTCGAGTAGATAAGCAAAAAAAAAAAAAAAAAGAAAACACCCACACACGTATACACACACAACAAACATCTTAAAATTTTTGTGTTCTGTTTCTTTTTTTTATTCTCTTTTATTTACCTCTCTTACCTGAAGATTATTGCAAAGTTGTTCATACTTTGTTGTCTTGTGTCCATGATTTTAGCCAATGTGCCTTTTTCCCTTGAAACAAAAGTGTTGTATGCTTAGGTTTTTTGTAGTACTTATTTTTCTTAATAGCTGAATCATTGTGCTGTGCTTATTTGTTACTGCAATCTTGTAGTGTTAGCAGCTGTCTTGGATAGGGCCAAACAATTTAGATAATGCAGCCAATGCTGCCACAGGATCCTGCCCCAGGGAACTTAAATTTTAAGGAGGGCAGCAACATAATTGCTAGAATTTTGCCTGCCTCTTCCACTCTGGAGGCAGAGTGAGGCCATCTCTTCATGTAGCAAATAAGGTATATTTTGTGATATTTGATGCTGTAATATTTTGTTACACAATACAATATAACATATGATTTTTCTAAGAGTTAGTTTACACAGGACATGAGATGGTCCACCTACATACAGACATAGTAATGGAATTAAATTGTCTTTATTACAAAGTTGTTGTTATACTGTGAGGAACAACTAGTTTTCAAATGCTGCAGGTATTCTGGTTTGAATAATGCAAACTTCGTGCATTACTCCTTAATGCTAATGATTCATGACATAATTTTGTGCGATTGCGCAGTGACTTGTGCAAGTTTTTGTCTTTTTATGAGTTTTGAAGCAAGGGTGCAATTACAGAGTTAAATGATTATAGGTTTAATGGAGTTACAAGGGGTTAAAAAGATTTAGACATAGTTAAGATGTGCTTTCTTAGGCTTAAGGCAGCACATATAAAATAAACATTATTACAGGATGGATACATGTTGAATTTTTAAGGACAATAAAAGCAACAGGAGTTTTAAACGGAAAAATATTTTACAGGTAAAATTGATGCAATATGCATTTGTAGTAGTGTGCAGAAAGTGTTCATGATTTTGAAACCGTATACCATTTTTTTGTGTGAAGATGTTTTATGTGAGCCTAGGGTGCAAGACGTTTACAGAAGGAACATTATTTTTAAAATTGTCTATTGCATGTTCACTAAAAATAATATTCAGTAAATTATGTATTGCATCTCCTGACCCAGGAAGGCAAATGATAGATGTTCTTCATGTTTCACTGTTGCAGTCATTACGTTTGGGTTATCTGCTTGCAGGTAGCCCTCAGTCGGCCTGATTAACAAAGTCTTGGGTCCTGCGTCGGTTGCTCTCCCTTCTTCCATGACGTCCGGTCGTCAGGGGTATAAAACATGCAGCCGACACCATTACATCAGTCTTTCTTGCCATTCGGTGCCCGAAGCAGATGCAGTTCGCAAGTCCTGGTCGGCCGACTCCTGAAATTTTTGTTTTCGAGTTTCAGAACCTAAGTCTTCAACTAAAGCAAAGTACACCGTTGGGGAAACTTTTTCTTGCTCCTTACTGATGTCAGTCAAAGTAAATAATTGCTTTACTTGGGGAAAACAAATACCTCATAAAGATTTTCATTCGTACTGTATTCCTTGCCTAGGCCCTGACCACGACGTACCTTGCTGTCGGTTTTGTGCTTTATTTAATCAGCGCACTATCCGTCTATATATTTTCGCCTCTAAATATTTTGTTTCTCTGTTTAATTATACAGAAATGTTGTTGCTTAGCTATTTGACTACCGGAATTCTGAAAAAACACAAAGATAGAGAAGGCCGCCAAGGTCCAAAACTGCCGATGACGCTTCTCTTAAGCCAGTCGCCAGTTTGCCGGTACTCAGTGAGGCTCTTTCGCAGCCCCTGATGCCCGCTACTTCTGATTCGCAGGCCTCTACTGAGACCCATTCAGAGTCCGGTACGCTGCGAGATGCGTCAACTGTGGAACCTGCGGATGTCTCTGCCTTGGATGGGTCCGGAGCCACTGTGCAGGCACCAGCTTCTGAAGGTGTATTCAGGCCTACGGACTTGCACATTAAACCGATGCCTCCTTCTTCACTTAGGCCTAAATCTCGAACCTTGCCTAAAAAAACGCCCAGGCCACATGCTCAGGCCTCTATGCCTAAAAAACAAATTATAAGAATGGTTGAAGGTCTAATAACTGTAATCAGGGGTAGCCAGCCCCCCATTTCTAAGAGGCCTAGGACTGAAGATGTTAGAATCTTTTGACCAGGATTCTGTATTTTTTTTATTCTTCTGATGATCTGGATTTGCCCTTGTCTACTTATGAGGATTCTGATGCAGAGGACTCCATTCCCTCTCCTTTCCCTCCAGAGGATTTTTCTTTTGGGGAAACTTTACATACTCTAAGGGAGCATTTCCACTGGGAAAGCCAGGATTTTTCTGATTCAAAAAAGAGACTTAGGGATTTCTTACTCCTACCTCAGCATAGGCCTTTAGCTATTCCTCCTGTACTAGACATAGTTGATGCTTTTTCGGGATCTAGTTTGGCCCCTGATTCCTTGCCTCCTGCTCCCAGAAAACCTGACCAATACTACAGGGTCCCTTAGTCACACAAGTTCCTTTTTAAAAATCCTATTGCGGATCCAAAGACTATTTCACAGGGGGCCAAAGGCATTAAGGCCTCCTACTGCTAAAAATCCTACCCCTTCTGATAAACTCCAGGGCGCTGGATAGATGGGGTAAGAAGGTTTACACTTCTGCAATCTTGGCCATTAGGGCTTTAAACTGCCAGTTTCATATGTTAGAGTATCAGCAACATGTTCTTGGATTGCTTAAACAGAAAATTATGCTGATTCCTGACTGTGTGAAAAATAAAGAATTACAGGATTTAATGCATTGTGCTGAACAAGTTGGAAAACATACTTTGCAATGTGGTTTTGATTCATTAGAAGCCTCTTGCAGGGCTGCTGTTACTGGGTCTGTGCTCAGAAGGCATGTTAGGCTAACGGAACAATCTCTGCCTGATCATGTTAAAGCTAAATTGTTGAATGTTCCCTTTAATCAGGACCGCCTGTTTGGCAACGAGGCTGAAGAAGTTCATAAAAAGATGGAAGATAAAGCCAAATCTGTGAAGATAAAGCTAAATCTATGCAAACTGTAAAGCTTTCTTACAAGTTCAGCCTCCTAGATTTAGTAGACACTGGCCCAGTAAGAATTGGAGCTTTGCTGCCCCTTCCAGGTCTTCTCAAGCCAAACCCAGACACAGCAAAAAACCCAGGTTTCTGTCCCAGGGGACGCACAGGACTAAGCAGTGGGGGGCCTCCACTTCCAAATCTGGGAGTAATGAGACTTCCCCTATGGTAAACTGTCTCAATGACTTGCTTTTAAAATTTCCAAGCACTTAACTGACTGCCCCTTTGGGGGGGGGGGGGGTTGCTCTTCATGCAAAGAACTGGGAACTCATTACCTAGGACAAATGGGTTTTAAATAGTGTCCCAGGGATACAGGTTTCACTTCCACACGTTGCCAACACCAAGCGGGTGGCTGGACCTACCCCCAAATCAGTGGGCAGAGGCCTAAAAACAAATACTTTCTCTCTTAAGCATGGGGGCTATTCAACTGGTACCAGAAGAGGAAAAGGGACAAGGTTTCTAGTCGAGACTTTTCCTGGTACCCAGAAAAGACAATTCATGGCATCCTATCCTGGACCTGTCTACAGTAAAAACCTTTTTGGAGATTCCAAAATTCAAGATACTGACTCTTCAATTACTTCCTGTGCTAGGCAAGGATGCCTGGCTGGCAACACTAGATTTAAAAGAAGCATACCTGCACATCCCAATCAGGGAGTCTTGCAGAAGATACGTACACTTCAAAGCAGGCTACACGCATATTCAGTTCTCTGCACTGCCCTTAGGCTTATCTGCTGTGCCCAGGGTATTCACAAAGTGCCTAGCTCCAGTTATTGCATTTAGCAGGCAAAGAAATATTCAAATATACCCATACCTGGACTATTGTCTAATTCAGGCAGAAAGCCAGGACGTACTTTTGCATCATCTGGCCTTTGTACAAAGGGTGCTATCTTGTCTGGGGTACACCATAAACGAAAAGAAATCACACCTGGTATCCTGTCAACAAATTATATTCCTGGGAGCAAACTTGAGTACAACTTCCTAGATAGCTTACCTCACACCAGAGAAACAAATTAATTTGACAACCTACTTCAAATAAGTGGCCACAAAAACCCTGCTTATCTTCAAGGCAAATTATGTAAGCCTTTGGGGTTCATGGTCTCCTGCATTCTTCTAATTCCATATGCAAGACTGCATATGAGGAAACTACAGTGGTGTCTAAAAAGCCTATGGTGTCCACATTCTCAGAATGTAGAAGCGATGATTCCTATCATACCTTGCCTATGTCTAGAATTCCTTTGGTGGGCAGAGGCCTGCCACCAAATCAAGGGACTACCTTTCATACCACCCCCTACCGCCCAAACCCTAACAACAGATGCATCAGACTATGCATGGGGCGGCTCACCTGACAAGGAAGTGCATTCAGGGCAAATGGAACCAAAGTCAAATGCAATTGCATATCAATCAAAAAGAAATTTTAGCTGTACAAAATGCTCTGACAGCCTTCAAGGAGCACGTTCTTCCAGGACAACTTATGGTAAAGACGGGCAACACCACTGTAAAGTGGTACATAAGCAGGGGGGTACACATTCTTACCCCCTCTGCAGACTAGCCATGGCATTGTGGAACACAGCCTTGAGCTACCAAGTGCACCTACAAGCTCAATTCCTGCCAGGAAAATTAAATGCACTGGTAGACGGACTAAGCAGAAACCTCATTGACCCACACGAGTGGAAACTGGAACCAAGGATTTTCAACATGTTGACAAGCAAATGGGGGAGCCCAGACATAGACCTGTTTGCCTCTCCCCAGAACTACCAATTGGACAAAGTTTGCACAAGGACTCACCGCAAGCAAGCCTGGAAAGGGGATGCTCTGTCCTTCAGCTGGAAAAACCTGTCAATCTACAGCTTTCCCCCTTCTGCCTCTGCTCTCCAAAGTTCTTCTAAAAGTCAAACAAGACGAACCAAGAATGATTTTGATTGCTCCAGACTGGCCACGCCAACACTGGTACCCATTCCTGCGCAGTGTGTCACGAATATCTCCCTCGCACCTGCCTCAGAGACACCTTCCTTGCTTTCTCAGCAGGAGAACCAAATTCTGCACCCTCATCTCCCAACATTGAACCTTGCAGCTTGGCTAATCACTTAAATTCACCCTTGGCATCCCTCAGCAAACCTGATGTCATCTTGGAGGTGAGAAGACCTAGTACTAGAAAATCTTATACTGACAAATGGAAAAGGTTCTGTGCCTGGAACCAGTCTTTAGGGATGAGCACAGCAGTGCCCAATTCACCTCAGATTTTGCAATACTTAACTGAGATGCTTCACAAGGGCCTGTCTTTTTCCTCTATTAAAATCCACACGTCAGCTATTTCAGCTCACTATAACACACAACCTCCCCTCTTTTCTCATCCCCTGCTCAAGCAGTATCTCAGAGGGGCAAAGAACTTGAGACCACCCAGGAGAGCTTCTACCCCTTCCTGGGACCTTAACTTTGTTTTGGAGAAGCTCACTCTACCTCCTTTCGAGCCAGCTGCTACTGCAGACTTAAAATGTCTTTCTTGGAAAACAGCCTTCCTTTTAGCAATCACTTCAGCTAGAAGGATATCTGAATTACAGGCCCTTATGGCAGTGGAGACTCATCATCTTTCATGCGGACAGAGTATCTCTGAGGACCCAATCCATCCTTTATGCCCAAAGTGGTTTCCAGTGTGGCTCTAAATCAGTCCATTCATTTGCCAACCTTCTGTCCCAATCCATAGAACAAAGGGGAACGGATTCTGCATTCCTTCTACTTGGACAGAACTAAATTTCGAAGAAAATCTGAACAATTGCTAGTAGCATTTGCTTCTGGGTCAGAGGGGAAGGCTATTTCAAAACAAACCATTTCTAAATGGATAAGCCATTGCATTCATTTGTGCTATAAGCACCATGGAAAACCTATCCCTCGGGATCATATCTCATTCCACCAGGGCTGCATCTACTTCTGCAGCCTTTCTCAGAAGTATTCCTACCAGAGATATTCTAGAAGATGCTACCTGGAGTTCTGTACATGCTTTCACCAAGCATTATCATTTACCAATTTTCTCTAAATCCAGAGCTGGCTTTGCCACTGCTGTCTTGCAGGGCCTTATAGCTAGTCCTAATGTTGTATAAATTCCTCTTCCCAACCATAGCTTTGGGAATCTACCCAAATGTAATGACTGCAACAGTAAAACATGAAGAACATAGTACAGTTGTTTACACTTACCATAAATGTAGATGTTCGAGTGTATTCACTGTTGCAGTCCTGGTTACCCTCCCTTCAGCCCCCTATTTTTCTCTGGCTATACCTCTACTTTCTTTTACTATGCTTAAAAGCCTTTTTGGTGCATTTGCTTTTGGTTGGAGATATATTTTTGTATTTTCGGTTTTATTTGCTCCCATTTGGAGGTCACCTGACATCTGGGGCAAGAAAAACTGATGTATTGGCATCTGCTGCATGTTTTATACCCCTGACGTCATGGAAGAAGGGACAGCAACCAACGCAGAACCCAAGACTTTAATCAGGCCGACTGAGGGCAACCTGCCAGCAGATTACCCAAATGTAATGACTGCAACAGTGAATACACTCGAATATCTACATTTATGGTAAGTGTATACAACTGTACTTTTCCCTTCCTCCGACCCCATTCTTTCTTTCTCCTCTGTGTGTATTTTACTCACTCCTTGCAGGGGTATTGGTATTTACTTTTTACTGGTGGTGATTTTTCCACCATAACTTAGCTACCTATTGGGGGGCTCCTGACATTTGGGGCAAGAAAAACTGATGTAATGGCGTCAGCTGCCTGTTTTCATACCCCCTGACGACCTGACGTCAGACATGGTGCGACAGCAACCAACTCAGAAATACTAAGTCTCTGGTATTAGGGCCGACTGAGGGCTACCTACAGATAGATAACCCATGTGTGATGTCTACACTCTAACATCTCCATTTATGTTAAGTATACACAACTGTACTTTTCATGATTTGCCCATTTGTTACATATTATGTGTAGATAGTGTTCCACATTTTGGAGATGGCCAGTTCAGAGCTGTGACTTGCGTTTGTTTCCTATTTTTTCCACTTGCAGACTGAGAGACTCTGAGCAGGTCATTTAATTAGAAATTGTTCCCAGATCACGCTTGATGAAGGGACCCTTTTATCCAGTGAGATTACCTGGCATAAACAAAATGTATATTGAATGCATGTATATGGGGAAAATGCAGTTAACTTGAAAGTTTTGGTGTTGAGAAGATGTCAGAGCATTTGCAGATTTTGTACGGCATGTTTGCATGCGTCATTACGATATTTATGGACTGTAGAAAGCATTTTTTTCCCTCTGGATGTGCCTTTGAGAAAACTGTTTTTAGTGCATGTCATATTGTGTTGTCCATTTCAATGAACTGGCACCTCACCTAAGTGTCATGTTTAATCATAGCCTCACCTCAGGCTTCGTGCCCACTGAGTGGTGCACAGCTACAGTTATCCCGCAACACAAGGGAGGATCCACCTTGGATCCCTGGAACTACCGTCCCATCAGTCTGTCAAGCCTGATTTGCAAGGGCATGGAACGCATTATCATGGAACTTATACAAAGACATTGGCAGCCTTCAAACACTAGACCCCACCCAGTTTGGGTTTGTGAAGGGCTGATCTTGTCTTCTGAATCTGATTGACGACTTTGAATCAGTCTCCAGGGCTGTGGACGAGGGTAAGGCAGTCCACACAGCCTATCTGGACCTCACCAAGGCCTTTGACACCATCCACCACTCTGGAATCATAGATAAACTTACTAAGCTGGGCATAAATCCTTACGTCACCCGAGGTTGCTAACTGACTTACTGACAGAACCCAGACAGTTAAAGTAGCCGACTCCAAATCCAGCTCCAGACAAGTGACAAGTGGAGTACCTCGGGGTTCAGTCCTGGGACCACTCTTGTTTGGCATCTACTTCTCTGAAGTACAGGCCAACACTTAGGGATTCTGGTTAACAAAGTTTGCAGATGACTGCAAACTGGGAGCCATTATTGAATCCCCAAATAATGTGGATAGTCTACAAAAGGGCCTTACAGAAACAGATGCCTGGTGCCAGAGCTATGGGCTCAAGCTTAATGCCAAGAAATGTATAGTTATCCCCTGTGGAAAACATGTACCCATGAATTACCACATAGGTGGCAGGACACTAAACATCGAAAGTGTGATGAGAGACTTAGGGACACAGGTGGACAGTGGTCTCACTTTCGATAACCACATTGCCACAACAGTCAGGAAATCCTATGTGGCACACCTCATCACTAAGGGCTTTTCATCCAGAAAAAAGGAGGTCATTGTCCCACTGTACTCATCCCTCATTAGACCCATTATAGAGTATAATGCCCCATTTGGTATGTACTTCACAAGACATCTGCAACAGCTTGAAAGGCCACAGAAATACCTCACTAAAAAAATCACAGGCCTAAAGCAGATGTCATATACTGACTGTCTAAAAAACCTCCAGCTATACTCTGTGGCATATCGTCTACTCAGAGGTGATCTCTGCTTAACATACAAGGCCATGTCAGACCCTGAGCTATTGGACATGCTCCACTTAAAGAAATCCCAATCCCTCAGAGCCACACGCTAAAGGGATCTAAACCTGGTCATCACAATGAACAAAACATGCTGGAGGGATAGGTTCCTGACCCAGAGACTCCCCATACTCTGGAATAGACTGCCCATACATATCAAGCAGAGTGCCTCTTTGGCCCTCTTCAAAAGGAACCTTGATGATTGGATGGGAGATGGGAAATTCACCCCGGGGATCATGTCAGTCGCCCTGCTAGACAGGGGCCTGGAGAAGTAAATAGTGTGGGAAGAAATATCCAGGGAATTGTTATGGCTAGGCTTGCATAGGCCGTAGGGCAGATAGCCTAGTACCAACCTATGAACATTCTCGTAAGTCAAGTACTTTGTAAAGAACCTAAGTAAGTAGCTGCTTAAGTTGATAATGTCCCACATCAGAAATAAAGGATCCAGTGTTGTCTGTTTTCATCCGATTCAACTGAGTTGTCAGAACCAACTGCATCTGACCTTGGCACCAAATGTGAAGTTTTCTGATTCCAGGACTATAACTTCTCACCTACCCATAATTTCCTGAGCTCCACTTCAGTACCTCAGATCTGATTTGCCTCCTGGAGTATTCAGACATGCTTTTGATAGCTCCAAGATTTGCATCCTTTACAGTAAAAAAAAAAATTAGCATTTTGCTGTTACCTTTTTCCTCTTCTTAAGAGTTTTTTTCTCTCTCTCCAGTTACTGTATCTGTGTTAAGTTTGTGTTTTTTTTTTTTTTTCCCCCTTTTTGCTGTGTAGAACTAGGTTATAGTGTTAGCGTTAAGTTTCTCAGAATAGCACCTTAGTGTAGGTTACTTTGTACAGTGTGTTGTGTTTTTACTTTGGTAGATGGTTATAGAAAATTTTTCTAGTACACAACTGTTTAAATAGATGAGTTGGTTACTGGCATTAGTCTTGATATGGAGTTTATGTCCGTGTTCTTGCCTTTACTAATCATGGCTGATGGATAGGGCTTCAAGAAGTGTGTGGAGTGTGGTTAGAAGCTCCTTCCCAGGACCCATCCTCTTTGTGTGTCCATTGTTTGGCTTCCACCCACCTCAGCATACCATGCCTGGACTGTTCATCCTTTAGCTCCCAGGTACTTTAAACCAGAAGAGAGAAGCTGATAGTTAAAGGCCTCCTTTTCCTTCAGGCAGGTTTTGCTTTATCATCCACCTTCCTAGCGGCCTCTTCTCCGTCAGGCAAATCTAACAAATCTAAAGACAGGCAGAAAGAAAAGGAGAAAAATAAAGAAGCTGAGGGGAAGAAATAAGCCAAAAAAAAAAACTGGACTCTGAAAAGTCCCATAAGAGATCATAGGATCTGACATTTGTGTCCAATTCGGATCCTAAGATGCCGAGACATATGTAACCAAAAGTTCTTTGGGTCAGTCAGTCACCTTGATCCCGATACTCCCCTCACCCAGTGAGTCGCAGATTACACTTGCCAATTCTTGAGGAAAAGAAGTTTTCGAGATGCCCTTTGATGGCGTCGTCGACCCAGTCATTGAGAAGCCTAACCAAACAAGGTGTTGACAGGGTGATGTGGAAGTTTCCCAAAATGCACATTCAGCTCAAGGTTGTCATCATACCATCATCAGGGAATATACTGAGTACTGGGCCATCTACTCTTCATCCTCCACCTCTTTCTTATCCAATCTCTGTCCATCACTCGAACCCGGCTATCTCAGATTCTGCCTGTCCTGGAGCACCATTGCAAGAGGTGGTAGTAAAAGTGACTTCGACTGTAACATGTTTCCTTCCAATTTTGGCTCTGACCTTATTTGGATTTGAAGGAGAGACTGAACTGAAGCTTCAGCACCACGCCTCAAAGGATGGGGCCACACCAAAGTTGTTGGAACCGTCCCTTCAGCTTTGCTGTCAACTTGGCATGGAGGTCTGCCTCAGAGTCAAGGTCCCTCGATTCTAAGGCTCCCTTTCTACCTGGGGATAGTGAGGGTTCTAGCGGAGCCGATAGTGTCCTCCGCCTTTGAGGCTTTTGAATGGGTTCTTTCAATTCTGATGGGAAGGGTGCATTTGTCCAGTTCATTTCCATCCAAACCCCGGCTAGAGACAGTTTCTGCTTCCCATCTTCCTGCCAGTCAGGGATGTTCAGTTCCACAGACTTCCCAGGCTACGTACTGTATTAGCTGCCAGTCTAATTCACAACCTTCTGACCCCCCCCCCCACCTAACATGTTCGCAGGAAGGAAGCAGACATGCAGGCTGAAGCACATATACTCTTTTTCTAGAGTCTGTGACAGAAGACCCAGACTTAGATGAAGGTGAAGTCTCCCGTAGGTCCCTTCAGAAGGTGTCACCTTTGGTGAGATCCCCGAATTGATGCAACAGAGGGGAAGATGGTCCACTGATTTACCCCTCTCTGGACAAGTCTGTGTTCTTGGAAGCCTTTCGATCTGGCTCATCTTCAACCTGGTTGGTACCTGCTGTTGATCCACTTACTGATGTGATGGCTCAATGGGCTTGGAAGGACCCTGACATGGTGGAGAGCCCATCCTTAAACCCGATAGGATTCTAGCAGCACCAGCAGACTGAAACATTGGACCAAAAATCCGCCATTGCACACAATAGTATTAATGGCAGCCACAAAGAAGGAGCTATCTGAAGAAAGTTTCTTGGTACATCCCCTTAACAGGGAGTATAGAGTTATGGATCGCTTTGGGAAATGGATGTACACTTTGACTTTTGCCTTTTGAACACTGAACTACTTAGCCCATGTCAGCAGATTTCAGAGAAACCTGACCAAGGGGATTTCCAAGTATTTCTCTTGTATCTTTCCTGCAGACGTTCAGAAGATGAGACTCCCAACTTTCTAACCTCCAGTCTACTTGCAACGTAGTCATGCGACTGCTCTCTAATTTGGCTGATGGTATGGCTAGAGTAGCAGGCACCGGCATTAATCACTCATCGGCATGCCTGGATGTGTCTGTGACTTTGTGGAAAGCTTTAAGACTTCTTTCATTAATGCCCCCCCTTAGATGGATCCACCATATTGGGGCCCAGAGTGAAAGAGAAACTGACTAGGAGTCAGCATGATGGTAAGACACTCTGCAGTGGGAATCCTCTTCTTCTCCTCCTAGAGATCCTATTCTAGGCATCAGTGGGCTGAGAAGATGCGGTTCCAGAATTCACTGGGCTCTTACCAAGACACTCCTGGTGATGGACTTTCTTGTGGCAGAGGAGGAGGTTACAATAACGGACATCACCATAGAGGCAGACCACAGAACTAGGTGTTTCATGATCATCTTCTTCTTTCGGCTGCTCCCATTAGGGGTCGCCACAGCAGATCAACTGTTACCAAAAGTCACTTGCAGCACCCTTAAAGGGTTGCCCAACTGCTGCAGTCTGGAGGCATTGGGGGTGCTTGTCTCTGCACCTGCAAACCTGGTGAAACATAACTACAGATTCCTGGAGGCAAAACATAATTTCCAAAAGCTACTTAGTAACATTTTTCCTTCCTGCCATCAAGAAGCAGAAATCCCTGATGTTCCACCTTGTCAGTGGGAATTCACATCAGCAGAGATTTCCAAGCTGCTAAAAAACGAAGTCAGTCATCCAGCTGATCCCTGAAGACCAACTAGAATCTAGTTTACTCAAGGTTCTCTTTAGTACTCAAGAAAACGAGACTCGTGGTCCATTCTGGACATGAGCCATTTGAATCTATATGCCTAACAGACAAAGTTCTGGATGGTCACATTTCAGTCCATTTTGTCTCTGCCAAGGAAGGTTGATTTGATGTGCTCCATAGATCTCAAAGACGCTTACTACTGTGTCAAGATGTAGAGGTATTCCAGGAGATTTCTCCATTTTTCACTGGAAGCCAGTCATTACCAGTTCAGAGCCCTGCCTTTTTGTTTCGCCACAGCCCCTGGGTGTTTACCAAGATAATAGCAGTGGTGATGGCACATTTTTGCCTGCTAGGCATCCAGGTTTTCCTGTACTTCAGTGATTGACTCCTGATCATTTCTTCCAGCAATGCATTGGTTTACCATCAGGACCTTCTGCTTCACATGTTCCAAGACCTGGGTTTCACGGTCAGTCTAACCAAAAATTACCAGACACCTACTCAGCAGATAGAATTTATTGGATGCCACCTGAGTACAAGCTTGCTGATAACCTCACTTCCCAACCGCAGTCTTCTGCCTGCACCTTACTACCTCTCAAGTTCTCCATAAACCCTATCCAAGAGCAAGACTAATACTTTGCTTTCTGGACCTAATGGCTTCCACAGTACTCCTGGATCTGTTGGGCAGACTTTACATGAAAGTACTTCAATGGACCCTAGCTGTGCAGTGGTCCCAGTTTTTCCATCCACTCTATGCCCAGATTTGACTCATTCAAATTTGCAGTCTATGTATGTCCTGGTGGATAAAATCTCATTCGGTAATGCAAGGGCATCCCTTACTTGTGGAGCCCCATGTGATGGTAGTGACAATGGACACATCCCTTATAGGGGTGGGACAGCATTTCTAAGGGAAGACAGTCTAGGGCAGTTGATTACACATAGACGTCAATCATTAAATCAGTGTCCTGCAGATGGTGACAGTCCTAATGTTGCAGGTATTTTAGGACATTCTCCCCAGAGATGATATCTGTACAGACAGAAGACGGACAATATGTTGGTAGTTTGGTACATCATTGAACAGGGAAAAACATGCGCCTATCCCCAGTGTTGAGAGAACATTAGAGTTAGGCAGTAGGTGATGTCTTCTCACTGCGTTCTGATAGCAGAGGGGGTCATCCAGTATACTGGCAGATGAATTGCGTAGAGTAATCTTAATGTCTCATGAGTGGTCCCTCAATCCAGGAGTGATGACTCTGATTTTCAGTCACTGGGGCCAGCCTTGCTGTGGTCTCTCTGCATCCTAACTAAACAAGTGCAGCAGTTACTTTGCTCTGATCCCTCTACAGGGACAGTCACAGAAGGATGCTGTAGACCATAATTGTCCCCCAGGTCTCCTCTGTGCTTTTCTCCCATTGCCCTTGATCAGTGAGTTCATTCAGAAAGCAAGAATGTGCAAGGCCAAGGTGGTCCTCATTGCTGCATTCTGGCCTTGACCAACGTGGTTTCTTTTCCTGGGCTTCTACTACTGCATCCCTCATGGATGTTGGATCATTATCCAGCTCTTTTAATACACCCATCAAGACTACCTTCTCTGGACCAGGTGTCAGTGAAGCTTAACCCCTTGGTTACTCCAGTTCTGACCTTAGAGATGCCAGGCTTCCCACTTTGGTAATTTGGATCATTTCATCATCTCAGAAACGGACCACCGTGAAAGTACACCATAGCAAATGGAAGAGATTCTCCATGTGA
>NC_056744.1:419745854-419930854 GCF_019279795.1 Protopterus annectens | reverse complement strand
GCAGAAGCCATGAGACGCTTATGAGAGGTAGTGGATGATCCTCAGCCTTACCATTGCCTTTTATGGAATATAGGCTGACTTTGGATGCAGTAGGGATTTTCTTCTTTTTGAAAACCATTACAGGCCCAGGATGGGGGAGCAGTAAAGTGTGTGTGTGTTTGGTGGGGGTACAGAGAAAAAAGGTAAAAGGGTGGAGTAGGTATGGGATAAGTGCTTTATAACTGAAGGGAAGATGAGGGAAAATCTTGAGAAGAGGTGGAAGATTACTAGAAGCTATTTGGAAAGACAGATATAGAAGTGGGGAGGGAGAGATGTTTGTAAAAAAAAAAAAAAAAAATGACTGAGCAGCTATTAGAGTTGCGATGCAAGTGGAAATTAAAGGAAGGGAGTAGGTATGGTAAAACCAAAAGTGTTTCAGTGATTAGTGTATAGAAGTTGTTCACAGCAACATTTTAAGAATGAGATCCTACACTTCAGCCCCATCAGGAATTGTTTTGATCATTTGGACATTGTTTTTCTTCAGTCTAATATGAGGAATACTTAAAAATGGTTCTCTCGTCTAAGCTTAACAAAGAAAAGGATGAGATGCATGTTGTATCAGCTAAACCTGGGTGGTGGTCTCTTTATGCGGCCATTAATCTAACATTGATAATCCTCCTTTATGATGTCTTGCTTGGTATATTCCTACTAGTAGACATGTTTTTTTTCCCCCCGCCAACAGAATTCAGTGTTTGTGGTCGCATTTGTGCCTCTATCAGTGTGATTAAGTAACATGCTAAGTACTTGAGCACAGTATTCCCAGAAACTGTCCTTTTTTTTGTCACTTGCAGATTTTGGAGCTGTGATCCTTGGAGTCATTTGTAAAGACAGCATCACAGTTTGTGTTCATCAGGTTACTAGACAGAACTCAACTGTGGCATTGCGTGTTCCATTTCAGGGAAGAGCATAACTTTGGTTACCATAGTTGGCAAAGGTCAAATCAGCAACTTGGTATTAGACAAAATAGTTAGTCCGCTTAGTGAAACTGATGGCTGCTGTTAGCCCCTGGCAAGAAGGGAGGGGCTGTTTTCAGCCTCATAAGTATGTTGGAGCATCACCAGAGTGACTAGCATTCAGAGGCTAAGGCCAGACCTAAAACAGAACCTCTTCTGGTTATGTCTGGTGTTCAGTCAACTTCTATAACCTGCAGATTGTGGGCATGCGCTCACATAGTGAAGTTTCTAGCAGTAATCAGTCCCAACCTTGGTTGAGTTCGGTTGGTATGTGGGGATATGCACTCCTGAGTTTCACCTCAGGTGCTTCCTGGGTTTTTAATAATAATCTTGTGGGTAACAATTATGATCCTAGGGATTGGTCCTTGAGTCATCCCATAGCAGATTAGGAGTGTGCAAAAGCAGGGAATTTCTTCCTTTGTGTAGCCTCCCAGCTTGCTCAGCTGATCAAGAAGGCCCATTTGGTCTTATGTCAGGGCTTATGTCTCGGCATCTGGAAATCAAGTAGCTTTTTATCTGGTGGGAGCATGTGTCACAGGTGTAGTAGTGTACCATTAGCGAGCTGCAGTATGAGCCATGTACTGTATCCTCTACAGGCCTCTCCCCACTTTGCACTTGACCATAGGTAGTACACAGTCTGCTGCCACTTTCATCAGTGCTAGACTGGTACGTTTGTCTGCATGCATACCTGATGGCTTGCAGAACACATGCATTTTGATATTCCTTTTCTTTCCCTGTCTTATTTCAAAGAATCTTGATGCTACTCAAAAGTGCACAAAGATGATGAGTTCAACTCCTACTGCATCACCATTTGATGAGCCCTCCCTTAGAGAGGTCCTCTAACATTGAGGAATAGGTCAGACTGGTTTTGAGACTCTTGTTATTCCCTATGTTTAGTAACATCTGGTAGAATTTGAGTAAACTTGGGAATGTCCTTTTCATTCTTCCTCAGCAAATGGGTTACCGATCCTCGGATCTGACCTGGCCGCATATTTCAGACTTTGGATCCAACTCCCGTGCTCCTTCTCTACCCATAATGACCTAGTCCATTCGTAGCATCTCAGATCTCATTTGACGCCATCGTGCTCAGACGTAGGATCCTTCTCTTAAGCATTCTGTCAAGTGTTGTAAGTTATATTTTTTCCATAAGTAAAAGTTAACTTATCTTAAATTCCAACCTTGGCTCCTGACCGCCCCCTCTGTATATCTTCAACAACTATTTGCTCCAGATTCGTCACTTACTGGGAATAACAATCAATTATGCCAAGTAAAATCTGACACCAGCACAGAGTCTGGAGTTTATTGGCGGACATCCAGTGAATGAAATTGCATCTTTACCAACTCATCGCATAGACACACTCGGATCTTAGGTTTGTCAAATTAATTCCCATGAGTCTCCTCCAGCCAGATGCATTCTTCAAGCATTTGGATCTATGGCAGCAGCAGCAATAATCCTACTTGGTTTACTTTGTTACTTATATGCATGTTCTTCACTGGACTCTAGCTGTTCAGTGCTCTATTCTTCGACAACCTCTTTTTTTTCCAGTAAAGCTTACACCGATTTGCAAAAGCCGCATTCAGTGGTGGATTTAGTTGGATGACATTTATGTAGGCCGACCTTTTGTTTAACCACCCCTAATGGCTATGGTGACTGTGGATACCTCCCAGTTGGGGGCATTACTTGGGAAGGGCGGGCCAAGCAACGTGGTCCCCAAAGAGACCAGTTCTCATATCAGTGTCTTGGAGATGAGAGCAGTCCTGTTAGCTTTGCAGGCATTTTAAGCTGCTTTTCCTCTAGGGATTATTGCGATTCAGACGAACGTGTGTAGTCTGGCATATCAACAAACAAGGGGGAACCCAATCCTACAGACTCTGCCAAGAGGCTGTGTGTGTGTGTGACAATGGACAGTATCCACCAACCGCTTTCAAGTTGTAATGCATATTCTGGGGAAAAGTGACGTACTAGTGGACAAACTCACCAGGTTTGTTCGTATGCCTCACAACTAGGCCCTCAAGCAATCCGTGGCAGAGAGAATTTCCCTTCATTGGGGCCAACCTTGCTGCAACCTCTTTGCATCCCCCCACAATAAGTGCAGCAGTCATTTTACCCTGACCCCCCCCCCCCCCGGAAGTCACCGAGAGATGCTTTAGTCCGCATTTGGCCATCATGTATCCTTTACGCCTATGCCCCACTTCACTTGATTCACAAATTCGTACAGAAAACAATTTGGTTGAAGGGCTCAGTCATCTTCTTTGTCCCCTACTGTCCTCAACAGGTGTCATTTCCCTTCCTTTAGTCTCCTCTTTGCTATCCTCCCTGGATACTAAACCCCACTCCACATCTCTTCTCACACCCCTCGGGGATGAGTCATCCCAATATCCCAGCCATCAAACTGCATGGATCTGGTGGTGTCAATTTTCATTTTTTCCTCAGTAAGTGGGTTTGAATCTGATCCTCGTATCCAACTCAGATGCTTTTTACAGGTCCCAGATACTGAAAACTGTTAAGCTCCTCCCTTACCCATAATGTCCTAGTTCAGTTCCATACCTCATATCTCATTTGCTGCCTTTGCGAACGGACGTGGTCACTGTTAGCTTACAAGCTTTAGTGTTGTTGTGCGAATACAGCAGCGTGTGTATGTATGTATATGTGTATATATATATATATATATATATATATATATATATATATATATATATATATATTTATCTAGAGAGAGAGAGACGCACAGTGGATATAAAAAGTATTACACACCCCTGTTAAAATGCCAGATTTTTGCGTTGTATAAAAACAATACCACAATAAACCATTTCTAAACTTTTCCCACCTTTAAGGTAACCTGTACAATTCAATTGAAAAATCTGTTGGGGGGGGGGTTATAAAACAAACAAAAAAGTACAATAAGCTGGTTGCACAAGTGTGCAGACCCTTAAACTAACACTATATTGATGCACATTTTGAGATAATTACATCATTCAGTCTTCTTGGGTACACACCGGCCATCAGTTAAAGAAATTCTGATTAACCCAAAATAAAGTTCAGGTGTCCTAGTAGGATTTTCTTGACATTTACTCAGTTGCCTGCTACAGCAAAAGCCATGGTTCACAGAGAGCTTACAAAGCATCAAAGAGATCTCATTGTTGAAAGATATCAGTCAGGAGAAAGGTACAAAAAAATTTCCACAGCATTGGATATACCATGGAACACAGTGAAGTCAATCATCAAAAAGTAGAGAAAATATGGGACCAACAGTGACTTTGCAAAGAACTGGGCGTGTCTCCAAAATTGTTAAAAAGGCAAGACGAAAACTGGTCAGAGAGGATGCCAAGAGACCTACAACAACATTGAGGGAGCTTCAGGAATTTCTGGCTAGTACTGGTTGTGTACTACATGTGACAACAATCTCCTGTATTCTCCATATGTCTTGAATGTGAGGTAGGGTTGTAAGACGGTAGCCTTTTCTTACACAGAAAAACATCCAGGCCCAGCTAAAATTTGCAAAACAATACATCAAGTCTCCCAAAAGCATGTGGGAAAATGTGTTATGGTCTAATGAAATCTAGGTTGAACTTTCTGGCCACAATTCCAAAAGGTACGTTTGGTGCAAAAACAACACTTTGCATCACCAAAAGAACACCATCCCCATGGTGAAGCATGATTGTGGCAGTGTCATACTTTGGGGTTACTTTTCTTCAGCTGGAACTTGGGCTTTAGTCAAGGTGGAGGGAATTATGAACAGTTCCAAATACCTGTCTCTCTTGACCCAAAACCTTCAGGCGTCTGCTAGAAAGCTGGAGATGGAGGAATTTCACCTTTCAACACAACAATGACCCCAAGCATGCATCCAAATCAACAAAAGAATGGCTTCACCAGAAGAGACTTGGAATGGCCCAGTCAGAGCCCAGACCTAAATCCAGTAGAAAATATGTGGGGTGATCTGAAGAGGGCTGTGCACAAGAGATGTCTTCGCAATCTGACAGATTTGGAGTGCTCTTGCAAGGAAGAGTGTGCAAATATTGCCAAGTCAGGATGTGCCATGCTGATAGACTCTTACCCAAGAAGACTGAATGCTGTAATTAAATCAAAAGGTGCTTCAACAAAGTCTTAGTTTAAGGGTGTGCACACTTATGCAACCAGCTTATTATACATTTTTTTTTATGTTTTTATATTTTTTTCCCCTAACAGATTTGTTTGTTTTTCAATTGAATTGTGCAGGTTATAGGTCACAATAAGGTGGAAAAAGTTTTGAAATGATTTATTGTGGTCTCATTTTTTTTATATCAGAAAAACCTGGCATTTTAACAGGGGTGTGTACACACACTATAGCCTGTGTGTGTGTGTATTTATATATTTATATATATATATCTATATATTTATATATCTATATATTTATATATCTATATATATCTATATATATATATATATATATATATATATGTATATGTATATATATATGTATATGTATATGTATATATATGTATATGTATATAGATATATATATAGATATCTAACAGATGACACTACCCACGCATCAGAGGAGGTCTGCAGAATCAAGGCTCTATGGACACTTTATTTGACAGATCCTTCCAGCGCTCCTGAAAGGAGGCCTAATTGTCCACCTCTGGAGGCAGTCAGGGGTGTCTGTCCCTGCACCAGAGAGCCTGGCTAGAGATTACGAAAGATATATGGGTACAGAGGATTATTTTCATAAGTTATATAATACCCCCCTCCTTAACAATTAAGAAAATTCCTGATGTTCCACAGCATCAGAGGAAAGAAACAACCCAAGAAATAAAAAAGCTGCTAGAAAAAGTCTTCCAAGAGGTCCCTCCAGGCCAGAAAGAATCAGGAACCTACTCCTGATTCTTTTTATTGCCAAGGAAAACAGGTAGCAGGAGACCAGTTTTAGATCTTGGCATTCTGAACAATTCTCTTCAGTACACTAAGTTCCGGATGGTCATGGTTCAGTTCATTTTACCTTTTCTGCACCAGGACAACTGGATGTGCTCAGTAGGTCATCAGGATGCATACTATCCCATAAAAATGAACAGGCAGTCCAGAAGATGCCTACTCTTCTGGCTAGGAGGCAGTCATTACCAATTCAGAGCTGATGTTCCCTCTCAGCAGGCTTAGTAAGGAGAAAGTCATGGTCATTTTCTTATCAGGGGCTAGGATCCACCGCATTATACATGCACTAAGGTCATTGGGTCACTATTACCAATATGACTCTGTCATAGTCCATGTGAGAGTAAATAAGCTGAGACGTACCTCCCTAGACTAATATGAAGAGACTCATCATAGAGGTCTCGGAATGTGTCCCCCAGGCTGGTATGAGCCTAGCATTGAGCAGCATTTTACCTTCTCCAAGGAGGATGTCAAAGTACAAACAAAAGATGATCGACTTTAATAATTGGCTTAGTTTCTGGTGTCATTCTAAGAGGGTACAGTATTTGTCAACATGGAAGGAGATGGTCAACAGACCATGCTGCTTTGCCAGAGATGGTCTGCACCTCTCCCCTCTAGACTTTTGCATATTAGCTAAAACATTGTTTTTCCCCATAGTGCCTTTTTTAGGTAGTGCCAAACTGGAAGTATTTCCGACATAGCAAATTAAAATCAAGAAAATCTAAAGGTATTACTGCTCAGTGCTAGGAGCCTAAACAAAAAAAATCCACTCCCTGGAAGCTCTCTCTATCCTAGAGAATGCTGATGTCTGTGCAGTCTCTGAGATGTGTTTTAAAGCAGCGGGCAGCACACCAACATTGCAGGGTTGTAATGCCTTCCGCATATTTAGATCAGCTACTTTACAGGCAGGGACTGAAGTTGGAGGTGTCTCTATTTACTTCACAAATAAATATACTTCAAGGCTGGGTAAATAGGACATTGCACTTGAGCTGCTCTGTGTTCAAATCACCACATGTAAAATCCAGTACCACTTCCTTGCAAGCTAGGTCCCCCTCTGACCCAGGAAACCCATACCATGTATTTAAACATATTAGAAACGCTAACCATCCAATCTGATACCATATTCATGGGTGAGTTTAATTACCTCACTATTAACTGGGAATCCTATACGACATCAAACGTACGTGCACAGAGATTCATGAATTTTATAAAAACAAACTCCCTGGACCAGGTAGTCAGTACACCAACCAGGGGTGCAACCATATTGAATCTAGTCCTCACTAATATGAGTGCTGCACACCCCCTACTGCAATGCCTTCCCTGGTAATGTCAGACCACAAAATGGTCTCCTTTGAATTAAAAATAAAACGTGGGCCCCCAGCTAAACTGGGAATGTTCAGGAACTATTCTAAGACTAACTTCTTGCTATTAAGTGAGAACCTGACAAAATTTCAAGCCCCTATAAACCCTGACAACACTTCTGCCTATGCAGAACTATTCACAGAAACCCTGTACAAGCATACTAATAGCTGCATAGAGGCAGCTATATCCACCAGGAAGAAGTACAGAACTAACTCAAAAAACAAGCCACCCTGGTGGAATCATAAACTCAATTGGATGTATAACAGGAGGAAGAAAATCATGGCAAAAATAACTCCCCCCCCCCCCCTACTATCACTAGGGAAGAGGTCCTTAATGCTCTCTCTAAGACCGAGAACACTGCATCAGTGGGCCCAGACAGTATCCCAGGATGCCTTCTAAATAGCATGAAACATGACCTATCGGCCTCTGGAATTAATATTTAACTATAGCCTCCAAGCAGGCTTTGTTCCTCATGAATGGAGAAAGGCAACACTCTTCCCTTTGCACAAAGGTGGGCCATCTACAGACACTGTAAACTACAGACCCATAAGTCTCACTAGTTTTTTATGTAAAGTCATGGAAAGAATTATCATGGCGATGATCAATAGAGATATAGTAAACCTGCATACATTGGACCCAACCCAGTTTGGTTTCATCAAGGGCAGATCATGCCTACTCAACCCAGTGGACTTCTTTGAGAAGGTCACCAAAGCAGTGGAAGAGGGCAACATAGTTCACTGCCTACATTGACTTGGCCAAGGCATTTGACACAATACCCCACTTGGGCTTTGTTGACAGACTTGAGAGGTTAGGTACAAACACGTATGTCACCCGGTGAATAGTCAACTGGCAGACAGACAGGACCCAGGAAGTTAGAATTGGGGGAGTCCACATCTACAAAGAGGTCAGTCACAAGTGGATTCCCTCAGGTATCAGTCCTTGGACCGCTCAGTTTTGTCTTTTACTTCTCAGAAGTCCAGGCCAATGTCAGTGGTCTCTGGCTGACAAAATTTGCAGATGATTGCAAATTAGGAGCTGTCACTGAATCTCACATTGACACAAATGTTTTCTAGGAGGGGATAGTGTCAGTCATGGACTAAAACTAAATGCCAAGGAATGCATAATGGTTTCCCTTGGGAAGTCATCCATCCTTGGTAACTATCATATTGACAACACACCCCTTAGAGTTGACCCAGTTGGGCAGTAAAGGAAGAACAGTTGAAGCTAGAGGTGATGAAAATGAAGTGCCTGAGAAAGGTGGTAGGATGCACACTGTGGGACAGACAAAGAAATGAGGACATAAGAGCAGAAGTCAAAGTAGCTCCAGTTGGAGGAAAGATCAAAGAGAGCAGATTACGGTGGTTTGGGCACGTGTAGAAAAGCAGAAGACAATCTGGTGAGGGCACGTATAGAAAAGCAGAAGACAATCTGGTGAGGAAGATTTGGGACACACATGAAGAAGGTTAGAGGAAGCGAGGACGTCCAGCAAAGAAGTGGATGGATTATGTGAAATAAGATCTGCGACTGTCAGGCATGAGTGTTGAAGAAGGCAGGAGTGTTGCACTGAATTGAGAGAGTTGGCGACAGTTACCATGATACCCTGACCCCATGTAGAAAAATGGGGAAAAGGGGACTGATGATGACTCCTTAGAGTTGACCCAGTAGTCAGGGACTTGGGGACACACACATGGATAGTAATGTAGCCTTTCATCTTTGTCTACAGTCATGAGAAATTCATTCTGTGTTGCACAACTTATAAACAAAGTAATGGCATCTAAGTCCAAGGAAGTCATTGTTCCACTGTATTTGGCATTCATCAGACCTATCATTGAGTACAGTGCCTCTTTGGTATGTACCTAACCAGGCATATCCACAGAGGTTCCTCACTAAAAGAATACAGAGCGTAAGTAATATGTCCTATGCAGACTGCCTCAAGGCCCTATCCCTGTATTCTGTCTCCTACAGGCTTTTGAGGGGCGAGCTATACCTGACATACAAGGCATTGTCAGACCCCACTCTAATGGACCTCCTGTATATCCACAAAACAAACAGTACCAGAATTACCTGTTCTAAAGACTTAAACCTTGCCTGTGATACGAATAGGACCTGCCAGAGAGTTGTGTATCCCAGAGACTACCCTGTCTATGGAACAGGCTCCCCATCCATTTGAAGCAGAGTTCCTCCCTAACCCAATTCAAGTGCAACTTGGACAATTGGATGGGAAACCGGAAATTCATCCTTGATTTGGCACCTATGTCTCAGATGCAAACAGGTAACCTGTAAAGAGTTCTTCTTCCAGGTCCATGCTTACGCTTATCAAGGGTATCAGAACTTGTCAGAGATTTGGGATGCATGGCGAAGCTTCAAAAGGCCCTTGTGTTCGTTAGACTAGTAAACACCTATGAACCTTCCCTTTGGCCTCGTCACAGCCCCCAGGGTGTTAGAAGCATGGCAGTAGTGGCAGCCTACTTGAGACTGCAGGAATTCTGGGTGTTTCCTTACTTGACGACTGGCTCATAACCACTCTGACCAGGCATCTACTGATAAAAGCATGAGATTATGTACTAAAGCCATGCTCCCACCTGGTAATTGCTGTCAGTCACAAGAAGTCCCAACTAAAATCATTTCAATTACTGGAGGTCATAGGAACTGTGTTCAGTTATGGTATCAGTAATACCCTCCCTTCCTTTACCAAGAGTGCAGACTATTCAATTTCAAGTGAAAAAATTCAGAATTCTTCACTGTCAGCTCAGTTGCTCCTCCAAGCTTTAGGGTGAATGTCTGCTGCAATAATTTTGGTTCCATTAGCTGGATGTCATATTAGAATTCTTCAGTGGACCCTAGTGACTCAATGATCTGATGTTCATCGTGTTACCCTGCTGCAGTCATCACACTTGGGTTATCCTACCGTCAGGCGGTCCCGCAGTCGGCCTGAATTCCAAAGTCTTAGTCTGGCGTCGGTTGCTGTCTCTTCTTCCCTGACGTCAGTGCGCCAGGGGTATACAAGAGGCATCTGACGCCATTTTCTTCAGTCTTTCTTGCCGCGCGGTGCCCGAAGCAGAAGCAGTTCACAAGTGCTAGTCATCCGACACCTGAGATTTTCGATTCGAATTTCAGTCCGATGTCTTTAATAAAGCAAAGTACCCCGTTGGGGAATCTTTTCTTGCCTCAGTCCGATGTCAGACAAAGTTAACAATTGCATTTCTTGTGGGAAGCAAATACCACATAAGGACTTTCATTCCTATTGTATTCCTTGCCTAGGCCCAAACCACGACCAAGACGTCATAGGTTGTCGGTTTTGTGCTAGGTTTAATAAACGAACTATCAAGCGCCGTTTTGATTTCGCACGACACTATTTTGTTAGGAAATTTAATTATATCATGCCGTCGGAGCATCCGACAACCGGCATGCATAAAAAATGCAAGGATAAGGACAGGCAGCCTAGGAACAAGCCAGACTCCGAGGCCTCTGCTGGGCCGGTCGCCGGTTCTCCGGTTTTCATTGAGGCACCTGCGCAGCCCCTGACTACCACAGAACTGGAACCCCAGACAGCTGCGGTTTCTCAAGCGGGGTCTACTAGGCCAACGGAGCCATCTTCATTAGGCCCTTCTGACACCGGAGCAGAAGTAGACCCCAGTGCAGTGGAAGCTTCCTCGGTTGCAGAAGGTGTCTTCAGACCGACTATACACCATTAAATCTTATGCTAAGCTTAAAACTCCTTTAAAACCAAAGAAGACTGTACATCAGTCTACAGTTCAAGGCCCCATGCCTAAGAAACAGATGCTTAAGATGGCTGAAGATTTGATTACCCTAATCAGGGGTTCCCATCCCCCTCCTGATAAAAGATCAAGACAAGAGGAGGATTATGCTTCCTCTGACCAGGTTTCAATTTCCTCAGATTCTTCTGAGGAGCATGATTACACTTTTCCACCTTATGAAGACTCTGATGCTGAAGACTCTATTCCCTCAGCATCTCCCCCTGAAGACTACTCCTTTGGGGGGAAACTTTACATACCATGAGGGAACATTTCCACTGGGAAGGCCAGGACTACTCTGGTTCTAAAAAAAAGGCTCCGAGAGTTCCTTTTACTACCCCAGCAGAGACCTTTTGCTATCCCTCCAGTTTTAGAAATTGTGGATGATGTTTACTTGGAGTCTAGTCTAAATCCAGACTCTCTACCTCCTGCTCCAGCCAAACCAGACAGATACTACAGAGTACCTGACTCTCACAAATTCCTTTATAAAAGCCCTGTGGTTGACCCAGAAATAATTTCCCAGGGTCCTAAGGGAGCTAAAGCTTCTATGGCTAAAAATCCTGTGCCCTCTGAAAGGGATTCCAGAGCCCTAGATAGTTGGGGAAAGAAAATATAGACCTCAGCAACTCTGGCTATGAGAGCATTAAATTGTCAGTTTCACATGCTGAAATATCAGCAATTTCTGATGTCTCAATTAAAACAAAAAATGAGCACACATTCTGAACAGCATGAATTCAAGGAAATGCAGCATCTGTTGCATACAGCTGAACAGGTGGGCAAACATACTTTACAATGTGGATTTGATTCTTTGGAAGCTTTCTGTAGAGTAGCTGTTACTGGCTCTGTCATACGTAACATGCTTGGTTAAAAGAACAAACCCTTCCTGATCATGTTAAAGCAAAATTATTGGATGCACCTTTACAGCAGGATGTATTATTTGGTGTCAAAGCAGAAGAGGTTTTAAAGAAAATTGAGGATAAGGCAAAGTCTATGCAGACGGTCAAAGATTTTTTGCAGGTACAACCCTCTCGTTTCAGCAGAAATTGGCCAACAAAAAACTGGTCCTTTCCAGCTTCTGACAGATCACAGAGAGGCAAATACAGACGCCCAAGGGGCAGAGGTCAGTCACAAGGCCCTTACAAACCTCGCCAATGGGGTTCTGCTACCCAGAAAGGAGGAGAAGACAGGCCCCAAGCTAGCAGAAGACAAACACAATGACTCAATCCTCAAACTACCAAGCAAATCTCTCCTGGCAGCTCCCTTGGGAGGAAAATTAGCATTTTTTGCAGACAACTGGCACATCATCACAAAAGACAAATGGGTCCTAAACATTGTCTCTCAAGGATACAGATTCCACTTTCATACCTTACCAAGGATAAAAGGAATGCCAAACCTGCCACCAAATCAATGGGCAGAGGCACAAAAACAAATTACAGCTCTCATGGACATGAGAGCCATTCAACAGGTACCTACACAGGAGCAAGGACAAGGATTTTACTCAAGATTCTTTCTAGTCCCAAGAAAGGACAAAGCATGGAGACCCATTCTGGATCTTTCACTTCTGAACACCTATCTGCAAGTACCAAAATTCAAGATGCTAACACTACAGCAGCTTCTTCCCATGCTGGGCAAGAATGCTTGGCTAGTAACGCTGGACCTCAAGAAGGCATAACTGCATTGCCCTATCAGACAAAATTGCAAAAGATACCTCCGCTTCATTGCAGGTTCAACGCATTATCAATTCTCTGCACTGCTCTTTGGCTTATCTACTGCGCCCAGGGTCTTCACAGAATGCCTGGCACCAGTAATTGCATACTGCAGACAAAGAGGAATTCAAATATACCCATACCTGGACAACTGCCTTATTCAAGCAGAAAGCAAGGACATTCTTTTAAAGCATCTGGCATTTGTCAAACACCTTCTAAGTTGCCTGGGGTACACAGTAAATGAAAAGAAATCAAAACTAGTGCCCTCACAAAACATAATATTCCTGAGTGCCAGCTTGAATACAATGGCCCAGATGGCTTATCTCAAGCCAGATAAGCAACAACAGCTGACTCAGTATTTCAAAATAATGGCAACAAAGATCCCAGCTCCCTGCAAGAAAAATTCTGCAGGCCATGGGATTCATGGCATATTGCATACTACTAATACCATATGCAAAACTGCATATGAGGAAATTACAATGGTACCTGAAAAGCGTGTGGACTCAGCACAGCCACAGCTTGGAAACAATGATACCACTCATTCCCTGCCTTCAACAGGAGTTTCTATGGTGGACACAGGCATGTCACCTCAACAAGGGTCAGCCTTTCACCTTACCCACAGCCAGGCAAACTATGACAACAGATGCATCGGACTATGCCTGGGGAGCACACACGGCAGGACAGTGCATTCAGGGCAAATGGACTACAGATCAGAGGCATCTGCATATCAATCAAAAAGAAATGCTAGCAGTACAGAAAGCCCTAACAGCTTTCAAGGACCTCTTACACCCAGGACAATTAATAATAAAGACGGACAATACCACAGTAATGTGGTACATAAACAAGCAAGGGGGCACACATTCTTACCCTCTATGCAGGCAAGCAATGACCTTGTGGAACACTGCACTGTCTTACCAGGTTCAATTACAAGCACAATTCCTGCCAGGAAAGAAAAACACATTGGCAGACGACCTAAGAAGAAATATCATGGATCCACACGAGTGGAAACTAGATCCACAAGTATTTGCAATGATAGCTCAAAAATGGGGACTCCCAGACATAGATCTGTTTGCAAGCCCCCAAAACTACCAACTTCAAAAATTTTGCACAAGGACATTTCATCCACAAGCTTGGAAAGTGGACGCCCTTTCATTCAGTTGGAAAACATTAACAGTGTATGCCTTTCCTCCACTGCCTCTCCTAGCAAAGGTACTGCTGAAAGTCATTAGAGAGATCACAGCTGATACTCATTGCACCAGACTGGCCACGCCAGCATTGGTATCCATGGATTTTACCACAAATTCCTCACCTGCTCACACAGCGAGACAATCAGATTCTACACAGCCAACTCAAGACTTTAAACCTGGCGGCATGGCAAATTACCTAAACAACCAGCCAATACCTCTATCCAAAGCTGTTATGGTTGTCATTCAGGAGGCCCAGCACCAGGAAAACCTATTCAGACAAATGGAAAAGATTTTGCGCCTGGAACCAGGCTAAAGGCCAACATCCCCTTGATCCAAACATTCCTCAGATTCTACAATATTTAACTGAGATGTTGCACAAAGGACTTTCCTTTTCATCTATTAAGATCCACACCTCGGCAATTTCAGCTCATTATAACACGGATCCTCCTTTATGTTCTCATCCACTCCTAAGACAGTACCTCAGAGGGGCTAAGAACATCAGACCACCAAGAAGAGCTCCAACACCTACTTGGGATCTCAACTTTGTTCTGGAAAAGCTTACACCACCGCCCTTTGAACCAGCTTTTCCAGCTGATTTAAAATTTCTTTCCTGGAAAACTGCCCTGCTACTACAATAACCTCAGCTAGAAGAGTCTCAGAGCTACAGGCACTAATGGCAGTGGAGCCTTTACTCATTTTTCATCAAGACAGAGTCTCTCTACGAACTAACCCTTCCTTTATGCCAAAGATGGTATCCAGTGTGGCCCTAAACCAAACCATTCATTTGCCCACCTTTTTCCCAAATCCCCAGAACAAAGGAGAAAGACTCCTGCACTCTGGACATTCACAGGCAATTGCGTTACTATTTGGATAAAAGTAAGGCTTTCAGAAAATCTGACCAGCTCTTTGAAGCCTATGCTGCAGGATCACAAGGAAAAGCTAACATTAGGTCCCACTCCACCAGGGCTACAGCTACATCAGCAGCCTTTCTCAGGGGAGTACCAACCAAGGATATTGTGCACACCTTCACCAAACACTATCACTTACCTCTATATTGTAAGACTAGAGCTGGTTTTGCCACTGCAGTTTTGCAGGGCCTACTAGCTTCTTCTAACCCTGTTTAACTCCACCTCCTATCCTTAGCTTTGGGATTCAACCCAAGTGTGATGACTGCAGCAGGGTGACACGATGAACATAGTACAGTTTTGTACCTATCATAAATGTAGATGTTAGTGTGCACCCTGCTGCAGTCCAGGTTACCCTCCTTCCATCCCCTTTGAACTAGCAGAAATTATCTATACCACTCTATCCTATACAACCTCTGTGGTGTATTTGCTTGTGCCTAAAAGTATTGTTTTATTTTTATCTAGCTATCTATATATATATATATATATATATATATATATATATATATATATATATATATATATATTTTGCCTACCTATTGGGGGCACCTGACATCTGGGGCAAGAAAAACTGAAGAAAATGGCGTTGGATGCCTCTTATATACCCCTGGCGCACTGACGTCAGGGAAGAAGCGACAGCAACCGGCGGACCAAGACTTTGGAATTCAGGCTGACTGGGGGTCTGCCTGATGGCAGGATAACCCAAGTGTGATGACTGCAGCAGGGTGAACACTCGAACATCTACATTGATGGTAGGTACAAAACTGTACTTTCTCCAACCTTTGTCCACCCCGATCAGAATAACTTAAGCATGCAAAAATTATCTCTTGTGGTGGATTCACTCAGATCAGATTATACAAGGCATTTCTTTTATCCTTCCTCAGCCCAAGGCCGCAGTGACTACGGACACTTTCAAAATTGGGTGGGGAGGGGCACTTCTTGGGTAAGACGGACCAAGGCACATGGTCCCCCAAAGAGGCCAAAACAGTGTCCTAGAAAGCAGATGATGTTCATCGTGTTACCCTGCTGCAGTCATCACACTTGGGTTATCCTGTCGTCAGGTGGTCCTGCAGTCGGCCTGAATTCCAAAGTCTTGGTCCGGCGTCAGTTGCTGTCGCTTCTTCCCTGACGTCAGTGCGCCAGGGGTATATAGGAGGCATCCAACGCCATTTTCTTCAGTCTTTCTTGCTGTACGGTGCCCGAAGCAGAAGCAGTTCGCAAGTGCTGGTCGGCCGACTCATGAGAGTTTCGAAGTCGAATTTCAGATCTGAAGTCTTCTATAAAGCTAAGTACCCCGTTGGGGAAACTTTTCTTGCCTCAGACTGATGTCAGAAAAAGTTAACAATTGTATTTCTTGTGGGAAGCAAATACCTCCTAAGGATTTTCACTCTTATTGTATACCTTGCCTAGGCCTAGACCACGACGTCACTGGTTGTCGCTTTTGTGCTAGGTTCAATAAGCGAACTATAAAACGACGCTTTGATTTTGCACGACACTACTTCGGTAGAAAACTTAATTACACTATGCCGTCGGAGCAACCGACTACCGGCATGCACAAAAACCGCAAAGATAAGGACAGGCAGCCTAGATCCAAGCCTGACTCCGAGGCCTTGGCTGGGCCGGTCGCCGGTTCACCGGTTTTCAGTGAGGTACCTACGCAGCCCCTGACTATCGCAGAATTGGTACCCCAGACCGCTTCGGACTCTCTGTCGGAGAGTTCTAGGCCGATGCAGCCATTTTTTTTAGGCCCTACTGACGACATTGCAGAAGGAGAAGCCGGTTCTGCAGAAACACCTTCGGTTTCTGAAGGTGTCTTCAGACCGACTACGCTCACCATAAAACCGTATCCTAAGCTTAAGACTCCTCTTAAACCAAAAAAAGACTGCACTTCAGTCTCCAGTTCAAGGCCCCATGCCTAAGAAACAGATGCTTAAAATGGCTGAAGATTTGATCTCTTTAAGCAGGGGTTCCCAACCCCCACCCGACAAAAGGCCTAGACAAGAGGAAAATTATGCCTCCTCTTATCAACTGTCTATTTCCTCAGGCTCCTCTGAGGAACAAGATTACTCCTTTCCCCCTTATGAAGACTGTGATGCTGAGGATTCCATCCCCTCAGCTTCTCCCCCTGAAGACTACTCCTTTGGGGAAACCTTACATACCATGAGGGAACATTTCCACTGGGAAGGCCAGGACTACTCCGGCTCATGACGATGTTTACTTAGAATCTAGTCTAAATCCAGATTCTCTGCCTCCTGCTCCAGCCAAACCAGATAGATATTATAGTGTGCCTGACTCCCACAAATTCCTTTACAAAAGCCCTGTTGCTGACCCAAAGACCATCTCCCAGGGTCCCAAAGGGGCTAAGGCTTCTATGGCTAAAAATCCAGTACCCTCTGAAAGGGACTCCAGAGCACTAGACAGGTGGGGGAAGAAGGTTTGCACCTCAGCCACTCTAGCTATGAGAGCACTAAATTGTCAATTTCACATGCTTAAATACCAGCAATTCCTAATGTCTCAAATAAAACAAAAGATGAGCACACACCCTCAACAGTCTGAATTGAAGGAAATGCAGGATCTGTTGCATGCAGCTGAACAGGTGGGCAAACATACTTTACAATGTGGATTTGATTCCTTGGAAGCTTCCTGTAGAGCAGCTGTTACTGGGTCTGTTATACGTAGGCATGCTTGGGTAAAGGAACAAACTCTGCCTGATCATGTTAAAGCAAAGTTACTAGATGCTCCCTTACAGCAGGATGTCATATTTGGGGTTAAAGCAGAAGAAGTTTTAAAGAAAATGGAGGATAAGGCAAAATCTATGCAGACGGTCAAAGATTTCTTACAGGTTCAGCCCCCACGCTTCAGCAGAAATTGGCCAACAAAAATTGGTCCTTTCCAGCTACTGACAGACCACAGAGGGGTAAATACAGACGCCTACAGAGGGGTAAGTACCGACGCCCAAGAGGCAGAGGACAAGCACAAACCCATTACAAACCTCGACAGTGGGGCTCTGCAACACAGAAGGGAGGAGAAGACAGGGCCCAAACTACTACAAGGCAAACACAATGACTTAAATCTCAAATTGCCAAGCAAAACTCTCTTGGCATCTCCCTTGGGAGGAAAATTAGCACTTTTTATAGACAACTGTCGCATCGTCACAAAGGACAAATGGGTCCTGGACATTATTTCACAAGGATACAGATTCCATTTCCACACCTTGCCAACAATAAGAAGAATGCCGAACCTGCCACAAAATCAATGGGCAGAGGCACAAAAACAAATTGCAGCTCTCATGGACATGAGAGCCATTCAACTGGTACCTACACGGGAGCAAGGCCAAGGATTTTACTCAAGGCTTTTTGTAGTCCCCAGAAAGGACAATGCTTGGAGACCCATTCTGGAGCTTTCAATTCTAAACACCTACTTACAAGTACCCAAATTCAAAATGCTAACACTATAGCAGCTTCTTCCCATGTTGGGCAGGAAAGCATGGCTAGTAACGTTGGACCTCAAGGAGGCATACCTGCATGTCCCTATCAGACAAAATTGCAGAAGATACCTCCGTTTCATTGCAGGTTCAACCCATTACCAATTCTCTGCACTGCCCTTTGGCTTATCCACTGTGCCCAGGGTCTTCACAAAATGCCTGGCACCAGTAATTGCATACTGTAGACAAAGAGAAATTAAAATATACCCATACCTGGACGACTGCCTCATCCAAGCAGAAAGCAAGGACATCCTCTTACAACATCTGGCTTTTGCAAAACACCTTCTAAGTTGCCTGGGGTAAACAGTAAACGAAAAGAAATCAAAACTAGTACCCTCACAAAATATGAATTCCTGGGTGCCAGCTTGAATACAACGGCCCAGATGGCTTATCTGATGCCAGACAAACAACTACAACTGACTCAATACTTCAAAACAATGGCAACAAAGACCCAACTCCCTGCAAGAAAAATTTTGCAGGCCTTGGGCTTCATGGTATCTTGCATACTACTAATACCATTTGCAAAACTGCATATGAGGAAATTACAGTGGTACCTAAAAAGCGTATGGACTCAACACAGCCACAGCTTGGACACAATGATATCTCTCATTCCCTGCCTTCAGCAAGAGTTTCTCTGGTGGTCACAGGCATGTCACCTCAACAAGGGTCAGCCTTTCACCTTGCCCCCAGCCAGGCAAACTGTGACAACAGATGCATCTGACTATGCCTGGGGGGCACACATGGCAGGACGGTGCGTTCAAGGCATATGGACTGCAGATCAAAGGAATCTGCACATCAATCAAAAAGAAATGCTAGCTGTACAGAATGCCCTGACAGCCTTCATGGACCTCTTACATCCAGGGCAGCTTACAGTAAGGACTGACAACACCACAGTAATGTAGTACATAAACAAACAAGGGGGTACACACTCCTAACCTCTATGCGGGCAAGCAGTGACCATCTGGAACACAGCACTGGCTTACCAAGTTCAGCTACAAGCTCAATTCCTGCCAGGAAAAAAGAACACATTGGCAGACGACCTAAGCAGAAACATCATGGATCCCCACGAGTGGAAACTGGATCCACAAGTATTTGCAATGATAACTCGAAAATAGGGGCACCCAGACATAGACCTGTTTGCCAGCCCTCAAAACTATCAGCTAACAAAATTTTGTACAAGGACATTTCACCATCAAGCTTGGAAAGTGGACGCACTCTCATTCAGTTGGAAAAACATGACCGTATATGCCTTCCCTCCATTGCCCCTTCTCACAAAGGTGCTGCTGAAAGTCAGGATGGAGAGACCCAGAGTGATACTCATAGCCCCAGACTGGCCACGCCAGCACTGGTACCCACTACTAAGGTATATGACCCAGGGCCCACCTTGGATTTTACCAGAAATTTCTCATTTGCTCACACAGCAAGACAGTCAGATTCTACACAGCCAGCTCAAAACCTTAAATTTGGCTGCATGGCAAATCACCTAAGCAACCAGCCAGCTCCTCTTCCTCAAGCTGTTATGGATGTTATTCTGGAAGCCAGGAGGCCCAGCACCAGGAAGGCCTACTCGGACAAATTGAAAAGATTTTGCGCCTGAAACCAAGGTGAAGGCCAAGATACCCTTCAGCCACATCAGATTACACAAAGGACTTTCTTTTTCATCTATTAAAATCCACGCCTCAGCTATTTCAGCCCACTACAACACGGATCCTCCCTTATTTTCACATCCGCTGCTAAGGCAGTTTCCCAGAGGGGCCAAAAACATTAGGCCCCCCAGGAGAGCACCTACGCCAACCTGGGACCTAAATTTTGTTCTGGAAATCCTTACGGTACCTCCTTTTGAGCCAGCTTTCTCAGCTGACTTAAAGTTTATATCATGGAAGACTGCCCTGATGCTAGCAATAACTTCAGCCAGAAGAGTCTCAGAGCTTCAAGCACTAATGGCAGTAGAGCCTTTCCTCATTTTTCATCAAGACAGAGTTTCTCTACAAACTAACCCCTCCTTTATGCCTAAGGTGGTATCCAGTGTGGCTCTAAATCAAACCATCAATTTTACCCACCTTCTTTCCAAATCCACAGAACAAAGGAGAAAGACTCTTGCACTCGGACATTCACATGCAACTATGTTACTACTTGGATAAAACTAAGGTTTTCAGAAAATCTTACCAGCTCTTTGTATCCTATGCTGCAGCTTCACAAGGAAAGGCTATATCAAAACAGACCATTTCCAAATGGGTAGGACATTGCATTCGTTTTTGCTACACCCACCATGGAAAACCAGTTCCTGCTAGCATAAGGCCCCACTCTACTAGGGCAGCAGCTACATTTACAGCCTTCCTCAGGGGGGTACCAACCAAGGATATTTTGGAAGCTGCAACTTAGTGTTCAATACACACCTTCACCAAACACCATCACTTACCACTTTACTCTAAGACTAGAGCTGGCTTCGCCACTGCAGTTCTGCAGGGCCTTCTAGCCTCCTCTAACCCTGTTTGACTCCACCTCCCTTCCTTAGCTTTGGGATTCTGCCCAAGTGTGGTGACTGCAGCAGGGTAACACGATGAACATAGTACAATTTTGTACCCAAGATAAATGTAGATGTTCCCCACCCTGCTGCAGTCCAGGTTACCCTCCCTCCATCCCCTCTGACCTAACTAAAACCTTTCAATGCCTTAAACTCTGATACTACCTTTGTGGTGTATTTGCTTATAGCTGGAGGGATGTTTTGTTTGTGCTAAACTTTTATGACCACCATTTTGGGGGGGGGGGGGGCACCTGACATCTGGGGCAAGAAAAACTGAAGAAAATGGCGTCGGATGCATCCTATATACCACTGACGTCAGGGAAGAAGCGACAGCAACCGACGCTGGACCAAGACTTTGGAATTCAGGCCGACTATGGGGACCGCCTGATGACAGGATAACCCAAGTGTGATGACTGCAGCAGGGTATACACTCCAACATCTACATTTATGGTAGGTACAAAACTGTACTTCATGTTTCACTGTTGTAGTCAACACATTTGGGTTATCCCTGCTCGGGTAGCCCTCGACCGGCCTGAATACCAGAGACTTAGTATTTCTGCATCGGTTGCTGTCGCTTGAAGACTGACGTCGGGTCGTCAGGAGTATAAAAGAAGGCAGCTGACGCCATCACATCAGTCTTTCTTGCTGCAGAGCCTGAAGCAGTTCGCAGAGTGCAGGTCGGCCGCTACCTGAGTTTCGTTTCCGAATTGAAGTTGAAGTCTTCGAAAGTTAAGTACCCCATTGGGTATCCTTTTTTCTTGCACTAACTGATGTCAGAAAAAGTTAATTGTCTCACCTGTGGAAAGCAGGTAGCACACCGGGACTTTCATTCCTAGTGCGTCACTTGTCTAGGCCCAAACCACAATCTCCCTCGTCTTTTGTAGCTAGATATTTTCGCTCTCATTCCTCGAATTCCAATATGGCTTTGGTAAGCCATCCGACAGCAGATCTTCCGAAAAAATGTAAGGATAAAGACAGACACAGACTGCACAGGTCCAAACTTACTGACTCTGCTTCCTTTAAGCTAGTTATCAGTTCTCCGGTCCTCAGTGAGGCACTTTTGCAGCCCCTGTTGCCCACTTTTGTGGATTCGCAGGCCACTACCGAGACCCTTTTGGAGTCTGGTATGCCGCAAAACTCTTCATCGATTTAAGGATCCTGTGGTTGTCTCTACCTTGGATGGGTCCGGTGCCGCTGAGCAGGCACCAGCTTCCAAGGAAGTACTTCGCACTACTGATTCTCGACACAAACCGACTTCTGCATCTACCGTTCTTTCAAAAACTACCAAGTTTCTAAGACCCAGGGTACGAACCACACCTAAGAAGCCGACGACCTAATCTCAGGCACCTGCTTCCTTGCCTCAGTCTCAAATGCTTAAAATGGCGGACGACCTTATAATGCTTATCAGGGGAAGCCAAGCGATCATGTTAAAGCTAAATTGTTGGATGCTCCTATAAATCAGGACAGTCTGTTTGGCAACAAGGCTGAAGAAGTCCTTAAAAAGATGGAAGGTATTGCTAAATCTATGCAAACTGTTAAAGATATTTTTACAAGTGCAACCTCAGAGATTTAGTAGGCACTGTCCTACTAAGAATTGGTCCTTTCCGGTCCCTTCCAGGTCTTCTCAAGCCAAACCCAGAGACAGCAAAAAACCCAGGTTTCAGTCCCAGGGGACTCTCAGAACCAAGCAGTGGGGGGCCTCCACTTCTTAATCTGGAAATAAGACACCCCCCTATGGTAAACGGTCTCAATGACTTCCTTTTAAAATTTCCAAGCACTTATCTTTTGACCGCCTCTTTGGGGGGAATAATTGCTCTTCATGCAAAGAACTGGGAACTCCTAACCCAGGACAAATGGGTTTTAAATTGTGTCCCAGGGATACAGATTTCATTTCCACACATTGCCAACACCAAATGGGTGGCTAGACCTGCCCCCAAATCAGTGGGCAGAGGCACAAAAACAAGTACTTTCTCTCTTAAGCATGGGGACTATTCAACTGGTACCAGAAGAGGAAAATGGACAAAATTTCATGACTTTTTCTGGTACCCAGAAAAGACAAATCATGACGTCCAATCCTGGACCGGTCTACTCTAAACACCTTTCTGGAGATTCCAAAATTCAAGATGCTGACTCTTCATCAATTACTTCCTATGCTAGGCAAAGACACCTGGTTGGCAGCACTAGATTTAAAAGAAGCATACCTGCACATCCCAATCAGGGAATCTTGCAGAAGATACCTACGCTTCAAAGCAGGATGCACGCTTTGAGTTCTCTGCACTGCCCTTTGGCTTGTCTATTGCGCCCAGTGTATTCACAAAGTGCCTGGCTCCAGTAATTGCATTTTGCAGGCAAAGAAAAATTCAAATATATCCATATCTGGACGATTGTCTAATTCAGGCAGAAAACCAGGCCATACTTATAAATCATCTGGTGTTTGTAAAAAGGGTTCCAACTTGTCTAGGGTACTCCATAAACGAAAAGAAATCACAGCTGGTACCCTCTCAACAGATTGCATTCCTGGGTGCAAGCTTGAATACAACTGCCCAGATGCTTTACCCTACGCCAGAAAAGCAAATTCATTTGGTAACCTATTTCAAACAAGTAGCCACAAAAACCCTGCTATCTGCAAGACAAATACTGCAAGCCTTGGGGTTCCTGGCCTCCTGCATTCTTCTAATTCCATATGCAAGACTGCATATGAGTAAACTACTGTGGTATATAAAAAGCCTATGGAGTCAATATTCTCACAGCTTGGAAACAAAGATTCCTATCATACCTTGCCTACGCCTAGAGTTCCTCTGGTGGGCAGAGGCCTGCCACCAAATCAAGGGACTACCATTCACACTATCCCCTGCCACCCAAACCCTAACAACAGATGCATCAGACTATGCATGGGGGGCTCACCTGGCAGGGAAGTGCATTCAGGGCAAATGGAACCCAAGTCAAATGCACCCACATATCAATCAAAAAGAAATGTTAGCTGTACAGAATGCTCTTGACAGCCTTCAAGGACTACATTCTTCCAGGACAACTAATGGTAAAGATGGACAACACCAAGGTTATGTGGTACATAAACAAGCAGGGGGGGGGGTACACATTCATACCCCCTCTGCAGACTAGCCATGGCATTGTGGAACACAGCCTTGAGCTACCAAGTGTACCTACAAGCTCAATTCCTGCCAGGAAAACTAAATACACTGGCAGATGGACTAAGCAGAAAACTCATGGACCCACACGAGTGGAAACTGGAACCAAGGATTTTCAACATGTTGACAAGCGAATGGGGGAGCCCAAACATAGATCTATTTGCCTCCCCCCAGAACTACCAGTTGGACAAGTTTTGCACAAGGAATCCCCACAAACAAGCCTGGAAAGTGGATGCTCTGTCCTTCAGCTGGAAAACCTATCAGTGTACGCCTTCCCCCCGCTGCCTCTGCTCTCCAAAGTTCTACTAAAAGTCAAACAGAACAAACCAAGGATGATCTTGATTGCTCCAGACTGGCCGCACCAACACTGGTGTACCCCCTCCTGCATAGTGTGTCAGTTATCTCCATGGCACCTGCCTCAGACCCCTTCCTTGCTGTCCCAGCAGGAGAACCATTTTCTGCACCCTCAGCTTCCAACTGTGAACCTTGCAGCCTGGCTAATAACTTAAATTCACCCTTTTCATCCCTCAGCAAACCTGTGATGAATGCCATCTTAGAGGCAAGGAGGCCTAGTACTAGAAAACCTTATGCTGACAAATGGAAAAGATTCTGTGCCTGGAACCATTCTCAAGGGATGAGCACAGCAGTGCCTAACTTACCTCAGATTTTGCAATACTTAACTGAGATGTTTCACAAGGGCCTGTCTTTTTCCTCCATTAAAATCCACGCCTCAGCCATTTCGGCTCATTATAACACAGAACCTCCCCTCTTCTCTCATCCTCTGCTCAAGCAATACCTCAGAGGGGCCAAAAACTTGAGACCACCCAGGAGAGCTCCAACCCCATACCTGGGACCTTAACTTTGTATTGGAGAAACTCACTCTACCTCCTTTCGAGCCAGTTGCTACTGCAGACTTAAAATTTCTTTCTTGGAAAATAGCCTTCATTTTAGCAATCACTTCAGCTAGAAGGATATTTGAATTACAGTTTCTTGTGGCAGTGGAGCCTTTCATCATCTTTCATGCGGACAGGGTGTCACTCAGGACCAATCCATCCTTCATGCCCAAGGTGGTATCCAGTGTGACTCTTAATCAGTCCATTCATTTGCCAACATTTTTCCCAGTCCACAGAACAAAGGGGAAAGAATTCTGCATTCCTTGGATGTGCACAGACAACTTAGATTCTACTTGGACAGGACTAAACCTTGAAGAAAGTCAGAACAACTGCTGGTAGCATTTCCTGCAGGGGCAGAGGGGGAGGCTATTTCAAAACCAACCATTTCTAAATGGATAAGCTATTGCATTAATTTCTACTATAAGCACCATGGAAAACCTATCCCCCAGGGGATCAGATCTCACTCCACCAGGGCAGCATCTACTTCTGCAGCCTTTCTCAGAGGTGCTCCTACCAGGGACATCCTAGAGGCTGCTACCTGGAGTTCTGTACATACTTTCACCAAGCATTATCATTTGCCAATATTCTCTAACTCCAGAGCTGGCTTTGCCACTGCTGTCTTGCAGGGCCTTATAGCTGGCCCTAATGCTATATAAATTCCTCCTCCCAACCATTGCTTTGGGAATCTACCCAAATGTAATGACTGCAACAGTGAAACATGAAGAACATAGTACAGTTGTGTACACTTACCATAAATGTAGATGTTCGAGTGTATTCACTGTTGCAGTCCTGCTTACCCTCCCTCAAGCCCCCTGACTTTTTTTGGCTATACCTCTTCCCTCCTTTTCAGTGCTTAAAAGCTTTTTGGTGCATTTGCTTCTTTGTTTGAAGTATAACCTTTTATATTTATAGATTTAATTGCTCACCATTAGGGAGGCACCTGACATCTGGTGCAAGAAAAACACGTGTAATGACGTTGGCTGCATGTTTTATACCCCTAACGACCTGACATCACAGAAGAGACAGCAACAGACGTAGGACCCAAGACTTTATTAATCAGGCCGACTGAGGGCTACTGCAAGCAGATAACCCAAATATAATGACTGCAACAGTGAATACACTCCGAACATCTATATTTATGGTAAGTGTACACAACTGTACTTTATTTCTGTAAAACAGTGATGTATGTAGCACATTCTTAATTTGCGTAAGCAAAACTGCTGAGCTTAATAAATTTTTTGAAAAGCAAACCACGTGTATGTTACAAAGATGATAGAAACTAGAATCTGTACCATTTTAGACGTTCATGCTTTAAACAAAATCTGGAGCTGTGACATTTGCTAATGGATGCTGCATCTCTCACTCTTTATAACTGTGCACTGGAGGTCTCAGTTTTAGCATAGGTTGGCAAAATGTACTATATTAGTGCATAACAGTCAAGTTTTGTCCCATGTGGTCCAGCATTTCCTGGCTGTTTAAGCCACATAGGTGGACCAAAAGATTGACACACAAGTAGTTGTGTGTGATGTGTAAAGCTCTGTGAGGACTACGTAAACTTCTGCACATGTTCAGCTGCAGTGGGCCTTGAGACACAATATCAAGGTCTTCTGATACTAAGGGTGAAAACAAAAAAGTGTCATTTTGTTTCATATAGGCAACTGTACATCATGTCATACCCAAGGAGACTACATTTAAATCTTCATTGTGTTAATTTTGTACTACAATGCTAAATTTCACTTTGTGATAATCTCAAGTAATTACTGAAATGAGGCTGTGATAATTTGGGGGCATTTGAAATCTTTTAGGAAATTAACACTGGACTTGAGTTCATAACGCACTATATTATTTTGATTAATATTCATCGTTTGTACTTGCTACTAAAATAATTTCAAACAGTTGCTTTTGCTTAATTGTATTTTATTGGCACATAAAATAGCAACTGTACCACCATAGTGTGCATGCTTGTTATTGCACATAACACAGAAAATTCCAGTATTACTGTCTGTTTTTTCATTGTTATGTGGACCCTTTTTCCATAAATTGCTTTTCCCCTTCCCCAACAAATGCATTAAATATTAAAAAAATAATTTCCCTTCTCCATATGATTTGCTTCCATTCATTTTACCCATTGCCACTGTACATGCTGTATTAATATTTACACATTGCACATTTGAATGTTCTGCAACAGTGCTAGAGTCCTTTTAGTGCAGTTTCCGTTGGCGATACCTGCCATTTTTCTCTTTTGCCATATTGGCACAGGCATTGTGCTTATTTTGTTGTAGGTGGTTCCAGTATTTAATCAAGTCATTAGGCTGGAACTGATGGGAGGTAATTAGGTGGCTATATTTACAGCTGGAGTAAGAAACTCGCCAGTGATTGAAGACAAATTCATTTGGCGGAGGTACAGGATCGATGCGTAGCTTGGCTAGACAGATTCCAACATACACATCCTCCAAGTGCAAGCGTCTGATGCTTAGTGAAACTTTAAATATCTTCTCTGCCAGATCTCCTGAGAAGACATAGCCAGTTCCTGAGCAGAATACAGGGTAACGCTCACTTGGGTACAGTTCAGGTGGCATGTACCATTTGCTGTCTTTGTTGCGATTAGGTGCATATCCTCGCATCAGGTATCCAGTAAAGTAGTTGTGTCGAGGAGCTAGTTCAGGTTTTAGAAGCTTGTTTATTAAATATTCAGTGTTAACAAACATATCGCTATCTGTTTTCATCACATATGAGACATGAGGACAGAAAGTTGCAACCCAGTTCATACCCATGAGAGTTTTAATTGTGAGATTGTAATATGTATCATAATATTCCTGCTGAATTATGTCATGGTATTGTTTGCTTTCTGCTGATATAGCACGCTGAAGGTACCGACTTTGCTTACTGCTGAGGCCCAGTAGAAAAATACGAACAATCCGAATACCTGGTGCCAGACTTTCATTTCCCCACGTTTGTCTTATGGCTTGTCTGGCTTCTACTTGACCTGGCTCAGCAGCAATTAATAGTATTAGAAAAGGATTTTTATCCTTGCATTTGTCTGGCTCATTAATGATATATTGATAATGGTGTTGGATGGGGTATCCTGTACCTTTGTCATTTTGTATGCTTCCGTTTGCACGGAGTGTGTTCTCTAATCCAGTAACTCCTTGAGGTGACAGTTCAGTGTTGTTGGAATTAGAATTCTGAGGCTTTATAGTTTGAAGTGGCAGTTCCTTCCATATATTTCGCAGGGAACTATGATTTGTTTCACTTTTCGGAGACCGAAGTCCTTGCACAGTGTATGCAACTGGATTCTCTCGAAAGCCTGCTCTGCCTGGCAGCCAGTCATGGTGGTTAAAGAGCAAAAACATTGCAAATAGAAACACGAGTGAGAACAGCCCAATGAGATGGGTGCGAAAGAGGGAGCGCTTTCCGTTCCATGTTATTTTTACAAGGCAGCAGTGACGTCTTCTCCACTGAATCATGTTTACATATCCAGCAATGGATTGCAAGTTAAAAGTGAAGTGGGATGTTTTCCCTTTTGAGATGGAGTGCTATTTTTCAGTGTTCGTCTTTAGTAACATGTCCAAACTGAGCCGCTGCAAGAGAATTTCGAAACTAAAGTGCAGGTGCATGCGTGAAGACATGGTACCAAGCATAGGTTCTTGAACTTTGTAAGCCAGTGTAATCCTTGGTTAGAATTTTTGTAGCCCAGGCATTCCAGTGTTTATGTTGTATCTTTTTGTAGGAACTACAATAAAGAGAAAAACAGTTGTCAGTATAAGAAGGTAAAATAAATTCTTGCAAAATGCAGTGTTAACATTTCAAAATTTTTGACAATGTACATAAAAAAATGGAATTTATCTAGTGAATAATGTTTCATGCTGAGTACACAAGGCCATTTTCATATTTTGCTCCACTTAGGTTTAATACAAGCCCTTACTATCTGTTTATTATCCTGCACTTTTGACTGTGTTTTTGGCTGTCATTTTTCGCCTTCCTTCCTTGCCATGTAGCAGGTCCTCCACTGTAGCCCTTTACCCCAGTCCTTCTTTTCCCACTGCAATAAGTCTGATTTACTAGTCCTTATGGCTGACAGTAGAGGTGGGGACACTGTTGTCATACACAGGTCTTGGAAGTACTTCTTTGAGGCACTTTGATAATGCCAAGTGATGTCCTGTTACTGACCTTGGGGCACATGTAATGGGTTGCTGTAGCAAGCACTATCCGACGTGCTTGAAAATCTGCATCAGTCTTTTGAACTCTACAATACAAATGAGAAAATATACTATCACTGTGTATGTACCCATTCTCTGACCAAATGCCTAATACAGGACTGAACCGTTACCTTCCCCTTGACAAACGTTAGCCAGTCCACAATTCAGTTGCCTCCCTTCCTTCTCTGATATGTCCCATAGATGCCAAGGCTGCTATTAAGGTTATACTAACATAAGAACAAATGCCTTGTCTTTCTCACTGGACTGGCCACTGCTGGTTAGTGTTAATGTTTGTTTGCAGTTACAAGTAGAACTGATATACAGAGGCATCTTTGACACCTGTTAGCAACAATTGGAGAGCATCATCTGTCCTGCTTTTGTACACAAGCATTTGTTATGTTATATAGGATGCTTGTCTAATTCTAATATGCATCAGCATTCAGGATCAGAGCAGCTAAGGTCTTCCACTGTCCAAGACCATGGAACATTTTTTAACATAATCTGACTTCTTCCAGGGTTTGTAAGAACTAACTGAAGTTTTTCTAAACATATGCCACCGATTTACTACAAGGTTGCTCTGTTAAGCCGTAAAGCATATTTCAGAAAAGTACACCACACCTTATGTGCATTTAAGCATTGTGATCATTATAGCCAGTTTTTCTTTGAGACCCACATTAATGAAGTATAAAATTCCAGTCAAGTATGAATTTTTTCTGATTATCATTTTAGTAGTTTCTTAGGACTGTTTAATCACCCCCTCCCCCACTCAGGACTAATTGACACAACTGTTTCCTGCCTGAGATGTGATAAAACACACACACACACACACACACACACACACACCCCAAGTTTGATTTGACCAGATGTTGCTGATTAAATAGATTCCAAATATATTACTCGGTCAAACATATAAAATTCTCTCTTACCTAGACATAAGTTGCTGGGAGTTGTTAAATTTTGTTTGGGAACAGTTCAAGTGACCTGGACTTTCAGCTTTCTGCAGTCAATTTCTCCTCCTGCCATTTTGTAGAACTGTAGTTCTTGTGGGGAAAACATAATTATTTCCCTAAATTTTAAGTTTTAAACCGTAAAGAGTGGATTTTTAAACTGCATTTAGTGTGTCACATTACTGGGTTTGCTCTCAAAATCTAGAATTAATTTATTCTTATACGGAGATTGTCAAAATGTGTTTTCTTTAAAGGGCAGATTTCTTCTGTTTCATGGTTGCTGCCTCTGTGCTGTAAAAAGGCCAGGTTCAGGCGATGCATGAGCTTGCTACAGTCTTGGTCTTTGTTGTAATCCAATGCTTGTTTAAACACTTAAGACATGTAATCCTAAGGTTTTTATGTTTGGTTTGTGGTGCTACTTCTGATGCATATCTGGCCTTTAGAGAATGACCACCTGTAACTGTTATTCCCATCATTTTGAACATCTGTTTGATTCACAGATATCTACAACAAACTTGCACTCTAAAGTGCTGAACGTATTCATTACTGATGCTTGCCAATTACTGGAGCCTACATAGTACAAAAATATACAGTGTCTTCTGATTAGGTTTTCTAAAACTGCTGGTTATTGGGTGTAGACACTGACCAGAGACGGTTATTTGTGTATGATAAGGAAAACAAAAACTTGAGAGGAATTCAGAAGCAACACAAGGCCAAAACAAGTACAAACAAACTTGTTATTGTAGCAGAATGCCTTCCTTATAATGTAAAAATGCCAGATTTAATTAAGCATTTTCATACTTGCTGTGCTGAAATAAATTGCTAGGCACTTTGAATAATAGCTAACAGGCCACCTTTTATGTAAAAATAAGGAACGGTAAAATTTCATTGTCTTAAGTGTACCCCTTACCACAGGGTAAAATTTTCAGCCCAAGATCGAACATAGCCCCTCTTATCAGCTTATTATTGACAAAATATGCTTGCAGTCAAACAGCCCACAAGAGTGATGTGTACTGAACCTGGCTAATATAATAAAATATAGCTTTTTAACCCCTTTTATGTCATGATATTGAGATTTTTTTTTGTAATCGCACATCTGTTGATAATCTACCCCTTAACATTTGTCCTGTTGTTTCATGTCATCTGTCAGTGCAGAAGGACTGGAAGTGTGGCCTTATGATGTAGTTATGAATTGTCATAGTTATACTTCCCTTTTCTGAGCTATGCAGGGCAGTTAAGCAACTGTAGAAATTGGCTGCTTAAGTTCTGCAGCGTCAGGTAAGATAAGGTCAACTGTGCAGTTTAGAGCGAACAGACTGTAGTTTGTGTTGATTACTTATGACATACGAGTGTTGTCTGGGAGGATGACATCACACAGATCAAAAATGTGTATATGTAAAAAAAAAAAAAAAAAAAATTAAAATGTTGGTACTTGGCGGCTTGCAATTGTGCTGGAGTGGTGAAACTGCAACTTGACCATTCCTTCAGTTTTGTGTTTCATGCACACTGTCACTGGCTGACAAATCCCTAAATTGTCAAACTAGTGACACTGCAGAGTTTTTTTTTTTTTTTTTTTTACTTATATTTGCAAGAAGTGCAACAGAAAATAGAACGGACTTCTTCCAGTGTTATACAGTACATTACTCTTTCACCATTCATGTTTGTCATATAGTACTTTAAAGGAATGCTATTGGTTATTTGCATAATGAGTCGAGAAAGGTCACCTGAAGATGCCTGTCTGTAGTTAAAATTCACAATACCAGATAGTACCAAAAAAAAAAGTTCTGGTGCATCAGTATTTGGGGATTACTTTGAATTATTAGGTACTCTGCACTGCATTTTTCCCTCTTGTAGCTGGGAGATGGTGTTCATTAGAATTTGTTTTTAAGATTTTTCTAGTTTCCCTGTACAGTGTAAAAAATAAAAAAGTGCATGAGTTATGAGAAGCTGCTGTAAAGTGCATGTCTAGTAGTGTCAGCTCAACGCTTCTGTCCAGAAAGGTAGTCACAAAAGCAGACGGTGCACAGTTATGCAGTGATTCCCTGTGTGTACTCTAGTTGATTGGCGAATTTGTTGAAGCAGATATTGCTGTTACTACCCTCTTCAAACATGCTTTAACAGTATTGCATGTTTGTGTCAGGTACTCCGCACTGCATTTTCCCCTCTTGTCTATTGTAGGAGATGGTGCTCTTTAGAATTTGTTTTTAAAAATTTTCTGGCTTCCCTGTACAGTTTAAAAAAAAATACAGTGCATGAGTTATGAGAAGCTGCTGTAAAGTTAATGTTGAGTTGTGTCAGCTTAATGCTTCTGTCCAGAAAGCTAGTCAGAAAAGCAGACCGTGCACAATTTTGCAGTGATTTTCTGTGCATACTCTAGTTGGTTGGTACATTTGTCATTGAAGCAGATATTGCTGTTACTAACATCTTCAAACATACTTCAGTTGTGCATGTATGTGTCAGGTACAGTGTGATTTTTGGTGGTGCCTTTGTCCTTCTTTTATTATTAGTAGTGTATTATGGCACTCAGCATTAAAAAAAATCACGTTCCTGCTTCAGCTGCCTGTAGTGTGTGGACCAGTAACTGGAGGTTTGCAGTTTTGAAGCAGTACAGCTGCAGAAAGCACAGGTCATGTGTACTTGTCCTTTGGCGCTGCAGATGTATGTACAGAATAGAATTGGTGTAGTAGAATATTGTCGTGTTTGAATGACCTACTTTTGCAGACAGATATTACATAAGCTACGAATGGCCTTAATTTAGACTCATTCCCTGTGCACAGTACAGACAAATCCCATTGTATAAATAATGCCTTACCACTCAACCTTGTACCACATAAAATCTGGACAAAGCCAAAACTAATGGGGGGGCGTGTCAAATGGCCCACAAATCAGTACAGTTTAAATAGTGCTCTTATAAATTTAGAAAATTGCTAGAATAAAATATTGTGTGTTATCCATTTTCTGAAGGACATGAAGTCTGAAACTCAAGTATCTGTCATTTAGTGAATTCAGTCCTCCTAGATTTGCCAGAATACCGCACATTTTACAAGAAACAAAATGAGGCAAAAATCTGGACAGTTGAGAGATATGAAAAATGCTGTTGTATGAGCCATTGAATCTGATGGTGATGAAAGCATATTTGAGTTAATACTCTTGGTAAAGGGCAGTTTGAGTGGTGGTTTTACGCCATCTTTTTGTCTTATCTGTCCTATAGAGAACTATTTTGAGACTTGACTACAGACCCTTCCCCCCACCCTGGTACAGTATTATATTGTAGTTGTACTTTTCAGTTGTTTAGACAGTAGGGACTCCTTTGCAGCAATATAACCTGTTTCCCTTGCTCCCACAGCATTCTGAATTGTGCCCTGAGGCAGCTTGTGATAGTGGTGCAGGGTTGTTGGTCCCTGTCTTACTTGTCATTGGGATGTTTGCAGTGGTGGCCATCCTTTGTGATGTGCAGACTGACCAGTATTTGTCACCACATGATTCTTTCACTAGTCATGCATTGTGGCTCTTTTGGTATGCTCCCCTTTAACTAGGAACTTAGTATTGAAACTCCTTTGTCACTACAGGACATTTTTCTTTCACATTCTTACTCTGTTTTTCACCATTTGCTGGTAGTTAAGGGCATGCTACTGTCCTGTCATTTTACCATAGTACTTCCCTTAAGCTGCTGTAAAAAATGAATAAGCTGCAGTTTTCCTGGTTTTCCTTGTGCTTTTGTGTATCTATTCTTCATTATTGCTTACTTTTGTGGCTAACTGGACTTTCTAATTCCTCTTGTCCTCTTAGTTTATATAGTTGCAAATAGTGAAATAGACACTTTTTCTGTGTCATTATTCCAGCAAACCTTTGTAGTCACCACCAGCTCTGGTTTCTCTTATGTACAAATTGCCCTTGTTTCTTAGCCTTAGGGACCGGTCCCATGCTATGTACTACAATTGTTTGGCTGGAAGTAAAAAGCTGGGTGTTTCAGATGAGCAAGGATTCTTTGGCTAACATTTTCTGTTCCAGGATGCAGCTTTTGTAAGATTTCGTAGAGCTCCGCTTGTTGTGCTTCCCTTTCCTATGTTGTTTTCTCAGGTGATTTACATGTGTGCTTCAGGGGCACTATTAGCTATTGAGTGTATGTCTAAAGATACTGACTTACAGGTACTAAACTAAAATTGTTCTGTAGGCAAACCCAATAATTCAATGCCATAGGCTTTGGAATTCCAGTAACACTCATAAAAATAATTATGAAGTTTGGCAACCTGGGTTAGCCTGGCCGTTGAGGGTCCATCTGCAAGGAAGGGTGAATGGGAAAGACAGTGGTATTTCACTAGCTTACCTATCCTGGGGTGCCGGAGACTTAAATAAAGATGACCAGCTCTTGTGGCATTAACCAAGAGTATTGCATCCATCTCATTCTTGCAAGTACGGTAGGCATACACTAACACTGGTTTTCATCTATGAAATCTTTTGTCATTGCATATCGAGCAGCGAAGCAAGGAAATGGATAGGGCATAGAAATTAAAAAAAATATATAAAAATCCTGTGACCTTGATTATGATGCTGTAATGGGAGAGTTTTCAGTTGGGTCCTGGGGAAGCCAGGAGTGACTTTTGGCATCTGAGATAAAGGAGGAATATCAGCAGGCAGCTGATAGTCTGCTCCATGAGGGCCAAAATGTTAATTAAAAAATACACTCACTACTTGCCTAATTAAACCTACATTAATTTTTGTTCGGTATATATTAAGAAAACAAGTTAAAAATGACCTGGAGAGTGAGTTGCCAAAACTAGCTTTTCTGCCATACATCAGGAACTATGGTTTTAGCTACTTTATATTTGTTGTTTCATCCTAGTTGCAGTGTATCATTGGGCAGACGATGAGGCCTGCCCGACCTCATTGTGACTGCAGTGCTGTATTGTTGCAGGTACTGCATTTCATATATTTTTCTTTTGGAAGTATCCAGTTGAAATTAGCCTAAATGTTCACTGTGGCAATTCCCCCCCCCCTTTTTTTTTATTTATTAAAATGGATCACATAATTATGTCAATTAGCTTTACATTGCATTAATTAAAATGGATCTCACAATTCTGTCATTTAGTATTGCATTGCATTAAGGAACTACATTTGCAGTTTTCATTTTGGTGTAAATTACTTTCTGACCCAAGGGTTTTCAGACAGGTGAGCAAACACTTTGTTGACAACACCAGGAAAACAAAGTAATCTTTATGATTGCTATATACCCTAGCAAGTATCTGGACTAATTATGTAAAAATAATATATAATATAATATAGTACAATATGCAGGTGATAACAGGAAGTCAGTTAAACAGATGGTAAAAAGACTTGCAGGCATTAGAGGCTTATGTACAGTGTATTATAAAACATTAATGTTTTGCTGAGAAATTCTGTAAAATGAGTAAACTTCTAAAATGAAGTGCTGTTTCATTTGTGTATATTTTTGTGACTGGGCCATACATCTCACTCTCCCTCCCCTTACTAGCTAGAGGGACAAAAACTAGGGGTAGACACCTGTCTGTTGTCCCAAACAACCCACACCTTAGAAAATGTTGCAGTACTTCCAGATTATGTGGAGATGGTTTCAGAGAAAAGTGTTGAAAAAAAAAGTTGTTTGAAACCATCCTGATGTAACTATGGAAAATGAATGGCAGAATAAATGAAGGTGGTTTTACATTAAGCAAGGATGTCTTAGGCAGGAGTTCAGAGCTTGAACAGAGAATCTGTGGGCTTTTAAATCATTGAGAGAACTTTTAATTTTACACCATGTGAAGGCAGAAGAGCAAATATGTATTGTGGAATGGCGAGAGGATGGGTTTCTTTGAGTTGTATGTTGAGGGAGAGTTTATTACTTAAGATTGTTCCATCAAATGGGGTATAGAACACCAACAGCACATTACTCTGGGTAAATGTCATTACAGGACATTGCTTTGGGCATTTGATGCAGCAGCACGTTGCTGCGGGTCCATGACATCACAGCAGCACATTGCTGCGGGTACATGACATCACAGCAGCACATTGCTGCGGGTGCATGACATCGCAGCAGCATATTGCTCTGGGTAGTTTTGTGCACAAGCACCTCTACTGCACATAGGTTTGCTAGACAATCAGTACCCGTTTTACATGCCCATAAGGTAGAAAACTGTTTCGATTCACTAACTGTAAGCAATTTATCATCAGTACATGTGTTGTACTGACATTTTGTGTCATAATCACTAGATGGCAGATACACACCACTGTCCAAACGTGGTGCTTTTCCATCACTTGTTCTTTAGTTCTCTTCTGATTGTTCAAAACTTGATCATGTCAACAGGTTTATGCAAAGCTTTATAATAAATTATTTTTCAGACTGGCCTTAAGCAGCTTGTTTTAAACTTAGTTTGATAAGTAGTGTGAGCAAGTCATAGCTTGCAGTATCCATCTGTCTTTTAAATAAGAAAGGCACCCCCCCAATGTGCTTGTGGAATACGTCAGTACTTTATGGTAAACTTCCAGCAGTGAACTGTACCTCCTTCTATACTCAGTGATTACATAGTTTTTAAGGTGCTGTCACCTTTGACCATTAATATGTGCATTTATTTTATATTTAAAAAAAAAAAAACTCGCATTGTTTTGACTGGGCAAGTACTTAATAAGCACAGTGTTTTATGACACAAAATGTACCTTTTACTTTCAGAGATCTATTCATTGTTTTCCCTTAAGGTAGGAAGGTTTTTGGGGAGAATGCTGTTATGAGCTGTAATAATGACTTTATATATGTCAGGACTGCATTGTATGGCTAGCTTTTGCCTTTGGAATTTAAGTAGCATTGTGGGCAAGGTTAGGAGCCATTGTCATATTTGTCATTTTTGCAGGCAAAAACTGGGGAGTGGGGGGTGGATACTAGGAATTACTTGTCATTTTGATTTTGTTGAAGATGAATAGTAATTTATGGAATAAAAAAGGCATAAGGTGACATGCAAATACACTGTGAAACTTTGCTGGCTGAAGAAATTTTTAATCCCAGTTCTGTATGTTATTCTCAATAAAATCGGAAATGAAAAGGAAGCAGACCATGTGCAACTGGTCTGTATGACAGTTCAAATCGAGTAAGAAGAAAGCAAAAACCAGTTATGCATTTTTAAAAATTGGCAACAATTCTGCTCAGTTAAATGCAGCTCATTGTATGCTATTCCTGTTTTTGGGCATGCCTTGGCTGTGGGGTTTCCTTATTCTTCAAAATAAATTAATTATACTGGAGTTGTTTTTAAACAGAAAACTGTTTCAGACTGCTGCTGATTGGTGTGGTTGAATAAATTAAGCTGTATGGATGTTCCTAAAAACATTGGTTGTAAGCAATAAAGAGAAATATCTAAATTGTTTTTGCAGGTGGCAGCCCCCCCCTGCACCTGACATTTGGAAGCTGTCGTTTGCACCCCCTTACCACTGCACAACAGTAGAGAAAAGTATGAACTATGACAGGCAGAACACAGCAGTCTTACATAGTGTGACCCTGTGTCTAGCAAGGAAGTACTAAATACGGCAAACTGCAGTAAACAGAATTTACAAACAAAGAAACTCACACCATGTGTAACGCAACCCTTTCAGAGGCTTTCAGTTTTTAATATCTTTTGCTGCTAAACCCGATAAATGGGTGAATGATCAATAGATTATTTTTTCTGTAGTTTCTTACACTATGGAATCAATATATCTGTTAAAAACAACATAAAATCTGAGTTTTAGTTTTAGTGGAGCATCCTCCAACACTTTGCATTAGGATATATATGTATTTTTTGCACAGCTTGTGCCAGAAGAGAGTGAGTTGTTGTAGTGCTAACAAAATAAATAAGGTAATCACTATAGCAGTATGATGTGTCTGACACAGTGGTACAAGCTGCTAGATGCACCCAGATGCTGTACTCTGGGAGTCATTAAGCGCTTTTAAAGTATTAATTTAGCAATTAACCCCAAGAAATGGTACATCTATCTGTAGTCAAGAGCTTTGTTGTAAAAACTGTAGCGCATCCCCTGGAATAGGTTTCTGAGAATTGGTTATGAAATCTGGAAAACTCTACAATAATCCATACTGGAGTATATTTTACTGCTCAGCTAAACCATTGAAATGGGAAGTACCCTGTCATGCATGTATATGAAGGGGATGCCTTTATCCAAAACAACATCTGCTGTATTCAGAAATATTGCAGTGTTATGACTAACTGCTGTGATCAGTTGCCCTGCTTTTTGTTATACAACAGTTTACAAAGAGTTTTTTGGTAATAGCTTCACTTAAGCTGTCTATCCTTAAGTATTATATTTCCACTGTTTGTACTGTGTGGAATTGATATAATTAATTTGAAAGTAGTGGCGTGTTTGAGGAACTTGACTGGAGGAAGAACAAGTAACACTTTCATGGTATCTTATGGAGTGCAGGTGTTGACTTTATGATGTTTGGGTTGAGAAAGGGCAACAGGCTTAATGGAGAGTAGCAAGAAGTTATTGGGTTTGATGGTCTGTTTTGGGTGGGTAGCAATATAGGAGCATGTCAAATGCATCTTCATGTTTGTAACCATGGAAGTTAAAGGAAAAAGTCAGTTCCCAATTTAGGTGTAGAATTTGTGATAGATTTATCTTTTTGTAATTGTTAATTGATGAAAAGTTGTATTCTTTCAACATGGTGAGGGAGTGTTTTAAAAGGAAACCCAGTAGAAACAAATATTGTAATGTTATTGTAATAGCTGTACATTAACAAGTATGTAAACATGTTTTGTAGCATGATATAATGGTTTTATTTAGGCAGCACCTGCTGTGATGTGATGAAATGCACTTTTTTTTTTTACCCACTGAAAGTATTTTAACATGAGCAGCTATTTCTCACAGGGTCTGAGCTGCTACCCCTCCTGAAGTCCCCATTTCCTCTTTCAGTGCTAAAACAGGTTGTTTTACTTATGGGTAAAGTGTAGTTCTGCTTTTCATTTAAATCACGTTTTGGGAAAAATGCTTAGTGATGTGCTGCAGTTCATGTTCTGATAGCATTCTTACATGCTACTTGTGTAGCATAAGTTGCAGATATGGAAAAAAGGGTCTACTGAGCTGAACTCCCATAATTGTAATTAATGCTGTGTTCTGCAGCCTTGATAAACCATGCTATAATTTATTAGTGTTCCGGAACAGTATTGTAAACTGGAATATGGTCTTGTTGAAGATGACGATGTGGCCTTACAAAGTCTTTTCACAGGGAATTATGATTCTGTGTTGCTGGACACTTAAAAAGCACTACTTCCTGTTCATCCTTAATTATTGCCTTTAAACAAGGTACTCTGGTTAGTAATGGACCACACAGCACATCTTCAAAGTAAATGCAGAGTAATTTTATTTGTTTTAAATGGTGAGTGGAATATATGACCAGTGTTAAAAGTGAATGTATAGTTGCTTCTTGGTTACTTATGTCTGCAGTCTCAAGTTACAAACATGGCAGCAAAGTTTATCTTAACTCTGCATTTCTAATTCAGTGAAACGTTAAGGGTCGTACATACAGATATAGGACAGTTGAATGGTTTGTAAGTTTCACTTTGCTATTATTTGTCTGTGATGTCATAGTGTAAGCTGTACAGTTTGAGTTGTACAGTGACTTTTGTTAAGAGTTGCAATCTGTTTATGTGAAATTTTAAGTTGTACAAAATACAAAGAATTATTTTGAAAGTAGTAGTAAAAGTGGAATTGCATGAGTTTTTCACAGCTTCTCTTTCACTGCGTCTGCTGCATATTGTATTAAACATTAACAGTTTTGGGACAATTAACAGTAGTAGTAGTGAAAGATGAGATGATGAAGCTAGATTGACCTTTGATCTCAGAATGTTTAACAAGTAGCTATTTTAAAACATGGAAACGTTTCCTGGTGAGCAGCTCGCCTGTGGACTTTGAGCCTAACTTTTCAGAAATATTTGTTTACATGATTACTTTTAGAATGACAAAGTAATAAAGCATTAGAATATCCAGAAGTGCCTGTAGCAGAGTTGAGTAAAATATATCTATTCGTTTAAGCAAGAGTTATTTTGGTAGCTGATGTCCGAAATGTCTTTGAGCTGCATTGCTCATGTAAACAAGTGAAGAAGCTCTCCGTTGTGCCCTCTAGTGGCAATGCAGCTGTAATTTGCTAGAGTGTAGGCATGTGTTTATATGGCCATTTCTAACTGGCTTGTAATTGTTTTGTTTTACAAAGTCGTTATGTGGGTGTGAAGAGATTTTGTATTCTTGTAGAGTAAAACTTAGTTTTCATTTAGCCTGACTGGCCTTAATGTAATGTGGTGTTTGCAAGTCACGTGTCAAGCAGTTTTTGTGTTCTGTAGTGTTACCCTTAGACATGCACCATTTTTAATTTATTAGACTGTGATTCCTCTGTTTTGGGGAGGGAGGATTAAAGGTCAGTGTTACACATTGAAGAGATGTCCATTTCTGCTTCAAGCATATCGCTTCATCTGTACCACAAACACTTTTGTTGTGATTACTTGGGTTTCCCCTGCGTATCTTGTATCACAAGTCAAACTTCATTTGCAGAACCTGAGTTAGTTGTTTCAAATACTTGCTATTAATGATTGCATTTGCTAGTGTTACGCTTAGAAACATTGTTTACTGTTAAGTCTAGGCTGTGGGGAAAGTGTTGAAGGTTCAGAAACTGCCTGCATATTTGATGTTTATAGGATTATGTAGTTAATGTAACAAATATGGCATAACAGTAATATAGCAGTTGTCACACTGGAGTTAATTGTGTTATTACACACCACAATGTTTTGGTTGTAGTTTTCTTGTTAGTTATTTGTCCCTGGTACAGCCTCAGTAGTTAAAGCTGCAGTATAAATACTAAGATTTGAGTCACAAAGCTTTCAATTCATATTGCTCAATTCTGAAAGTCATTTGATCTTCTCAAAGCACTTGAATCTTTCCTGAAAATGTCACTTAATTTTAAGTTGTCTTAGCTGATTAACAGAGATGAATATAAATGTATGCACGCGCACACAGTATCAGTTTATTTTCCCATTTTTCTACATTAATGCTGCATAATGTGTTAAACTGCTGTGGGATAAACCAAGTGCTTCCAGAAATCCAATTTTTGGAAGTCCATTTTATGTAAAGTTCAGATTCATGGCATTTGCATTTTTCTGGCTCCGAGTTTGCATGCATACTAAAATTGCATACTTGAATTTAATGCTTGTTACGAATTTGAAAATAATTTTTAAAAATGCTGGTAAGTGGACATACAAGCCGAAGTGCTAAACAAAGTGAAACAAATTGAGATGCAGTTGAATAGCTTTAAAAGTGGCAGCTTGGTGTGCTAAATACTGCATTTTATAGTAAGAATACAATTTCATTTTGTGTATATATACACGTGTATGTGTCACCTGTACATGTTTATATCCCAGAATTCAGTGCAGCATTGATTTGCGATCAACTAACATTTTATAACTGAAGGGCTTAACTTTATAAATCAAGGCACACTAATAAAATCAGTGTTTTCATAGAATGTTTCACACAGGTTTCACCAGATCACTTAAGTTTTTTAAGTTATTGTCTAAAATAGTTTGCTGGCGTGAACATAGACATTTCATAGACCTGTATGATCATATTTCTGGTCATTCACACTTGTGATTCCATTTCTTACCATATTCCCATGGTGGGCCCCTTATTCTTCATTATATTCTTAATTTATTCAGTATGCAACAGCTGCTTTAACTGTTGTCTAACATTTTACCTGTTATGTGTTAAAGGTTCAAAAATGGGCTTCTTGCATGGAATGCAGATAGGTGTTGATAACAGTTCTGATATTCTTACCTTTTTTTTTTTCTTGATGGGATGTTATTTTGCTGTTGGCCATATGTTGTATATGAAATCAATAAAACTGTAATCCAAGTTATAATTGTTGATCTGCACTAAAGGTGGCAGAAGTTTTCAAAACTGTTTTCCTTTGATGTGAGGGCAGTAGTTGCAGTGTGGACATGTTTAAGTGATGGAAACATCTTCATATGTGAATATTTAAGTACATTTTTTTGCTTTAGGAAACTAGATGGATGTGTTGGAGCATTATCTGGCAGTAGTGGGCCTATTGAAGTAGCAGTGGTTAAAATGTGGTAGAAAGAGTTGCACACTGCTGTGCAGATACAGGGTCGGTTAATTTTTTTGGTCACAAAAATAGTTAATTTCCCTCCATGAATCCAGTTGAAGTGTGTACAGCTTCCTGTCTCCAAATGCAGTATGTTTAAGCTTGCAGTGATCCTGTGCACTGGAGATGTAACCACAATTTGAACATTTTTCAGTCCATTTAGTACACCTCTGAATTGTGAAGTACCACTAAGGTAATTTGCAGAAATGGCCAATGTTAATCAATTTTCATTTTGAGGGGAATTTATTTACTTAACACTGGATTTCTAAGGCTTGTAGTATTTTTCTTTATTATAGTTTAGCTAGGAGCTTTTTGTTGATTTCTTTTGTTTCATGGTTATGTTGGTTTATATCTTTCCATCTTTGTTTGCTTTTTGTTAGAAGTCATAATACTGAGCATCTCTCTTCCTTCCTTAATTTTTTTCTTATTTATTTGCAGTTCCTTGTCCTGTATTATCACAAAACATAAATATGCTCTGCACTTAATTGCTACATTTGATACTTGAAATAACTAGAGAATGCTTAATGTTGCTGTCACTAAATTTTACTGTTTCTGATTTACAGATATGTACAACCATAGGATGATAAATTTGAAGCACATCATCTGGAGAGGCTATCTACTCTGCCTTCCTTTTAGACACAGTGGTTCACTGCATGTTTAAGTGTATTTGTTAATTGGACTGCATCTTAATATTTTTTGTGTTCTTACTAGATGTTGCTGACATTATTAGTCTTACGGCTTGCATTTCATGCAAGTACTTTTATGTAGCAAAACGCATGTCAGCTGAATTAGAGGCACTTATTAACCATTGCAGTTGAATTGTGCGGTATGTTGTGCTGGTTCAGGGCTGGCAGTCTTTAGCATTAAGTGGTTTTGTCATTACTTAGGGGATCCATTAAGATAAGGATTAAGTTTGACCTAATTTAAAACTAGAAGTGCATCTTAATGTTGATTTCTGTGATCCTGCATTTTAGGAATGCAGCTTAAAGTTTTTTAAATGTCTGCATGAGCGGGGAGGAGTATATGGCAGTGCAGTATGCCAGACATGCATTTATGTATTGAATGTTACCTGCCTCGGCTAAAGAAAGTCAACATTGAGTTAAATACAAGCTTAACCCCCACCCCCTAAACCCTTAGCCTGAAACAAGTAAAGTGATCTGAGATTACCCTCAGCGGTCAGACTGTGCAGAGATGGGGAGTCTCCATTCATAGTGGAGATGATAAAGGAATAAGCAGTAACTGCACTTAAGTTTTTTTTTTTTTTTTTAACGTACCTTTATTTTCAGGCCATATATGGTCCAAGTAGGTTTATCCTGCTGCAAATAAGATTGTGGCACGCCATCACTCCAGCAGAAAAGATGCTGATTGCAAACATGTGCACATCCCCCAACAGTCTCCTTCTTCCTCTGCTTAATTTTCCCATATGTCTGCTCATCGCGGTGTATGTTCCTCTGCTTCTTTTTCTACTCACTTGATTTGCCTCTTTGGAACAAAAGCCCTGTGGCCTTTACTTTGTTCACATTTTTCTACTTGGTGTTTTCTACAAAAGATGCTTTGTAGCCAGCTGTTCTTGTCAGATAATGAAGCCTTGTATTTTCCATGCTGAATCCATTCCGTCAGTGGCACTGCTGAGCAGCAGACTGTTTAGCTACTGTGTGAATGCAGCAGTCCCACTATCCTGGGTGTAATCCTGGAAATTAGGTCCCTTCCTCTGTGTTGCTAGGCAGCTCCAGGAAGCATGTAGAGTAGCGGACTACCTGAAAGACAGTGACAGGGTCCAACCTCTGCAGCTTCCACTTCTCCTTTGCTACTGCACAGGAAGGCAACAGTTTAAATGTGAGCTTTGACAGACGCTGTCTTCTGACAGAGCAGAAATGAACGTCACTGCTTAGCAGGATCTCACATGATCGTCCGTGTTCATTTAGACCACATCTGAGACAGAGCTGCTGCTGAGGGGCTCTGCAGCTACTTGATAAATGATACATATTCAGCACAAGTGCAGTGATGGGTGAATAAGGAAAAAAGGATGATTATTTTACAAATAGCTGATAGGTTTTGTTTAACTGACTTACAACACTATTTTTATATGTATTCCTTTTGTGCATTTACTGTAGTTGTGATTTGTTTTTGAGAACAGATGCTACCTTGCCTTTTCAAAAAAGAAGAAATTTAAAATGAATTGGAATTCTCCTACAAGAAGTGATTTCATTTGAAATGCTGTATGGCAGTGCACAGAAATTCTAGTTCACTGTTAGATAATTTGAGAGTATTTTAGCAATTTCAAGAAGGCTTTTTGGTGTGGTATTGTGTATATATGCATGTTGTAAATTTTCTGTAGTAATTTGCAAGATGTTTGTGATTGTGTTCTTCATAAAATAACAAACTAAATGTACAAATGGCAAGTGGGATTTGCTTCTGAACATTATACACAATTCACATTTATTGATGTATTTCAGTGTTGTATGTCTAGCAGACTTCCCTGTCAGTGTTGTATGTCTAGCAGATTCCCCGTGGCCAGTGAATCCTTTTTCAGGAGTGACTTTGTAATGAACTGTATAGCCAAATCAAAATGAATTACATTATTAATTTAAGGGGTAAAAGACAGTTTTGCAGCTATAAAACAGGGGTAGAGTAGAATTGCTTGCAAAAATACAAATTGCAACAAAACATTTGCTTGTTTCACAGCTTATACAGTACAAAATTCTGTATTTGTTGAAGGTAGAGGTTTAGAGCAAGGTATGAAAAAGTGTGCTTTTTTGTAATATCAGTCATGGTGTAAAAGATGGCATATTTATCCAAAAGACAGTAATTTATAGTAATAGACTTTCCCTGCTGAAGCAGTCACAGGTAATGGTGATAAATATGTCATGCCATGTAACTTTAGTTCACCTGATGTTTGATACAAGCTGCATTCTGCTGCCTTCATATGGGCAGTATGTACAGCTCTCCTTTTATATGTGACACACTGAAGTATCATTACTTCATTGATACAGATTGAACTGAACTAAGCAGCTCCTTAGTAATCTTAGTTTACATTTGGAGATGGTCTGAAAGCTTCAGAGCTCACGTTAATGATTTTAGTCTGTATTAACAACAACAAATAAATAAAAACAGCAACAAAAAAACTTCTATTTCATGAAAGGCCAACAGGAACATTACAATTGTAAATTAAATGTCATTTCTCACAGCTAGTCAGATTTTAACTGTAATGTAGTATGGAATGTCATTACAGATACAACAAAAGCATTTTGTATGTAACACTGGCCATTTACTGCAGTGACAGGCATTAATCTCTTAAAAGGAGTATTTGCCAGTCTGGTATTTGCGTGGGCTTATACTGTAATAGTGCCGTAAATTTGTTTTTACCTTCGCAGGTAGAAAAGTGATCCTCTAATATTATCACTGTATTCATTACTTTAGGTCTTCTGATTGTGCTGTCTACAGGGATAGAACTGAAGTGAGTATTGGCCATTTATGGTTCTCATTGTAGGGGGGGGGGGAGTATACAATCAGAATGGTTGAATTTTTTTACTTAAGCGTCATAGGTGCAGTTCACAGCGAAGCATGTCAGAGCATTCATTCGGAGGGAACATATTTATTGCATTCATGCCCATCTCAGTTTTTTTTTTTAAGCAAACCACCCCCCCCATCTGCCAACCTTCAAGCTTCTCCCATTATACTTGATCCATTCATTCCCTAATGGTTGTGTCTCCCCAGATCCTCTAGGGCAAGAGGCATCCATAGGGGCTATCATTCAGGCTGGCAGTGGGGAGTTGATGCTTTCAGCAGATTCCTATCAGTGAATAGTGTTTGTCTAGACCCCCAACCCCACCCCTTTGCAGGCTGGATGTGCTACCTTCATCATCATAAGGAGACTCTGCCCTCTTCCTGTGGGTACATGCTCTGGTACACACACAGGGCTGCCCACCAGATGGTGGCTTCATAAGTCCTGACCCATGGCGCCTGCTGCAGTGCTGCTCATCCCCTTGGGCATTGTGATGGTGTGTTCAGTTCTGCTTTGCCTTTCAAGAATGGTCATATCTATCTTTCTCTGACAGCTTAATAATCCTTTGTTTCTCTGTGCCATAGCTCTGACATATGTACCTCTCTGTTGGTTTACATAGATGTTTAAAGTGATGTGGAACTTGTTGTCTTCTGCCAGTCTTTGCAGCAGCATTATTACGTGCATCATTTTCATAGGTTCATAGGTTGGTACTAGGCTATCAGCCCTAGGGCCTATACAAGCCTAGCCATAACAATTCCCTGACTATTTCTTCCCACATTATTTACTTCCCTGGACTCCTGTCTGGAGGGCAACTGACAATGAACCCTGTGATGACTTTCCTTTCTCCCATCCAGTCGTCAAGGTTCCTTTTGAAGAGGGCCAAAGATGCACTCTGCTTGACATGTATGGGCAATCTATTCCAGAGTCTGGGGAGTCTCTGGGTCAGGAACCTATCCCTCCAGCATGTTTTGTTTATTGTGATGACAAGGTTTAGATCCCTGGAGCATGTGGCTCTGAGGGATTGGGATTTCTTTAAGTGTAGCATGTCCAACAGCTCTGGGTTTGACATGGCCTTTTATGTTAAGCAGAGATCGCCTCAGAGTAGACGATATGCGACAGAGTATAGCTGGAGTTTTTTAAGGTAGTCAGCGTAGGGCATCTGCTTTAGGTCTGTGATTCTTTTAGTGAGGTATTTCTGCAGCCTTTCCAGTTGTTGCAGATGTCTTGAGAGGTACATACCAAACGGGGCATTGTATTCTATAATGGGTCTAATGAGGCATGAGTACAGTGGGACAATGACCTCCTTTTTTCTGGATGAAAAGCCCTTAGTGATGAGGTGTGCCACATAGAAGGATTTCCTGACTGTTGTGGATATGTGGTTATCGAAGGTGAGACCACTGTCCACCTGTGTCCCTAAGTCTCTTATCGCACTTTTGGTGTTTAGTGTACTGCCACCTATATGGTAATTCACGGGTACATGTTTTTCCCCAAAGGGGATAACTATACATTTCTTGGCATTGACTTTGAGCCCATGGCTCTGGCACTAAGCATCTGTTTCTGTAAGGCCCTTTTGTAGAGTATCCACATCATTTGGGGATTTAATAATGGCTCCTAGTTTGCAGTCATCTGCGAACTTTGTTAGTCAGAGTCCCTTAGTGTTGGCCTGTACTTCAGAGAAGTAGATGCCAAACAAGAGTGGTCCCAGGACTGAACCCTGAGGTACTCCACTTGTCACTTGTCTGGAGCTGGATTTGGAGTTGGCTACTTTTACAGTGTGGGTTCCATCAGTAAACCAGTTAGCAACCCATTGGGTGACGGTGGGATTAATGCCCAGCTTAGTAAGTTTATCTATGATTCCAGAGTGGGGGATGGTGTCAAAGGCCTTGGCAAGGTCTAGATAGGCTGTGTGGACCACCTTACCCTTGTCCATGGCTCTGGAGACTGATTTGAATAAGTCAGTCAGGTTCAGGAGACAAGATCGGCCCTTCACGAACCCAAACTGGGTGGGGTCCAGTGTTTGAAGGTTGCCAATGTCTTAGTTTATAAGTTCCATGATAAAATGCTCCATGGCCTTGCAGATAAGGCTCGTCAGACTGATGGGAATACTTTGGTTGGTCCAAATACCAGAGACTTTTACCCTCCCTTGTGATGTGAAGACATAAGTGGATAAAGGATCATCAGCTTGTATCATTTCTTCACTTATTTCTTGCCAACAGAGGTCAGATGTTCTTCCAGTACCCCAGTTAGTCAAATGCCAGGAACTGAGCATATAAAGCTAACTGTCCTGTTGAGGAATTCTCTATTCTTTACTGTTTATATTTGATGTCATTAGATGCTTGATAAGACCAATGTTTGTGTAGAGTGTGGATAGCGGATTCCGTACTGGAATTCCTACTCTATTTGCTTATTATGCCTCGAGCTTGACATGTGCAATTGTCCTCAGTGTACACACCATACTTCAATTCTAGAATGTAGGGTTGAGCACATCCAGTTAAGGAAAAGGAGTGTCAAGGGCTTCTTTATGCTCTGGTGTTCACCAGTCCTGCCGTTGATCTCTTTCGCAAAAGGAAGAATTGTCCAAAGGTCATTAAGGAGCCAGACAATAGTGCTTCTTTATTAGATAGTCCAACTAGGCTTGGGATTGTCAAAGGTGGAGAGGTACCTTTGCCAGCCCCCTCCTGACCGCATGGGTGACTGAGGCATCTAGTGAGAACCCCATCAGAGGCTGCAGTGTCATTCGTGTAAGCTAAATTAGCTAGGATGTTGAACAGATCTGGAGCTGTTAGCCGAGGTTCTGGGTTCCTATTCCCATTCAAAGCTATTAGAGGGGGAGGCCAGAATTCTCTGGAATAGTGGGGAGGAATCTCAGGAGACAGGGTACTGGATGTGCCACCTGCGGCTTCAGCTGTCCACTACTGGCAACACACTCAAGACCAGCCCATGGCTAAACACAAGAATGCTTTTGTAGGCTTGCTGCAGCCTAGACCTCTTGGGCCGTAGGTGTCCACAGGCCTACTTGATGGACCTAGTCAGGTCAGCTAAGATATTGTGGATTTCGTAAGATCGGGCATGTAGTACTTGTTAGGACCCCTGCCCTTTCCTGCCAAAGAAAAGATAGATCTTTTAACTTAGGAGTCCTCTGATTCATATGATTCCAGTGAGGATCAGCTGTCATATGTAAGCCAATTTTCAACAAGGTCATGTGCCAACACTGAATCAGATGGCACTCTTGCTTCACCACCTTAGTATTTTCCTTTGGTGAGACTCCAGACAAGATGAGAGTCCTTCCGTTGGGAAGCTCAGGGCTATTTTCAATCCAAGAAAAGGTCAGAGTTTCTTCCACTTCCTGACCATAAACCCGTGATTGTTTCTCCAGTCCTAGAGGTAGTGGATGATGTGATTAGGGGCACATCCCTGCAGCCAAACTCCGAGCTCCCTGCCCCCAGGAAACAATTGTTTTTACAGGGTTCCGGATTCTCACCAGTTTCATCTTAGAAATCCAGTGGCAGATTCTCAAGTGATCTCCTCCTGGTCCAAGGAAGCCAAGGGCAGTGCCTCTACTTTGCCAAATGACAAGTGGGTAGAACCCCTTGGTAAATTTGTGTGTTTTGGCAAAGGGTATTCATCACAAATAATGGAAATTATGGATTACATCAATGCTTACGAAACCTGGTTGACACTGCCCATTAGCTTGAAACATTATACTCTCAATTCTGTTCATTGTTATTCATTGTATCTAGATGTCAGTATGGGCGGTTCATCTTAGAAGGATAATTAGGTCACTTATAGACCCAGATCATGCCAGTTTTATGGCAGTGAGGTGGAACAGGGGCAACAAGATGCATTTTGTCCTGAACAGAAAACCGTTTTCTATACTCCTTGTGATGGTCACAGTTGACAGCAAAATGCCTTTTGGCATTGTGCCATGGGATTCCATGTTGTGTATACTGGTTAGCATTTGAACTCCCTTAGGATTCATCATTATGTTTAAAGAGGTGTGTTTTGGCTCCCCATGATGCATTTGTTTAAGGTCCTTAATTTCTAAATGTATCTGTGTTCTGTGAGACGTCATTCAGAGCCTGTGTCACCCGTCTTTTTCGACTTTGCTTTGGAACTGTTAAATGAAAAGATTTGTGAGCCTTTTGATTAGAAGGAGTTTTGGCATCTGTTAATCTCTGTGTAGGCAATATTTTGTTTTCTGTGCCAAGCTCTCTATGCATGACCTCATAATAGGTAGACCTTATTTAAAGATTTTGGATGAATCTCCAGTGTCAGGTTAGCAGTCCTAATCACTGGATCTGTGTGTGAGGTTTACTCCATCACAGAGAGGTAAGCTGAAAAAACACAGAAGGATGCTATATACAGGTGTCGTTTTTTCTGTGACTTTTTTGGGCATGCAACAGATTATTTTTATTGACACTGATGTGAAAATGCATTAGTCTTTGAATTATTGTTGTAGTCATTGAATTGCTATGGATCAGAAATTGTCTGATACAGTTTGTGAACCCAAAGTATGTTTAAGTGCATTTATTTTGTATTTTCTTTTCACAAGATAATAGCTGTTTGTATGTTTGATTTTGTGCAATGCATTGCTTAATTTAATTTCGAATACAGAAGAATGTTCATCTTTAAATTCTTGTGGCTGATTATTATTTGCTTAAGGATGTGTGCATGTGAAGGGTGCACTAGTGACTCTTACCTTCAACCTCTGAAAGAGCTGCTGCTCAGTTTACTCCTTCATTGTAATTATATTCTTGTGTTAGAGTAATAGAGTGGTCTAACTGGTGGCAGAATGATCAAAGGCAAGCAAAGGATGGTGATAATGGGGAGATAGTAACACATCTTAAAATACCTTGTGTATGTCTATGTGCAGCCTAATTTAGGGCGTGTTTAACTTGCATTTGGTAAGATTATATTGGAAGGCACTAAGCTCAAGCTGAGATGGGTGAGATCCTCAGAAGCCAGTGATCTGGTTTGCAGCTGTGTACTGTAAAGCTTATTTGGGTGCGGCAGGTGCTGCCCATTTGAGGCAGCATTGCACATTCACCATATACTGTTAAAGCCAGTCACACCTCACATAATTGATCATCAGTAGAGTAGTTCATGAGACAGCACCCCCTGTTTGCCACTTAGAAGTAAATGGCATTAGGAGATATACACCCATTTTCATGGTAACATTTTCTTACATTTCCAGAATGACATGGTCTGTGCCACGGGGGAAAAATAGCCTTGCTTTGTAATACATTTGTTGGTTCACAAGTTTGATTGTCAAACTTATAAACTCAGTTTAAGTTATGTAACCTGTGCAGAGGTTACAATTTTGTTGACTGTGCCAGTTTCAAGACGTTAGTCTGTTGTGTACAGTTGGGGTGTAAACACGCATCTCTCGGCAGAAGTCCCTGGGCTTTGACTTACTGATACCTCTGGCAAAGGTGAGTTTGTTAGTTACACCAGATGTGAGAAATAAGTCTGAGTTTGTAAAGTACTTAGACGAGTGCACATTTTTGGATTTTGGTTTCAGTGGTAGTCCAAGACATTTTACTTGAAAGAACCAACTTCACAAGTTTTGACTGTTGTAGATATAGTTCCCCTTGGTTTGACTGAAAAATCTGTTTCAGTACGCTTTCAGTAATATTCCTTTCTTAAACTGACCCCAGGGGGATGCCTAGAGGCACTAGTGTCCCCTTTCAGGTGAGAGAAAAACTGTTCAAAGTTACTTGAGTTGCTCAATTATGCATTTTGCAAGGGATAATAAAGGGAATCAAACTGATAGCCCTATGATGAAACTTGTTAGTACTTCATACATTTAGCTCTTTGCTTTAAACTTCAAGTTTGTGAATTGTACTACTGAATCACACTTGCCTTCCCATGACTTGGTTAATGGTGTGCGCATCACTGACCTGTCCAGTCCCCCCCCCCCACTTGCAATATTCAGCTGTCTGTAGTAAGGGGTACTGCTGTAGTATCCATATCCAGGAAAATTAGTAGCAAGCAAATAAATGACCGTCCTTTTGGTCTTACTAGTGCTTCTGGATATCCAGAGTGGAGGAAGACTTTTCCTTTTTCAGGATGACAGAGTTGCAAACGTGGGGTGGGGCAGTTCTTACCATATTCATTTTTTATTCTGAAATCTGTAGTGTATCATTACTGTATCTGTCCGTCAGTCCCTTGTAAGACAGATTAAAAAATATACCATATTTGGAAACATTTGTTTTATAACAAACTTTATAACTGAGTTAGTGTAATTTTGGGAGGATTTTTATGTGGATGGATTTTTTCCAAGATTTGCATTACCTAGAAAAATTTACTTGTACAGATGTTAATGGAACGCGGTGTCTAAGGCTATTGCGCATCACTGTCTCTTTGAGAGAGGGCTACCTGATCTACATCTGCAAAGACTGTTCTACCTTCAACAAGATGATGCTTATTTACTGGGCCTGGAATATTTGTCTCTTACAGTCACTAAAAGTTATTGGCAAGAGGCACCACCCCCCTCCCTGACAGGAAAACCGTCACTTAACTTTAATTTTGTCATTTATGATCCAAGTAAGTTGGCTGGTCCATACACTTTTTCAACCATGACTTGTGCCAAAAAGGGAACATTTAAAACTTTGAGTTTGTCAGTTTGTGTAGCCAGTCAGCTAGCATGCTTTTGGGAGGTAGAAAGAAATCAGAGTATTAATGGATAAGCCACACAGATTTTCTAACAGGCACCATCCATACAAACAGTTACTGGAAGTAGGGTTAGACTATAGATGCTGGAGCTGTGAAGCAGGGATTGTATCACTGTGCCACACTGCAGCTCTTTACTGTCAGCAGCTTTAGGCACAACATTTTAACTAACAAAGAAAGCAAGCTGAAAAGGTCTAAAATATTTGTAGTCTTAAGAACCAATGCTCAGAGAGGGAGGGGCTGTAGTGGTGTCTCCGGTCCAGACAAGGCTTGAGGATGTTCTAGTCTTTAAGGTGAGACTGTGACCACCACATGCTCTATAGCCTTTTTTGAGCTTGCCTCTGCCTGTCTTATTCCCTTTGGATGTAAACAGTCGGATATTGCCACATATTTTAGACACAATTTTGCTGAAAGAAGTGAGGCCTCCAGGCTTGGTGACTGACTTCTAGATGGCCATGGTAAACCTTCCTCAGTCACATTTTTCATCTGTTAAGTGTTCTCTCAGCAGAACATTCCTGCTTAACTAAAGTGAGAGGTCCCAGAGGGTTAACTGGTTTTCCAGATATCTAGGAAGTTGCTTTCCTGCAGGGAAGAGCCTGCATCTCAAAATGTATAATTGTTGATACTTGAGGGTTGAGTAATGTTTGCCTAGTACCCGACATTTGTGATTACAGGAAATTTAAAGAGTAGTGTGGCTGTATGTCCCTGAATTAACATTCAGACCATTTTCAGCTTTGGGATTGGTTTCCCAAGCAAATAGTCATTCCGGTGTTCTTCATGTTTCACTGTTGCATTCCTGACTTGTGGGATTTACTGCTGTGGAAACCCTTGACTAGCCTGACTACCAGAGAAAAATCCTCCCCTCCCCCCAAACAGCTGGCAGAAGCCCTAAAAGATGTCTGTACATTCTGGTATAAGGAAAGACTGCCGATGCCATGGGCTCAGTTCTTTCTTGCCATCAGAGCCCAAAGCAGAGTTCCAGTCAGTGCGTTGGTCTGTTCCTAGAGAAAGAAGACTTCAGAAAGCGAATTACCCCATTGGGCAACTTTGCTTTTTTTTGCATTTTTTGACTAATGTCACAGAAAACTAATAATTATCTCCCTTTTGGTAAACAGATTCAACACTGAAACTTCCATTCCTTCTGTCTTACTTGCTTGGGTCCAGATCACAACATTCCCAACTTCCATTTTTGTGCCTGATTTGATAGTAGGACCATTAGATGTAGGGCTGAGAGTTTGTCTGGGAACCTCAGAGAGTTATAAGGCTGTTCACGTCTTATGGCATCCGCTCATCAATCCAAAGGTGATATTCCTAAGTGGAAAAGGGAGAAGGAAAAATGCCCAAGGCTTAGGGCCTCAGATGGCATCCACTCACTGTTGGCCACTCCTCCCAGGCTTCTTACTGCTGAAAAAGTGAGACGCTTTCACAACCCCGTTCCAAGACCAGGGTGGTAGCCTAGGCCCCTATCAAGACCCATTCATAGTTGGATGTGCCTTCTGGTCCCTTGACATCTTTTCAAGCCATCGGACTCAGTTCGTTGGTTGGGTCTGGGACTGCTTTGCAGGCCTCAGCGTCCAACAACCTCACTAAGGTCGATAACACTTTTTCGTGGGGCCAGGACATTACAGGTACCATTCTCCTGTGGGAGCCAGATGCCTGGGGGGTTCATCGGACATTAGCATCAAGCCTAAACTGAAGCACAGTCCTAGAAAAGCGGTAAACTACCAACCCCAGCGCAGCCCTACCAGCTTCCATTCACAGGTTTACCAGCAGGATCTTTTGAGACTGGCTGAAGAGCTTGTCTCTCTCATTAGATCCAGACAACTCCCACCTGAATCATCCTCTGGTAAAAGAAAAAGGGATACCCTTCCAGAAGTCCTTTCTGAACCTTTTGAGTCAGATGAGAATTCTTACCAGGAGAATTCTGTCTTTGAAGAGCGTCCTTCCTTTGCCTCATTTGAAGATTCAGACTCTGAGAACCTGGCTTCTGCTTCTCCTCCTGAGGTTATTTCCTTCAGGGAAACCCTGCATGCCTTGAGGGAACACTTTCAGTGGGAAGCTCACGATTACCCTCAGTCCACAAAAAGAATAAGGGAATTTCCAAGCTTCCCAGAACATAAACCCCTCATACCTCCTGGTTTAGAGGTAGTGGATGATGCATTTCAGGACTCTTCTTTGAAGCCAGATACCCTGTCTCCTGCTTCTAGAAAGCCTGACAGGTTTTATAGGTTTCTGGCTTCACACAAACGTCTCTTCAAGAATCCTGTAGTTGATCTAGAGGTTGTAACCCCTGGCCCTGAAGGAGCCAAAGCTAGGTCCTCCAAAAAAAATCTTGCCCACAGATAAAGTAGGTCCTTAGATAGATTTGGCAAAAAGGTTTACATTTCCGCTACCTGCTCTGGCAGCTTTGATCTGCCAGTTAGAAATGATGAAATACCAGAAAGCCTTATTGGATAAGATGAAGCAGAAACTCATGACAATAGAGAACAAAAGTCTCTCTGAAGAGTTACTGGACCTTTGTAATTCAAGCTCCCAGGTAGGAAAACCCTCCCTGCACTGTGGGTATGATGCAGTGTAATCTTCCAGCTGGGCTGTGCAGCTACAGGCTGCGTATTCAGAAGACATACTTGGCTGAGGGAGCAGGCCCTCCCAGATGCCTCACTGGACAAGGACTTTCTCTTTGGCTCCAAAGTGGAGACTGTACTCAAGAAAATGGAGGATAAAGCCAAATCCATGCAGACTGTTAAGGACTTTCTGGAAGTACAACCCCCATGTTTAAGTCAAAACTACCCTTCTAAGCATTGGCCCTTTGCTTTCCACTCTAAAGGTAGGCAAAGAAAGCCATGTGGGGAAAGGAGCAACAGATGGCACCAAAGGCCCAGACAATAGCATTCAGAAACTGGTAGGCCAGAGAGTAGTAGACCACAGGCCCCTGGCAGAGAACAACTGTGATTCATTTGTGGTACACTTTCCACTCCCCAACCCTCCCTCTCCCAGGCTAAGAGGAAAGCTGTCACTATTCCAAAATAATTGGGCCCTCATTACTACAGACCCTTGGGTGCTTAACATTATATCAAAGGGCTACAAATTCATATTCAAGCAGCCCTTGAAGCCCTCAGGCTTCCCAGACCTTCCCCCAAACCAAAACAACAGAGGCATTGTCCCAAATAGAAATGCTGTGTGCTCAGGGCTTAGTGGAACTGGTTCCATTACACCTTAAAGGAAGGGAGATTTACTACAGACACTTTCTGGTTCCCAAGAAGAAAGGAAAGCACATGGTAGACTATACTGGGACCTGTCTGTACTCAACCAATTCCTAAAGGATCCAAAATTCAGGTTGATGACCCTTGTCCATGATCTCTCGAAATGCCTTCATGGTTACCCTAGATTTAAAAGGCACATACCTACATATTCCCATAGAGGAATCACACAGAAGCTACTTAGGCTTCAGACCAGGTACCAGACACTGTAAATTTTGTGCTCTGCCCTTTGGCTTGTCTGCTGCTTCCAGGGTCTTCACAAAGTGCTTAGCCCCTCTGATTACCTTCTGCAAAACTAAAGGGGTTCAGATTTTACTCCTATCTTGGATGACTGTTTTATCCAGGCTACAAGCCTCAGCTCAGATTTGCTGTTCACCCAGAACCTCTTAAACCTCCTGGGGTTCACCATAAATGCACAGAAATCCCATACAGACCTCTCAGTCAGCATTGTGTTCTTAGGGACTATACTAGATTCTACCCTCCAGAGGGCTTTTATTACCTCTGGGCAAGGTTTCATTCCTGACTCTAAAAAATCATGTTCAGCGATTTCCTTGCAGCCATAGAGTACCTCAGGGCATTGGGTTACATGGCGTTTTGCATCCTCATGATCCCCCTGGCCAGGCTGCCCTTGAGGAAACTTCAGTGGTACCAACACTCACAGGCCCTCTCAGCCAAGGTCAAACTGACCCCCTTGCCTCAGAGTGGAATTTGCATGTTGGGCCCGGGCTTGCTCCCTCAACCTGGGTCTCCCCTTCAGCTTCAACCCCAAAGACAAACATTAACTAAAGTTACCGCAGACGTAGCCTGGAGAGCCCTCTTCAACCACTTCCAGACCCAAGGGAAGTGGGACCACAAGTTCAGAAACAAACACACAAATTTAAGAAGAGGTTGTTGGCAGTCCATAAAGGCTTAATATCTTTCAAAGGGAAATAGAAGCCAGGAGACCTAGCAGTGAAAACAATATCACAGTCATGTGGTACATAAATAGTAGGGGACACACCCCTACCCTCTCTGCAGCCTAGTAGTGGATGTTTGCGAAACGGCGCACTCCCTGGGATTACATCTCCTGGCACAATGCCTGCCAGGTGTGCACAGCCAACTAAAAGACCACCTCAGCAGAAGCCTGTCAGGCCCCCACGAGTGGCAACTGCATTGGGAAATATTTCTCAGTACAAACAAAAATAGGAAGCGTCTCTCAGAGACTTTTTCATCACCAAGGAGTAGACTCTATTGGAAAAGTTTTGCTCCAGGGACAAAATGGAGTCAACGTGGAAGAGTCCTTGGACAGACGTCTTCCTCAGCACCTTCCCTGTGATTCCTCTGCTTCCTATGGTACTCCTAAAGGTAGGGAAAGTTGGGCCAGGAGTGATACTTATAGCCCCAGTCAGGACAGGCGACACTGGTACCCTCTGTTACTCAGCTTAAACAACACAAAACCATGGCAGCTGCTGCAGAGAATTGGACCTTTTGACACAGGACAAGGAGAAAGATAGTGCAGCCCAACCTGCAGACCCTCAAATTGTCACCATGGAGGTTACCTTAATGCCGTGGAGGGATCGTACCCTAGACAAACAAGTTCAGGATATTCTAAAAGAGGCCAGAATGCCTAACACTAGGAAATCTTACTCTGCTAAAAGGAAAAAAATCCCTTTGGTGTGGGCAAAGGGTTACCCACAAAAGACATCCTGGAAGCTGCTACCTGGTCTTCAGTGCATACCTTTACTAAACATTACCATCTGTCATCCTTGTCTAAGTCCAGAGCAGGATTTGCCACTGCCGTCTTGCAGGGCAGGGCATTCTAACCTTCTTTAGTCCAGCACCCCCCCCCCAGCTTTGGGAATCATTCCACAAGTCAGGACTGCAACAGTGAAACATGAAGAAGAGAGAGTACAGTTGTGTATGCTTGCCATTAATGTAGATGTTTGAGTGTATTCACTGTTGCAATATTCTTTCCCCTCCTTCCCTTCTAGCATACAGGGCAGGCTTGGACAAGCTTCTTCTCAGTCAGGGGAACCCTTGACCTGCCCTTCCCTTTCTTAGGTTTCAGTGTTCCAAACTCTAGACATCAGTGCCCATCTGGGAGGTCTCCTACCTTTAGGCGGCAAGGAAAAAATGAGTTCATGGTGCCATCCAGCTCCTCTTATACCCATACCATAACGCTCCATGTTTGTTGTCCTTGATCTCGCCCTCCTTATTGCATCCCACCCTCCTTCCCCCTCCTGGTGGATCAAGAGGAATTATCCATCTTTTGGCTATATAGGCCTTGATTCCTTTCCTGCCTCATGAGTTGGGTAGACTGAGTTCTTATGGCTTGGTGGGTTTTATATATGTATGTATATATACATATATATTTATATATGCCTGTAGTTTATGTATCTGTATGTTGTAGTCTAGTGTTCTGGGTTATCGCAAACAAGATCTGGGTAACTTCCGCTAGGTGTGATGGGATAGGATCTAGTCTTGAGCCAATGGAAGCTCTCAAGCTTTAGAATACAGCCTAGTTGGAGCTGAGGATCAGCCCCAAATCCAACCAACAAAAAGGAAGGCGAGGTCAAGGACAACAAACATGGAACGTTATGGTGAGAACATAACTTTTTTTTTCCCTCTGTACCTCTTACCACTAGATTGGCTTTGTGCAAAGTGCTAGCAGATGTCTCTGTTAGGGTATGAGTCTACCTTATGGAAATATATTTTTTGTCTGATATTTAACTTTTTCATAAGTACTGATGTTTTCATTTTGTGTTTCTTGAAATGAAACTACCTTCAGTCAAGGCATATCCACTTAAGGATCTGGATTGCTTTGCTCATCATCCACTAATTCAGTACAATTTTTTTTTTTACCCTTAGCAAATCATCTTATCCTACAGTCCTGCTCTTTCCTCTTATTTATGGCATGTAGTTATACATTTTAATGGGTCTGCTTTAGATCACTGAAATCCCATTTCACTGACTTTGAGACCAAATCACCTAAATTTTGCAATACTGGCAACTCATTTCACTGACCGCTTACAATACTAAATTTCAAAAGAACTAAATGTTAAACCATAGACACATGCTCCTAACACTAATGACTCTTTCCACAACTTGAAAACTACTTAGATGTTCATCGTGTTTCACTGCTGCAGTCATTACACTTGGGTTATTCTGCCGTCAGGCGGTCCCGCAGTCGGCCAGAGTTCCAAAGTCTTGGTCCGTTGTTGGTTGCTGTCGCTTCTTCCCTGACATCAGTGCGCCAGGGGTATAAAAGATGCAGCCAACGCCATTTTCTCCAGTCTTTCTTGCCGCGCGGTGCCCGAAGCAAAAGCAGTTCGCAAGTGCCGGTTGGCCGACTCCTGAGATTTTGAATTCGAATTTCAGAACCGAAGTCTTCAATAAAGCTAAGTACCCCATTGGGGAAACTTTTTCTTGCCTCAGACCGATGTCAGTAAAAGTTAATAATTGTATTTCTTGTGGGAAGCAAATACCTCATAAGGATTTTCATTCTTAATGTATTCCATGCATAGGCCCAGACCACGACGTCACTAGTTGTCGGTTTTGTGCTAGATTTAACAAGCACACTATTAAACGTCGGTTTGACTTTGCTCGCCATTACTTTGGCCGAATGCCATCGGAACAACCGACGACTGGAATACACAAAAAACGCAAAGACAAGGATAGGGACAGGCATCCGAGGTCCAAAACTGACTATGAAGCCTCTTCTAGGCCAGTCGCCGGTTCTCGGTGAGGTGCTTTCACAGTCCCTGACACCCGCTACCTCAGAGCCACAGGCCGCCACCGACTCACCCACGTGGAGATGTCTAGGCCTCTGGAAACTCAAGGTATTGGGCCTACGGAAACTATCCCATCAGATGGGTCCAGAGCCGCTGAGCAGGCATCAGCTTCTGAGGGTATTTTCAGACCTTCACAGCTTACCATCAAAACAACAACCAAGTCTAAAACTCCATTAAAGACAAAGAAGCAAGTACAGCATTCACCTGGACAGGCCTCCATGCCTAAAAAAACAGATGCTCAAAATGGCTGAAGACCTAATTACTCTTATCAGGGGTTCCCATCCCCCTCCTGATAAAAGGCCTAGCCAGGATACAGACTATGATTCCTCTGACCAGGTTTCCATTTCTTCTGATTCCTCTTCAGACCAGGGATACTCTTTACCCCCCCCCCATGAGGACTCTGATGCTGAAGAATCAATCCCTTCAGCCTCTCCTCCTGAGGATTACTCTTTTGGGGAAACTTTACATACCACGAGGGAGCATTTCCTTTGGGAGGGCCAGGATTATTCTGAATCCAAGGAAAGGCTCAGAGATATTCTTTTATTGCCTCAGCACAGGCCCCTTGCTATTCTGCCAGTGTTAGATATTGTGGATGATGTGTTCTCTGAATCCAGTTTAAATCCTGATTCTTTGCCCCCTGCTCCAGTCAAGCCAGGCAGGTACTACAGAGTCCCTGACTCTCACAAAGTTTTATATAAAAACCCTGTTGCTGACCCATAAACTATTTCCCAGGGTCCCTAAGGGGTAAAGGCTTCCATGGCAAAAAATCCAGTCCCCTCAGAGGGATTCTAGAGCATTAGACAGATGGAGGAAGAAAGTTTACACTTCTGCAGCTTTAGCAGTAAGGGCTTTAAATTGCCAGTTTCACATGCTTAAATACCAACAATATTTAATGTCTATGTTAAAACAAAAAATGCTTACAAGCTCAGAACATTCTGACTATAAAGAAATGCAGGATTTATTGCATGCAGCTGAACAAGTGGGAAAACATACTCTGCAATGTGGTTTTGATTCATTAGAGGCTTCTTGTAGAGCAGCAGTTACAGGATCTGTGATTCGAAGGCATGCTTGGTTAAAAGAACAAAGTTTACCTGATCATGTTAAGGCAACATTACTGGATGCTCCTTTACAGCAGGATATTTTTAGTGTTAAGGCAGAAGAGGTATTAAAGAAAATGGAGGATAAGGCAAAATCTATGCAAACAGTGAAGGATTTCTTACAGGTACAGCCACCAAATTGGCCTTCAAAAATTGGTCCTTTCCAGTGTCAGACAGACTACAAAGAGGCAGATACAGACACCCAAGAGACAGATCTCAGCCACAAGGCTCTTACAGACCACGACAGTGGGGTGCTTCAACCCCAAAAGGAGGGGAAGACAAGTCACAACCTTATAGAAAACAGACCCAATGACTTCCCCCTTCAAATTCCAAGCACTTACCTTTTGGCAGCTCCCTTACGGGGGAAAACTAGCACTTTTTTCACAAAATTGGCATATCACCCAAGACAAATGGGTTCTGAATATTGTATCTCAAGGCTACAGGTACCACTTTCACACTCTACCAAGGTCAAAAGGAATGCCAGACCTGCCACAAAATCAATGAACAGAGGCACAAAAACAAATTGCAGCCCTCATGGACATGAGGGCTATTCAAAAAGTGCCACAACAGGAACAAGGACAAGGATTTTACTCAAGACTTTTCCTGGTCCCCAGAAAGGACAAAGCCTTGAGACCTCTACTGGACCTTTCTACTCTAAATACTTACCTGGATGTTCCGAAATTCAAAATGTTGACACAACTTCTTCCCATGCTGGGCAAGGTTTGGCTTTGTTACCTTAGACCTCAAAGAGGCATACCTGCATGTCCCCATCAGACAAAATTGCAGAAGATACCTAATATTCATAGCTGGCTCAATGCATTACCAATTCTCTGCACTGCTGTTTGGCTTATCTACTGCGCCCAGGGTCTTCACAAAATGCCTGGCACCAATAATTGCATTTTGCAGACAAGGAATTCAAATATATCCCTACTTGGACGACTGCCTTATACAAGCAGAGAGCAAGGACATTCTTCTAAAGCATCTGGCGTTTGTAAAAAGATTGCTAATTTGCCTAGGGTACACAGTAAACGAAAAAAAGTCAAAACTAGTGCCCTCACAAGAGATAATATTCCTGGGTGTCAGCTTAAATACAACGGCCCAGATGGCTTATCTCACGCCAGACAAGCAAGGACAACTGACTCAATACTTTCAATTGATGGCAACAAAAACCCAACTCCCTGCAAGAAAAATTCTGCAGGCCTTGGGGTTCATGGCATCCTGCATACTGCTAATACCATATTCCAGACTGCAGGTGAGGAAATTACAATGGTACCTAAAAAGTGTTTGGACTCAACACTGTCACAGTTTGGAAACAGTAATACCAATTATTCCCTGCCTACAACAGGAGTTTTGATAGTGGGCACAGGCATGTCACCACAACAAGGGACAGCCTCTCACTCTACCCACAGCCAGGCAGACACTAACAGGTGCTTCGGACTACGCCTGGGGAGCACACATGGCAGGAAAATGTATTCAGGGCAATTGGACCGCAGACCAAATGTATCTTCACATCAATCAAAAAGAGATGCTAGCTGTACAAAATGCCCTGACAGCCTTCAAGGACCTTCTGCATCCAGGACAACTATTACTAAAGACAGATAACACCACGGTTATGTGGTACATAAAGAAGCAAGGGGGCACTCATTCTTATCCCCTCTGCAGACAAGCCATGACCTTGTGGAACAGCTCTAACCTATCAAGTTCATCTGCAAGCACAGTCCCTGCCAGGAAAGAAAAATACTCTGGCAGACGACTTAAGCAGAAACATCATGGATTCAGCATAACGCAACAATGGGGGTGTCCAGACATAGCTCTTTTTGCCTCCCCAATAAATTGCCAACTACAAAAATAATGCACAAGGACTTGCCACACTCAAGCATGGAAAGTGGATGCTCTCTCGTTCAGCTGGAAAAGCTTAAAAGTTTATGCCTTCCCACCACTGCCTCTCCTTTCACAGGTACTCCTAAAAGCCAGACAAGAAAAGCCACAAATGGTCCTGATTGCCCCAGGCTGTGGCCACGCCAGCACTGGTACCCAATCTTAAAGAACTTAGCTCAAGGCCCACCATGGATTTTACCTCAAATTCCTCATCTCCTGACTCAACAAAACAATCAGATCCTGCACAGCCAGCTCAAAACCTTAAACCTGGCTGCATGGCGGATTCCTTAGTCAAGCAGACAACACCACTCTCTAAATCTGTTATTGGATGTCATTTTGGAGGCCAGGAGGCCTAGCACCAGGAAATCCTATTCAGAAAAGTGGAAGAGATTTTGTGCCTGGAACCAGGCTCAAAGCTTTGACCATCTTGTTCCAAATATTCCTCAGATATTACAATACTTAACTGAGATGCTGGACAAAGGCCTATCCTTTTCATCCATTAAGATCCATGCCTCTGCCATCTCGGCTCATTACAACACAGATCCTCCTGTTTTCTCTCATCCATTGCTAAAACAGTACCTCAGAGGGGCTAAAAACATAAGACCGCCCGGAGAGCACCAACACCAACTTGGGACCTCAATTTTGTCTTGGAAAAACTAACTTTACCTCCTTTTGAGCCTGCCAATTCAGCAGAATTAAAATGTGTCATGGAAGACTGCTCTGCTTCTGGCAATAACCTCAGCACGAAGAGTCTGAGTTACAGGCACTAATGGCAGTGGAGCCTTTCATTGTTTTTCACCAGGACAGGGTTTCTTTAAGAACAAACCCATTCATTTATGCCAAAGTGGTATCCAGTGTGGCTCTTAACCAAACTATTCACTTGCCAACTTTTTATCCAAATCCTCAGAATAAAGGGGAGAGACTTCTGCATTCATTGGACATACACAGGCAGTTACGTTTCTACTTGGACAAAACAAAAGCTTTCAGGAAAATTGAGCAATTGTTTGTAGCATATGCTGCAGGATCACAGGGAAAAGCTATTTCAAAGCAGACCATTTAAAAGTGGACAGGACACTATCCGTTTCTGCTAGACACAGCATTGGAAAACTGTACCTAGCAACATTAGTCCACATTCCACCAGGGCAACAGCCACTTCAACTGCCTATCTTAGAGGAATACCTACAAAAGATATCTTGGAAGCTGCAACTTGGAGTTCAGTGCACACCTTTACCAGACATTATCACTTGCATCTTTATTCTAAATCCAGAGCTGCCTTTGCCACTGCAGTGCTGCAGGGCCTCATAACCACCCCAAATCCTCTATAGAACCAGCCACCCAACCTCAGCTTTGGGATTCAACCCAAGTGTAATGACTGCAGCAGTGAAACATGATGAACATAGTACAGTTTTGTACCTACCATAAATGTAGATGTTAGTGTATTCACTGCTTTAGTCCAGGTTACCCTCCCTCCATCCCCTCATTCTTAGCTGGGACTTATCTGTACCTTTCTACCCTATACTACCTATGTGGTGTATTTGCTGGTAACTGAAGGCTTTGGTTTTACTTTTTATGTATGTTTTATTAGCAATATGTATTGCCTTCCTGTTTGGGGGCACCTGACATCTGGGGCAAGAAAAACTGAAGAAAATGGCGTTCGCTGCATCTTTTATACCCCTGGCGCACTGACGTCAGGGAAGAAGCGACAGCAACTGACGCCGGACCAAGACTTTGGAACTCTGGCTGACTCCGGGACCACCTGATGGCAGGATAACCCAAGTGTAATGACTGCAGCAGTGAATACACTTGAACATTTACATTTATGGTAGGTACAAAACTGTACTTAATCTTCTCAACAGAAACCAGATAATATAAAACTAAACTAAATGTGGGGGGGTTGTGACCTCCACACCCGCCTAACTATATATACTAACTCCAGGATCGCACTACAGTGGGGAAAAGGGCATATACCTTTTCCTTGCTTCATGGTACTCGACATGCTGCCACTACTGCTGGGAACGCACAAAACATTCAACATATTAATAGATACTTCCTATTCAAATGTAAAGAGACATACCCACATTTAAAAACAATAAATACACCACCACATTCTACATGACTATCAGTATTCTGACAGTCGGCACTGTAAGTTACAAAAATTCTTTCTATCACAAACAAGTGAAAGGCTAATAGAAACCAACATTAAGTCTATAGCTTACAATTCAGTGACATGATATTCAGTGAAATTAATTTTCATTGTTTTGAAAATTGGGTGATTTGGTCTCAGTGAAATTAATTTCAGTGAAGTGGGATTTCAGTGATCTGAAGTAGACCCATTTGGATTTGATTTACATTTTTGTCTCTCCTGCATTACAAAAGATTCCAGTTTTTCTCCACATATTTAACAGTACACCGTGACTTAATTTTTATACTCACTAAACACAGATGGATTTTTGTCTTCTGCTGTTGCTTCATCACAGGTTTATATTGTAATTGCCTGCGGGTTCGTTCTGTGTCCTCTTGCATGATCTTATGTTAGAGACTTTATCTGCCCTGACAGTGATGCTCACTGTAAAGCATTGTCCTCAAGGCAACTCCGCAATATTTTTTGCACTCTTTTGGAGTAGTGTGCATCTTCATGTGTCATAAAGATGACTATGCCATATTGTCTGGGTGACAAATCCAGGATCTTTCCACTGTGCATTGTTACTTGTTTCTGGTGTACTCTGTTCCAATTGTGAGATAGTTAGTAGACCCACCTTTTCTTATGTAATGCTCTGCAAATCCTGAGTGAGAATTCTATTTTTAGTAAATGCGCTGCAAGCAGTGATTAATGCAGAGATATGCCATTCATCCCAGTAGCCAATCGTACTACCCTTCAAGTGGAGGTTTCAGTCAACACTGATGCATAATTTGAATGTTGTACATAGACCAGTGTAACCATGTGTGTTATGCAAGAGCCCAGTGCAGGGGACAGGGGTACATTCCTGATTGCATTTTTGCCTTTAATGTTTTTTCCATGAGTCTGTCTGTCTGTGTAAGATCCTGTTATTCTATGAGTTGTAACAGCTTATTCTGATTCTGAGCCGCAGTTCTCATCTCTTCATTGGTGAATTCTTCTTTGTTGTCCCTGTATAACCTGGGGGGGGGGGGGGGGGGGCAGCAGTCAACTTGAACTCAACCTTAGCTTATCACTTAGGTGTGAATGAACTATTCTACAGATCCAAATGGTTTCTTTGTCTTCTCTGTGTGTCCTGCATGAAGTTAAAATGACCACTTTTGTGAAGGTACTGCAGATGCATTAGAAACAAATTCATAGTCTTGGTAACACAAGGGTGTGGCTGTCCTGCATGTGATCTAGACTTAGGCTGCTTGTGTTGTATGAATGTTTCACAGCTGTTCACATTCTGCTTTGAAACTATTGCCTGAGGTCAGACAGCAGCTTTTTGCAGTTTGTCAGCAGGAACATACCTAAATTGCCTGTATAGTTTTAACATTATGTTCGGGTTCTCCGCTTTTGTTGCATTCTCTTTGACTAGCAAACTCATTCTTAGATGACCTGCCTCGACTCTCTTTGTCAAGGATTTTAAGGCAGTAATTATTCTGAAGTTGCTAATTCAAGGCAGTCTGGGTATTTTAACATTTTGCTGCTGTTTTTCATGTCTGGCACAGCCTTGGTTGTTTAGAGATTTTTATTTTTTAAGCACCTTTGTTGAATTATCACTTGTGACACAAGAAAGTTGACATTTTTATAAAAGCAATTACTCTGTATTAACAAGTTCAGTTTTACAAACATTATACTTCACATATATTTCTGTATCATATAACCTAGGCAACATCGCACAAGTTATTCAATTCCTGCTCTTTTTTAAAACGAGAAATATCTCTATTAAACCATCACTTAGAGGCAATCATACATTTATATAAATGAAAACAAACCACATTGACACAATCCTAGTTGCAAACATTTTACATCACAAACGATACTAACACTCCCAGTTGCAAACATTATACATCACTTATAATCTACCCAATCATTTTAATTCCAGCATTACTTAGCTCATTTAAGCCCTGCCTTCTTTTAAACTCATTCCTCGCCTGTAAGTATTGTTGCCACAGTTCCCATTTTTTCCTGTGTAGTTTGCGCCTACCCTTTTCTAAATATCTCAGTTTCAGTTGTTTATCTCTGTTACTATATTCACTACTTCTAATATAGGTAGTTTAGATTTTTATTTCCATTTTCTAGTAATTGCTTTTTTGGCAGCTACCATAATTAGATAAAGCAAGGCCTTACCATGTCTAGACAGTTCCAATTATGGGCCATAGCTTAGAAAAATCAACTCCCTCATCACACCAATCTGCCCACCCAACATCTCCAGTAGTCCATTCCGCAGGGAATCCCTAAAGACTGGCAACTCACCTCCCACTCAGAAAATATGTTCCCAATTACTTCTTTTGTCCCTGTCACACCTCCCAACATTTGCTGTCTACCTGAGGAAAAATTCTCTGGAGTCTACTTGGGGTATAAAAATGTCTGTGTAAACATTTCCAAGCAAAAATCCTAAGTCTTCTAGATTTTGTTGCATATTTGGGAGACTTACATATATCCTCCTAGTGTTTCTTTGTGATTTGCTTAACCAGTCTCTGTTCCTAATCCTTTCTAACCTCCTCCTCTGATTAATTTTTATAGATATCATGCAATATTTTATATGCTGTACTAATTATTCCTTTTTTTAATGGTAGCTTCTGTTCTACATTTTACTAAAAAGTCCAAGTGCTGGTCTTTTGTTTATTATCCCCATATTTCTTTCTGTTTGGCTGTACTCTGATAGCAGTCCTTGATAGGGAAGGTGCAGTCCAAATAAATTATTGGTGTCTTCCTATTCTGTCATCCTTCTCTTTCTAGTTATTTGCTCCCAATACTTTGGTTCCTTTGCCACTTTTCTAGAATAAATTCCAGCCTACTCCTCCTATTGTCTATATCCCTAATTGCAGTCATCTCTATTGGCAGAAACTCTTTATCCATTTCCTGCCTTAGTTCTTAGGATACTTTATGCTACTTTGTAGATATAATATTCTGTGTGCTTATTGTTATTGTCCTTAAAGACCTGCATCCAAAATCACAGTCTCTACTTGTTTCTTGAGCCCCCCCCCCCCCCATTTCATTATCATCCATTTCCACTTTGAATAGTAGTTTTCTGCTTGGGCTATGTATAGGAGCCTTAACTGTGCAACTCTAAAATACCCTTTCAAATCAGGTAATTCCAATCCGCCCTGTTCTGCTGGAAGAATTAGCTTATCCCACTTGACTTTTGCCATCTTTCCCTCCCAGGTAAAGTCCTTCAGCTCATTATTAATTGATATCCACAACTTCTACTCTGGTTGAAAAAAATATGCCCGTTCTATGTATGAAACCAGTGGGACTAAAAACATCTTAACTGCTTGTATCTTAACTGTTCATATCCATAACAAAGCTTCCATTTTCTCAGTTTTTGTATTATCTTGTGTTTAGTCTCTTCTGGCATATCCTTAGCTGCCACACCAGAATAATATTAATGCATAGTCCTAAATTCCTCATTTTATCATGATGCCATAAATATGGAATTTACTGAACCAATTCATGTGTGTGTACAGAATTTACTGATATTGCCTTTGTTTTAGCTTCATTAATTTTGCATCCCAAAAATATCTGAAACTCTCAAAATGTCTCATAGCACTGCATTGCCTCTTTCTGGTTTTGTCAGGTATAAAATATCACCTGCAAATGGAGCCAGTTTTTCTTGACTACTATACCAGTTGTATCCTTGAAATTCTGAGTCCGTATTTTCTTTGCCAGTGGTTCTAAATATAATGCAAATAACAAAAGGGAAAGAGGACACCCCTGCCCCCGGTTCCTCTGTTCAAGCAGAAATTATCAGCGAGAACTCCATCCACTTTAATTTTCGCTTCCTATCCGTCATATTCTCCTAATCAACCTTATAATTTTTTCAGGAAATGCAAATGTTTCAGTTGCCCTGCTCATAAAGTCCCAGCTTATTCTGTCAGATGTTTTCTCTGTATTAAGACCTGCCAACAGCAATGGTATTTTCTTTGCATTCTACTTCCATCTGGATCATCAACAGTCTGTTAATGTTGTCAAATGTTTGGCTTCCCTCTACAAAACCATATTGATCCATAGCTATCAATTTTGGCATTACTTTTGGTATTCTTTTAGCTGTTACAGACGTGCACACAGTATAATCATGGTTCAGTATTGAAATGGGCCTGAAGGAAGCTGGATCTGATGGATCTTTACCCTCTTTAGCTATTACAGCTACCACAGCTTTCTTCAAGCATGTTGGTACTTCTCCTCCTCTTAAAATACGGTTAAACCAAACCTTCCAGATCATTCATCAGTTTTTTTCCCCTCCTAGCTTCCAAACTTCCACCGGAGTACCATCTATTCCTGTGGACTTTCCAGTAGAGTGGTTATACATCACAATTTTTATCTCATCTCCTCCTGTTCTGTTAGTAATTGTGCCTCATTTGTCTCTAACCTTGTCATATTTAATTCTGCATAAATGTTTGCATTTATTTCTTGATTTCCTTATTTCTCTGCTTTATACAGATTTTCATAGAATTTCTGAAGTATTTCTAATATCTCTACATGATCTCTTGTACCTTCTTTGTTATAGGCTGTCTACTTGGCGACAGCCCTTTCTACTTTGTTACCCGAGTCATTGTGCTAAAAGTTTTTGTGCTCTAGTGTTATCAAAAAAAATTTGCTTAACAGCAATCTTTCTAAACATGTATATATAATCAAGGTAATCCCTTATTTTCTGCTTAACATTCTGCAGTTGATAGTCTTGTTCTGTGCGAGTTCACCTATTCTGCAATACTGTAACATTTGTCAGTCCCTCTAAATAATTCTTGTTCTTACTAGACTATAGCCCCCTTTCTTTTATTTCCACCCTATTTTTAAACTCCAGCTTAATTTTATCCCACTCACTAGCTGTACTTTCAGAAGTAATTTCTATCCTCTTGAATAGCTCACGAATAATCTCCACTACCCATTCCTTAAATTCCTCCCTTTTCAACAGGAGGGAAAGCTCCAGTGTCTTTTTTTATTTCATTACCCTGTGTCTTTAATAGTTGTTGTTGGTGCATGATCTGAAATGGTTATTGGGTGCTTATCACGACTTTCAATTAAATGCACGTTACTGTGAAATGTAAATTCTAACTAGCCTAGCCCAGTTTTTATATCTTGGGGAATGTGAATTCACTCTGAACTCATATTACTGAATTCACATCTTGCATGCCAAATATTTTCATAAATTTCTTCCAAAATCTACCCTCCTTTGTTATATTTTCCCTTTTTGCCCCCCCCCCCCCAACACATCTTCACTGCTGCAAATCAAATTCCAGTCCTCACCTAGAGGTAATGTTCCTTCCTGAAAACTGATTTTTTTTCTCCCAGATTTTTCTTAAGCTCCATTATTGCAGTTTTAGGTGAAATATAACTAGATGCCAGTGTAATCCTCCTCCCCTTGCCAGTAGCCCTATAGCACTACAAGTCTACCATAATCTTTTTTTCCCTCTTCTGTGAGTATTGGAGCTCCTGTTACAATTGATGCAAGCATTCCTCTCTTGTTTGTCCCAGATACTCCACTGAATAACATCCTCAAAACCTTTCTTTATCAAATTCACATGTTCTGTTTCTTTCCAAGTGTGTCTCCTGTGACATAGCTATTTTCACTGTATATTTTGTATAGTTCGCAGTTCTTTTTTGTATACATTTGTGAGACCAGTGACATTTTAAAGACATTGCTGAAAGCATCATTGCATTAAAAAGTTATTCCCACCTTTTATGTATAACTCCTTTTTGTCAAATGGCTAGTTTCAGCTTTTGTGTTGCATGCACTGTTTGGCAGGTTGAACTTTTACATAGGCTCAAATGAATAGGACAAGAAACAACTATGTCACATCTTACAAAACTTTTTGTTTTATTAAAATCCCTCAAAAAAATCCCCAATACCCCCCCCAAACCTATTAATTTAATACTAATGTGCAAAACTATGTACATCTTCAAATATTTGTTTTACTGTCCTAATAGGAACACATGTCCCACGCTGACCGCTATACTCTGACTGTGCTTTTACTTGTCTTATCTTTATAGTTCTCCTAATTGGGGCTGGGAAAACCCCTGAATGCTTTTGGAGAACATTATCTCCTAGACAGTTTTTCCCCCTAGCCAGTCACTCTCCACCAGACTGTAACCATTTTCTCTTTATCAGATTGTGTCTATGGAGGCCTGAGAACCAGTCAGTTAAGCTTTAAGCTTTATCAGATTGTTTCCATGGAGATGAGAGCCAGATGTAGAATTGCTGCTAAGCATAACTTCATTTGCTAGAAGGGTGTTCAATATTCTGTTTCATTTACTTGCCTTCTTTTAAAAGTTGTTAGTAAATAAATCTTAAGTTCCTTAATTCAGTCATTCCTCCATGTAAGAATGAGAAAAGCACATTAACTTTTCTTTTGTCATGCTTTTAGCCAAGTTTTTTTTACATTGCAGTGCCTACATTTCTTAAAACTCTAAGGAGAGAGAGGGAAGAAAGAAATAGAAAAAAGAACAGCAGCACCCATTTACAATCCCCATTACATTTAAAATAGCTGAGAAAATCTTAATTTGTCATGCAAAGAAAGTCATACATCACAAAAATAGTACTATTAAATAAAAGTTTCTTTACTTACAGTTAACCTTCTCCCCTCTCTTCCCCTCCCCAAAGCATTTTTCTGAATATTAATGACGTGAAGTAGAGCATATATTTGAGCCCCCCCCCCCCCCCCCAAGTCCAACAAATTCTGAAAAAAGTCAATTATTTCCAGTTTTTCATATTCTGTCATATTTCACAAATATAATGATCACATTGTAATCCTACATTGTTACGGATTTTATTACTGTTCATCTCCATCTCTCAAATCTTGCCTCTGCTTCATTTCCAATGTACACTCGATTCTTCTAGTCAACTTTCATGCTCCCTTCCTTCTCTCCAATATTTTCATATTGAAACAGTGGAAAAGGTTTCACATGTAGTCTCACTGTGGTCTTTATTACCGGAAGAACAAGAAGCATAATCTCCTTCTGTTTCACAGCTCACTTTTTGTTTGGACAGACTTTTATATTTCATCCTTAGCATATTTCCTCAAAAAAATGATTTTGTCCTTCCAGGGAAGAATAACTTGAATTTTGTCCCTCCAGGGAGGAATATTTTTAAGACAGCTGGGTACAACAGTTTCAATCTCACACCTATGTCTCGACTTTCCCTGAATACTTGAATGAATTTATTCCTCTTCTGCCTGGTGTACAATGAGTAATAATTCTCCACAAATACTCTGCTGTCTCCCACTTCTAGTATTTTGTCCTACCACAGTTTTGTCAGAATCAACTCCTTCTGCTAGTAGGATTGCATCTTTACTATTAAAAGTGTTGGTTGCTTTCTCATAGCCAGGTTTGGAGCATACACATGGTGTGCCCTTTCAAATAACTCCTGTTGTGGAATACCAGTCCAGTTGCTTATTAGTCGTTTCATAAAATTAATGCAGTCTGTTCCTTCCAACTTCTCTGGTATAGCTGAAAATTTCAGGTTTTCCCTACATGCTGTGTCTTCTAATTAATTCTATTATTTTTGAAACATCTCTTCCTGAGCAGTCTCATATTCATCCAGTGTTTTCTTCATTTCAACCTCTTTGCAGCTTTATTGACTCATCTGAATATCTGTTTAAAGCTCCCATTTTCTGTACTTCTGTTGTTTGTGTTGATAAACTTCATAAGTGTTTCATTTATTTTAGCAAGGTCTGTATGCAGTTGTTAATGTCTTCCTGTAGGTTACTGGAAGTCATGTCTGGAGGTTGCATTGCTTTTTTGCTGAACAGCTGCAGAAATTTCCCCAGTTGCTGCTTCTTCCTCACTTTTTGTAGCTGATTTTTTTTTTTTTTTTTTTTTTTTTTTTTTAAGACAGGTGCTCTGTATTTCTTTTTTTTTTTTTTGTGGCATCCAGGAAGTACACTTACTAGCCAGTTACTGAAATTTACCCATAACCACAAAAATCAATTGGCCTTCTCTGTTGAGTTTTTGTTTTCCCACTGGGAGATCTAGAGTTAAGCTGTTACTCAATGTCCAGCCATCTTATAAGTCCCTTTAGAGGTGTTTTTGAATTAAGGGATCTACTGGATCAGCCTAATTTGGCATTTTCTTTTGGTAGATTTTAACTGGAAATGTTCGTGGTTTGTGCAAGTCTTCATCCCCAAACTTGAGTACTCTAAAATTCACCTGTGGGTTATTGTATCTCTTGTCTATTCTCTGTACCCGTAATTGCAGTCATCCCTGTCACCATAATCTCCTTTCTCCATTCTAATGTTGGCTTAGTTCTTAGAATACTTTGTGTTACTTTATGAATATAATGGTCTTTATGGCAGGTGCTGTTGTCTTTAAGGATTCGCATCCAGAGTCACATTCTCTCCTTATTTCCTGAATTTCTCACGTTGTTTCTTCATCTTCATTCCTTTCCACTTTGAATTATAGCCTTCTGCTTGTGTTATGCATGTGAGCCTTAACTGTGTAGCTGTAAAATATGCCTGCAAATCAGGTAATCCTTAACCACGTTTTTGTGTTTGAAGGATCAACTTGTCCTACTTGATCTTCCCATCCCCGATAAATTCCTTGAACCCTTTATTTATTATTGTCCACAGCTTTTCCTCTGTATGATAAAAGTATGCCTGACTTGTATATAAAACTAAAGGGACTAAAAACATTTTCACTGTTTGTATCTTGCTATCCATATCTATAAACAAGAACGTCCACATTATCAATTTTTTATTGTTGTTTGTTTAGTCTCTTTCCACATATCATTAGCTGCACAACAAAACCCTTTTTAATCTATACTCCCCAGTTTATTTTTATCTTATTCCCATAAATGTAGGTATTGCAGGACTAATTCCAATGGGTACATGGTTTGCAGCTATAGCCTTTGTTTTATCTTCATTAGTTTTATATCCTGAAAAGACTTGAAACTGCCTCAAGATATTACACAACACAGAGGTGTCCTTTTCTGGTATTACCAGGTACAAATTATGATCTGCAAATAAAACCAACTTTTTCTTGATTAACTTATCCTTGAATTTCTGAGTCCCTTATTCTTTTGCCAGTGGCTTAAATTTTTGCATCCAATTCCTCATATGTCCTCCTTAACCTTGTTGTGTTAAGGGCATGTAATTGCTTCCATTGTCCTACTCATAAAATCCCAGTTTACTCTTTTGAATGCTTCTGTGCATCAAGACTCACCAATATCCACAATTTCTGTCACTCTGCGTCCCTCTAGATCATTATTGTATTAATGTCACATGTTGCTTCCTCGCCACAAAACCACATTTATCGATATCTCAGTTTTGGCTACACCTTTGCCATTATTTTAGCTGTTATAGACATAAACACTTTATTGTTATGGTATAAAATTGAAATGGGTGTATATGAAGCTGGGGCTGACGTGTCTTTACCATATTTAAGTATTAAAGCCATCAGAACATTCCTTCAGGGAGTTGGCATTTCCCATTCTTTTAAGATGCTGTTAAATCCTGCTAGGATTTTATCACTTTCTTCTGTCCTAGCTTATAGACTTCCAAAGGAATGCCATCTGTTCCTGGATACTTTTCTGCAGTTTGATTATATGTCACTATTTTCATCTCATCTCCTGTCTTAATTGTGAGCCTCATCTGCCTTTGTCCTTGGCATACTTAAGCCTTCCATTATTTTCAAAAAAATTCTGAATGATCTCCAATATCTTTACAGGAACTTTGGTTAGTTTTCTTGTTATAAGCTCCCCAAGTTTGGCAACAACACTTTCTAGTTTCTTTTGCCCAAGTCGTTCTGCTAAAAAGGTTTTGTGCTCTGGAGTAAAAAAACAGTTGCTAAACTCATGCATTTTATCCAGATATTCCCATATTTTCTCTTTATCACTCTGCAGTTGTCCCTCTTCATGTTCTGTGAGATTTACCCTTATTCTGTAATATTTTAATCTTTTCAGCCCCTTTAAATAATTAATTTTACTTCTTAGCCATATGCCTTTTTTTATTTCTACCCTGTTTTTAAACTCTCATTTTATGCTACTTACTAGGTACAACTCCTGAAGGAATTTATATCTTCCCTAATAACCCTTGAATAATTTCCACTGTCCATTCCTTAAATGCCTGTCTTTTTTTTTTTTTTTTACTTCAGTACCTTGCATTTTTGCCATTATTGGCACGTGATCTGAAATAGTTATTTGAATGCATGCTGAAGCTTTTAATTAAATGCACACGCTCTTGTGAAAGTCTTACCCGTTTATTCTACCTTGGAGAATATGTAAATTCTCTTGAGTTTTTACTGCTGAATTCATGTCTTCTGTACCAAATATTTTCATAAATTTCTTCAGAAATCTACTCTTTTTGGTATATTTTCCCTTGTGGGTCCTCCAGAGATACCTCACTGCTGCAAATCCGGTTCCATTCCCTACCCCTACGTCACGAGATGCTTTGCCAACTGGCTTAGACAGAGCTCACACGGTAAGAATAGCGGGCTCTAGGTCTGACTCTAAACCACTCACAAGTGGTGTCCTGTAACCCCTACTGTTCGGCATATTCTTCTCAGAAGTACAGGCAAACACAGGAGGACTATGGCTAACCAAGTTCGCCGATGACTGCAAACTGGGAGCCATAATTGACTGTCTGGCTGACACGGACATCCTGCAAAAGGGCCTTACCGAGACGGACACCTGGTGTCAAAGTCACGGCCTCAAGCTAAATGCCAAAAAATGCATAGTCATCCCGTTTGGGAAAAACAAAACACCCACGAATTACTACATAGGTGGGAGCCCCCTTAATACAGAAGAGGTAATAAGAGATCTGGGGACCCATGTAGATAGTAATCTCTCCTTTGACAATCATATTACCAAAGTAGTTAGGAAATCCTATGTGGCTCATCTAATTACTAAAGGATTTGCATCTAGAAATAGAGGTTCTAGTGCCCCTCTACTTGTCACTCATTAGACCCATCATAGTGTACAATGCCTCATTTAGGATGTACCTCACAAGACACTTCAAACAGCTGGAAATACCACAAAAGTACCTCACCAAGAGGATTACTGGTCTCAAACATATGTTCTATGCAGCTCGACTGAAAAAAACTCCGGCTGTACTCAGTGGCATATCGCTTACTCAGAGGTGATCTCTGCCTGACTTGCAAAGCCATGTCCAACTCAGAATTGATGGACATGCTCCACCTAAAGAAATCCAAGTCACTGCGAGCCTTGTGCTCTAGTGAGCTAAACCTCGCCACAACAATAAATAGAACATGCTAGAGGGATAGATTCCTGTCACAGAGACTCCCCATGCTTTGGAACAAAATTCCAGATTACATCAAGCAGAGCCCCTCACTAACACTCTTCAGGAGAAACCTTGATGAGTGGATGGGTAACAGAAAGTACACCCCTGAGATCACTTCATTGGCTCTGTTTGACAGAGGATCAGTTAATTAATCAATGGGGCGGCAAAAGCCGACACACACTGGCTAGACTTATAAATGCCATTAGGCAGACAGCCTAGTACCTACCTATGAACCTATATACAAGTAATATTCCCTGCTGATAGCTGATTTCTCATAAATTTGTCTTAAGCTCCATAATAGCAGTTTTAGATATAAATACATGCCAGCATAATCCTCTTCCCTTGCCAGGAACCCCTTACTACCACAAATCTTACCTTGATTATTGTTTTCTTCTTTTTCTATCATTATTGGAAGTTCTCTAGCGCTGTCAAACTTCCAGCAGCCCAAGGCTGGGGACCATAGCTTAACATGTAAGGGGTATAATACATCCTGAAATAGTTCGTATAAATGTTAAACTGCCTCACGAACCTGCACGCTTTACTGCCTCACTAAGTTACCCATATTAGCGAAATCTGAATTTGAAGACCATTTTTTAAAAGAACAAATTTTTAAGAAAAACTTGTAACAAGATTCTAAGCTTAGTATTCATTACATTTTTGTACAGGCAGTTTTTATACTTTAACAAGTGGATGTTTAAAGTAAACCGCATTTAGCAGGCTGGTATGCTTAAAGGCACTGTACTGTAAAGTTTTATATTGGGCGATGAAGCTAGAGGGGCAGACAAGCTTACTAGTCCAAACAATCAAAATACAGATCTGGCAGCCCCAACAGAATTGGTTCCATAATGACACACCCTCCCAGAGCAGTATAAATAAAGATGCAGAAACAGCTAATTCTTTAGGTTTACTGGCACTACACTTTGGTTGGCACAATAAAGAACCCCAGATTAGAAGAGAGGAGTCTACGTGTCTTTCTTTTCTGATTCTTTTCTACTGAGATTTTTTGTTGTACCGGTTAAACTGATTGACTGAGGTCTTGCTAGGTTTAAACTCTCTGGCTGAGATTATACTGTTAGAATCAAAAGGTCTAGCCAAAAGGACGATTTAGAATTTATTGGCCCAAGGGTTCTGGGCCCACCGGGTCCATCCAGAGCTACTATACAGGAGTACGACCGAGCCACACTTACCTCATAAGTCTAGAAATGGATATTTCTGTGGTGTGGATCGTTTTGAAACAGTTTCATTTTGGGGGGGGATGTAAAATAAATGAAGTTAAAACAAAGGCTCTAGAGCAGTGGTTCACAAACTTTTTTGATTCTCGGCTCCCGTGTTGAATCCATGTTTTCCCCAAGGTGCCCCCCCCCCCCCCCCAGGTCAAATTCTAACAAGTATACTTTGCGAAATAATTATTTTTTTAATTAAAAGGGTAACTATATATCTGGGATCCGGACATATGCTCGACTAGCATATGTCCGAACCACAAAACAAACACACACACATGAAAGCACTTAACATCGACAAACGCTTCAGTGTATGTGTGCCTGTTTCGTAGATCGGACTACAGTGTGGGTAAGGGAAAATCCCCTTTTCCCCACTGTAGTGCGATCTTGGAATGAGAAGAATAAAGTAAGGGGGGTTGTGGGGGGTTGCAGAAACATAGATTTTTTTTTTTTTTTGAACTACACATACACGGAAGCGCTTTTCTGTGTTAAGCGCTTTCATATATGTGTTCAATGTTTTGTGATTCTGACATGTGCTAGTCGAGCATGTGTCCTAGACACACACACTCTCTCTCTCATATATATATATATATATATATATATGTGTGTGTGTGTGTGTGTGTGTGTGTGTGTGTGTGTGTGTGTGTGTGTGTGTGTGTGTATATATATATATATATATATATATATATATATATATATATATACACACACACACACACACACACACACACACACATTACTGTATCTCTTGTAAACCCCTACAACTGTACAACTTTTTTTTTTTTTTTAAAGTTCAGGTCTCGCACCAAACAAACTTCTGTACAACTCTATGTTGCAGGAATTTAAAGTTCAGCCTTTTAGAAACTTGGCGGCAAATCAAAACTCAACTGATTACAGTACTCTGGCTACATCTGTAGTAGTGAGGACCTTTACAGAGTGTGTCAAGTGGATTTGTGGTACACTATCTGTATATTGAAGATGGGGGGGGGGGTTCTGAATTGCCCTGAAGGTTTAATTCATGCCTTTATATCAAGTACAGCAAAGCTGATTATGTAGAATTGCTAAATACCCAGAGCTAAAAGCAGACCTATCAAAGCGGTAGTATCTGAGCATTTATTTTAACTACCTTTTGGTAAAAGTAATGAGTTGTATAATAATAGTAAGTCTGGGCTGAGACATGTTTAAGGTTCCCTTGGTTAGAAAAGTAACTAGGACTGTAAGCTAGCAATAACTGAAAATAAATAAGAAAAACGGCAGAGCCCCAGAGTGCTAAATAGGACACACGAAAACATTTTGCTACAGCTATGGCATAAAAAATCTGAATGCTTCAGTAACAATACTGTAGTCTGCCACAAGCATTTTATAGTAAGCGTAAAGAGAAGGTGTTAACTGCAGACACCTCCCTCTCAAGATTTAATCTTTTTTTTTCTCCATCTTCCTGGGTGAAAGGTAGATTAGGTCTGGTGTTAAACATCAGATGGTTTCTACCAGAAATTCATTACTATTGTGACATGTTTGCCACTCTTACAGATAGGTGTCTGCAAACATTTCTCTTATACTGAGGTGGTAAAGTAATGCTTTATAAAATGGTTATGTGATATTGTTAATCCTCGTTCATTCCTTATGTGTGGGTATCGGTTCCGACCTCGAAACCGAGCCGGCCATCTTCCAAGCTCACGTCAGCTGCAAATTTTCGAGCAAAAACTCTTACCCAGAATTCCCCTCTCTCTGTTACCTCAGATTTCGTTTGCTGCATCGCCATGTGGTCATGTCAAGCTACTTCTCTTGAGCTAAGTGCAATATTTTTCTTCATACTAAATTCGAAAATAGCCTTTTTCTCACAGAAAAGTTACTAGTTTTCTCTTACCTTATTGCATTTAGCGACTATCCTTTCTTGAATCTTTTCAATTCCCTTCTTCCTCTTTACCGCGAGGTAATTTCTTTATTACCATCGTTGGTAAACCCCCTTTCCTTCTTAACTTCGGGTAATTCTTGTACCATTGCTGTTTTTTTTCTGGGTTTCCTTCCCTCTTTCTAACATGGCAGATAAAGGTAGTCCAGGATTTAAAAGATGTTCATATTGTGACCATAAATTACCTACTTCAGATGCACATTCCCTGTGAGTCTATTTCTTAGGTGTGCCTCATTTAACAGTTGACCCCCCCCCTTGCGGGATTTGTAAGAATTTCACTAACAGGACGTTGATTGAGAGAAAAAATAAATTAATATTGAAGGGGCTACCTAAATCTCCTTTTTCAGAAGCTATTTCTCTGTCGGAGGCTTCAACTCCTCCAAGATCCCATAAGAAAAAGAGTGATGAACATGTAAAGGCCAAGTTTCTTCCTTTGTCCCCTGCTGGGGACTCCCAGGAAATAAACTGATTACATGCATTAAAGCCTACAAAAATAGGCTTATAAGGTGATGCCATGATTCACTCTTTTAAAGCTTCACTTCGTTCCTGATTGCTTCAAGTGGACTCAACAAGACAGCACTCCTTTCTACTAGTGGGTGGGCACCAGTAACAGAGAAGATGCAAATTAAATCTCCAGTATGTCTAGATTTCAAGAATCATCTTGGACAACAGCCGCTGATCACTTAGATTTTGTAAGACTGAGGAATAAATCTCTGCACTTCGAGTCGGTATATTGCTTGTGCCGCAGCAAAAGACGTGAAGCAGTCTGAATCAATTATAAATACCAGGATTTAGTTATGTTAGTTAGTTAGTTAGAAATGAAGCCTGTTGCTTTCTCATCCCAGTAATGATACTATATTGCACTCAGGAAAGTTTTGGGGAAATTACCCTAACCAAGAGAAATCTGAATGCGAGAATTACAACAGATGCTATTGTACTCATTTAATATTTATATTTCAAACTCCAGTGGACACAGTTTGTATAAGAGTAATGTGTATGCTATATGTGCGAGTCTTATGGACTGCATTTTGGTAAATTAATTTGTACTTTCTGACAGTGAAAGAGGAATACGCAACAGTTACATTTTTGAAGGTAAACTGGCATTGCTAGTGATGCTGCAAGTTCAGTCTTGCTGCTACCTACAGATCCCTGTATATATATACACACACACACACACACACACACACACACACACACACACACAAACACACACACGTATATGTACATTAAAAGTTATCTTTTTCCGATAAAGAAACCACAATGGGATAAACAGGCAATGGAAACAGGAGAGTATCAAAAATCCTTACTAATTACCTCCTTTTAAGTTTATCACAAACCTAGAAACTTGTATGTAAATCAGATCCCTCCTCCCCAAGACCCCATTATTTAACAGTTTTGTTTGCCATGCACAGCTCTTATAAAGGACAACAACAGGATATTAAAGCAGATTTCTCAACCTGCTGCCTCTTTTATCCATGTTCTTTGATACAGCATCGAAAAATCACCCATACAGCTTTTAAAATTAATCCACTCAACTGTTTTCCCTGTTAGGCTTCCTACCTTTCCATACTGTTTTACTTTCACTTTGGAAGCCAAGTTGAAAAACCTCTAGCTGGCTCTGAAATGGTGATGTCACATCTGCCAGAGCTCTTGCTCTAGCTACCGGGACGTTTCCTCCCCCAAAGTGATGTAATCCTGCCTGATTTGCATGCTGTATAGAAGAGCCAGTGAAACTCCCACATTGATATGTGACAAAGTACTGGCAGAAGCACAGTAACAGCTGCAAAAACTAAGAGCATAAATTTGCAATGACCGTGCGTAGACATTAATTGCATATTTTTGCATAAGAAGCAGATGTCTGTCACAATTAATCGACAACACTACATCAGATTACAAGAATCATGCCATACCGTAATTTTCTTAAATTACCACTTAAAGCATGTGGGTGTGGTCATGCAAGTCTGTGAAATATTTCTTGTTTATAGTGCATCATTTGTTAGCTATTTAACCAAACGGGAAGGAGAAATAAGTAGGAGTTTGATGCTTTGCAAAACAGTGATTATTCCCAGTGCGATGGAGCTTGGTTCTAAATTTTTCAGGAGTGCGACAGTCTCCCACTGTAAGGATGGAAAGGTTGATAAGAAAACAGTGCATTAGTCTGATCACCTGCTGTGAGCTGTCAGTCACATGCAGATAATGGGTCAAATTACCCTTGGCTTCTGACAGCTAGGGAAGGTAGGTGTGAAGGAGGAGGGGGGAGATACCTTGAAGAACTAGATTTCAGCCTTCACAAAAAAAATCAAGTTAGCATTTCTAAGTAAGAGCAATAAAATCACTTTTCAGTTATGTTCTATAGCATTTGCACTGTTTGTGTTTGAAGTGGTCATTGAAAAAGGATAACATTTTAACCAAAAGTAGGTGACTATAACACAGCAGTGAATGCCTCTAAAAGCAGTGCACTGACAGGAGCTTAAGGGAAAACGTGGCAGATCTGATGCAATTTTTGGGAGACCAACAATACATTCTGGGATACTTAGAAACAGACTAAGTCAGAATTATTTCAAGATGGCAGACCCCATGTAGTTAGTCAGAAGTTGCGTATAAAAATATCTAAAAAGCTCTAGCCCCAGAGTAGTGTTAAAATCTAGGAAACCCCAAACCATGAAGAAATAAACATGTTTTTTAAGTTTGTAGGTGCGGTTATCCTTTGTTTCCACAAGGTTTCCACAAGTACAATGAAGTAGGCATTTGGAAATCATCCCATTGACTGAGCCATTCTAGAAGTAAACATCACAGAATTGTGAGAGACCTGGAACACCTACAACTTTAAAAAATTTAAATGTTTCAGGCTTAAACGAAAGAATTGATCATCTTTAAAGTAAAATTAAGTTGCTACAGTTAGTCATTAACCAGCTTTGTCAACCTCAGCAAAAGATTATCTTTGGCACCGAGACTTTTTTAAAAACACTTGTGTATTGTTAAAGAATATGGTGGCTGGAAACTCAAGCAGGTAGGGATACTGGCTTGAACAGTGATCTTTCCTGTTGTTGTAATGCATGGAGAAAAGCTCTATCATCATCCTCCTTCCCTTTACTGTGTGCACGGAGTCCATGAGGCCATGTCAGTCGTGTAGATCCATGGAAAATGAGTGCCTCAAAAAGAATGGAAGGGCAGTGTGGCAAAAGAAAATACAGCAGGCTAGTAAAAATCGGACACGTTGGGCAAGTATGGTGTAATTTATGGCACATGGCTCTGTAGTACTTTTATATTTCGGTGTCTTTTTCAACTCATTAGATATGGGTAGCTGCTCTCCTCCTGTGTAGCCTATAACCTTTAGCACAGCCGCAAAATAAACCACAAACTAATAAGCTTAGTAACTAAGTTGATCAGTTAGAGGTTTATTTTGCGGCTAAGCTTATTATTTTGCGGTGCCCCTTTGAGGAAGCTGCGGCTCCCCAGGGTGCCATGGCGCACACTTTGGAAACCCCTGCTCTAGAGGTAAACTGTGTTCCCATGGATGAATTGGTTTAGCAAATACTTGTACTTATGGAGCCATAATAAAATTAAATATTTAGGAGTAATTAGAAATGATTTGGTTGTGGTGGATGAGGATGTTTGGGGAGAAACCTCAACAAAGTGCAATACAACAGTTGAGAGTGTGTTAGCTGTTGATTTGATTTATGGAGAAGATGATACAAGCAGTGAACCGGTCAGGCATACTTTTATCAATGACAGGAGTAGCTATGTATGAAAAAGTGTTTAAGGAATTTACTTGTGAGGGAAAGAAGGCAAGAACAAGAGTGGTTTAGGGTTACTTGATTTGAAGAGGTACTTTAGAGCTACTCAGTTAAGGTTTATCTGCAAAGTATCTCAGTCTTTTAAGTGTTCATACACTCATCCCAGATCAGACACAGTAGCTTTGATTTAGTGAATCCAGCTGCTAATAAACTTTTGGTTAATGCTAATCCCTCTTCTGACAAGGATGGGAAGGCTTTTGACAGATTTGTGAGAAAAGTGTATTCTTCTGCAGCATTTGTCTTTATACTTTTCAACTGTCAAGCTCATGTTTTGAATTTCCATCTTGCTTCATGAGAATATGGGGAATATTTTGGCATCTGCTTTGCGTAACTTTGTTTCTGCTGTGTCTGACGTGACTATTTGCTGTTTGAAATATGCTTATGAATATTCTGATGCTGCCTTCAGAGCTGCTATCACTGGAACAGTTAGGAGGAGGTTTGCATGGCTGTGTTCCCAAAACCTCCAAGGAGATGTCAACAATGACCTTTTGAATTTTTTGGCTAGAGGAATAGTTTTTGGATCCCCTACTGCAGTGGTCATTAAAAGGTGTAATATGAGAGGAAAGATGATTCAAGGGGGTCTGTCAGATTTTTCAACCCTCTTTATCCAAGTTTGCCAAGGGATTCAATGCTCTCTTTACAACTTGATTTAAAAAGCAAAATAAACAATCCATACACGCTACTGGTAAGCAAACATTTAAAAAGCAGGGCAACGTGATTTGCAAAAATAAAGCAAGACCCCCCAAGAGCAAAAAAAGAAACAAAAAAAAAGTTCTCTAATAAGTCTGAATGACTATTTGAAGGACTTCCAAGTCCCTCCCACCCTGGCTGTTCCTTAATCCTTCCAGAAAGTCTGATCTTCCATTTTTCTGTGGCAACAGATAGTTTCAGACAGATAGGTTCTGAGAATAAACCATCAAGGTTTACAGATCGCGGTGGAGGTCTCCCTCCTTTTTGGAGGTAGTCTCCCTTGCCTTCTATGATTCAGCACATGCTTGTTCTGGGACTGATGAAGGTGTCCCTCCTCCTTGTTTAGTAGATGGTTCTATTCCAGGATGTTCTGTTGCGAAAGAAAAAATTATTGTAGTGTATTTCTGGAGTTTCATTCTGAATTTGGTTATGATATTACTAAAGTTCTAAATGCTGTCCCTTCACAACTTACTACCCCTTTTGAGTTTTCTAGTAACCTAATATTTAAAATATGCATATCATCACATTTCTATAGATCTAGATTTCAGACATTTCTTAATGTGTTTCAGACACAGAAGACTTTACCAGTTCTCTGTTTTACCCTTTGGTCTGTCTGCTTCTCCAAGGCTATTCACAACATGTCTGGCTCTTGTGATAGCCTACTGCAGACTGCAAGGTATTCACATATTTCCGTATGTAGATGACTTGCTAATCTTTGCAGAGTCTTTTTCAAAGTGTCAAAAATTTCTCAGATGGTTAAGTAGTCACGTACACAGACTGGGATTCCAAGAGAAGTTACATCGCCTCTTAGCAGGATTGTTTTTCTGGGGTGTCTCCTGGATGCAACAGAAGAGTCCCTGCACATACGGCAACTGCATGGCCCCAAAAAGCAATAATCCAATACTGAAGAGAGGAGCCAGCAAACTATTCAATAACTAAAATATGTCAAACATAGAAAGAGACACAAAAAAAGGACCGGTTTCGGCTGTGTCAACATAGCCTTCATCAGTGTTATACAAATCAATAACCCCAATTGCTCAATTTTATAGTAGACATGTAAGTAATCTGGAAATTCATTGGTGAATCACAGATGCTCATTAAGACCTGGTGGGAATAACCCACCTAATTTGATGATCCATTTCTTTTCTTTAGTATTTAACATGGTATGCCATCCGGCTTTATTCATCCTATTGCCCATAATGTTGTCAATCACAATAAATCTGAAAGAAGCATTCTTGTGTATCATTGTATGTTTGTGAAGAGCATTGCTGGTCTTTTTGGTTCTGATATCACTGAGGTGTTCTGATATGCGTAGCCTTAAAGGTCTAGAAGTTTGGCCTATGTAAAAAGCTGAACAGGTCTACATAAAAAACAGAACATCTGTCTTGTAAAAATTTTGAGAGATCGGCATTCGCTAGAAGTATATTCCAATGCCTTTGGACACTATTTAATAGCAGGTCACTGTTTCTCCCATATGTAGTTACTAAACGAATCAATGATCGATTCCCTGGTTTCTTGTCTCTGTACCTCAGAAGGTCCTTCCTGTTGACTGTAGATACCAACTTACTTGAGGCACTCCTTAAAATGGAGAACATCGACATCTGTGCTGTGACACAGACCTGGTTCAAAGCTCCAGAGAGCACCCCTGCATTACCAGGCTATAATTCATACCACACCTTTCGGCCACCTAACCCGGAACAAAGCACTAAAGTTTGAAGGAGTGTCCATATTCATTAAGGATATCCACACCTCCAGGCTAGTTGCACAGCATAATGCATACGAGATTATCGAAATGCAACTAACTCTGGGCAAGACCGCAATACAAATTGCAGCTTGCTACAGACCCCCCACAGTGCCCCAGGATTCCCACTCCTCATTTCTTGATACACTGGAAAGTATTAGGGTACAACCCAAAACCCTAATAATGGGCGATTTCAACTACCCACCATTAACTGGGAAAACTACTCATGTACCAACTCTTTTGCTCAACGTTTTCTGGAATTCATAGATTCCAATGCATTGGATCAACTTATTCACACCCCTACCAGGGGCAGCGATTTCCTAGACCTGGTCATTACCAACATGGGCAACCGGTGTTCCACACCAGAGGTCAATTCCTCGTTGATCAGATCCAACCACAAGCTAATCACCCTAGACATCCACATCCCGCCCCCCACCCCCAATTAGGGAAACCACCGTAAAAAACTTCTCCAAAGCCAAATTCACACTTAAGACAGAAGTGGCAAACTTCATGACACCCATGCAGATGGACAATAGAGGTACGACTGCCGAATCCTACACAAATGCACTTTATAAGCACTTGCACAAGTGCATGGGTCATGCTATCCCTAATATAACCAAGATGCTATCCTCCAAAAAAAGGAAGCCAATCTGGTGGTCCCCTGCCATAAACAAACTTTACAACAGAAGAAAGAAACTGTTGCAAAAAAAAAAAAGAAAAAAGAAATCCCACGACTGGAGGAACTCCCTGGTCAACCTCAGTAAGAAGCTGAGATCCCTCATAAAATCCTCTAAAGCTAGTTACGAAAACAAAATTGACACTGACTCTAAAGACAACCACAAAGCATTCTATAGCTATGTCAAGAATCTCAGTGGCAACACTCAGATCTGCTCTGAGTTACAGTACAATGGCAGTAAATATGCAGAACCAACTGATATTGCCAACATCCTGGCAGATAGGTTCAGTGCTAACTTTACCCCCCTCTCACCCCCTAGAAGGCCCATCTGTATACCGGAAGAGTGCAAAGTTCCTGTAATCACGACTGCACAGGTTAAAAAAAAACACTCTCCAAAGCCAAGAACACAACATCCATGGGACCTGACAATATCCCAGGCTGCGTGCTACACGAACTACAGAATGAATTGGCACCATACCGAAGTACCATGTTCAATCATAGCCTCACCTCGGACTTTGTGTCCACTGAATGGCACACAGCGACGGTTATCCCACTCTACAAAGTGGGAGCCACGACAGACCCAGGGAACTACTGCCCCATTAGCCTGAAGAGCCTGGTCTGCAAAGCCATGGAATGTATCATCATGGAACTCATAAACAAAGACATTGGTAATCTCCAAACTCTGGACCCCACCCAGTTCGGATTTGTAAAAGGCAGATCATGTCTACTAAACTTGATTTACTTCTTTGAAGCAGTCACCAAAGCCATAGATGAGGGTAAAGGTGGTTCACACAGCTTATCTAGGTCTCGCCAAGCCTTTCGACACCATCCCCCACTCTGGAATTATAGATAAGCTCACTAAACTAGGTATAAATCCCTGTGTCACAAGATGGGTTGCCAACTGGCTCTCGGACAGAACCCACACTGTGAAAGTAGCAGACTCCAAATCTGACTTCAGACCAGTGACAAGTGGAGTACCACAGGGTTCAGTCCTGGGTCCTCTCCTGTTTGGTATCTACTTCTCTGAAGCTAACAAAGTTTGCAGATGACTGCAAACTAGGAGCCATAATCGAAACTCCTAACGATGTGGACATACTACAAAAGGGCCTCACTGAGACAGATGCCTGGTGTCAAAGCCATGGCGTGAAGCTCAGTGCCAAAAAGTGTGTTGTCATCCCCTTCGGTAAAAACTCTGTACCCATGAACTACCGACATAGCTGGTAGTCTACTTAATGCTGAAAATGTGATGAGACCTTGGGATATTGGGATACAGGTGGATAGTAGTCTCTCCTTTGATAATCACATTGCCACAGTGGTCAGGAAATCCTTCTACGTGGCTCACCTCATCAGAAAATGTTTCTCATCCAGAAAAAGAGGTCATTGTTCCCCTCTACTAATCACTCATTAGACCCATTGTAGAGTACAAAGCCCCTTTTGATATGTACCTCACAAGACATCTACAACAACTGGAAAGGTCACAGAAATACCTCAGAAAGAGGATTACTGCCGCAAACAGATGTCCTACGCAGATTGTCTCAAAAAACTCCAGCTTTACTCAGTTGCATATCGCCTACTCAGAGGTGATCTCTGCCTAACATACAAAGCTATGTCAAACCCAGAGCTGTTGGACATGCTCCACTTAGAAATCCCAATCCTTCCAAGCTACACACTCTAGGGACCTAAACCTTTTCACCACAATAAAGAGAACATGCTGGAGGGATAGATTTATTGCACTGTTCTAACTTGTTGCTACTTGTGTATCTCTGCTATCTTTAAGCAAAACAAAAAAATCTTGCTTTTTTTTCCCCACTTTCTGAAATTTAAAAAAAAGTTCAGTGACAGATTTGCTGTTCTGAACTGTTTGTAAGTTTCTTGGAGGCCATTGCTTGCTTGGGTTAAACGGAAGTCTCTGTGTTCATCAGTGGTAAACACTGAACAGCCTGCCTGCCCCTGTGGGAGTGGTTACTGCCTAGAAACTGTAGTTTTATTGGCCATTTTGAGTCCATTCCAAACTCCTTGATCCCCCTCTCTTAAAACTCGATTGCCTCGTGGTTTTGGCATCTTTTCAGACTTGTTGGCTGCTGGTGAAGCACCCACCAAGAGGAGAAAATGCTGAGAGAAGAAAGGAGCCACTTTTGAGATTTTAAGTATTTTTCTCCAGATTATTTAAGATTTCTGCATTGCCACCTACTTTTTGGCGTTTTCCAGCTTGCTAAACTTAATATCTGTATTAGGAACTGTATTTAGAACACATCTAGAGCCTATTTACTGCATTTCCTGTGCACTTATTTTAAAATCGTTTTTTTTTTTCTTAAAACTTGCATTTTACCTTTCTCTGGCTTAGCACTCAAGTGTGGGGTCATTTATTGCACTGTTCTAACTTGTTGCTACTTGTGTATCTCTGCTATCTTTAAGCAAAACAAAAAAAAAAAAAAAAAAATCTTGCTTTTTTCCCCACTTTCTGAAATTTAAAAAAAAGTTCAGTTACAGATTTGCTGTTCTGAACTGTAAGTTTCTTGGAGGCCATTGCTTGCTTGGGCTAAAGGGAAGTCTCTGTGTTAATCAGTGGCAGTGGTAAACACTGAACAGCCTGCCTGCCCCTGTGGGAGTGGTTACTGCCTAGAAACTGTAGTTTTATTGGCCATTTTGGGTCAGTTCCAAACTCCTTGATCCCCCCTCTCTTAAAACCCCCTTTTGCGAGTTTTTGTGCATAGCGCAGCATCGGGCAGCGCCGCTTAATCAGGTTTAAACTATTCCCTGCTCCACAGTCTGCTCTTCACTTTTTCCCTTAGAAGTGTTCCAAATCTCAAAGTAAGCACTCTGTTTTCCTTCTAAAACCCAGCAGTAGCTAGGATAAGTGTCTCAGAAGTAAGCACTAATAAACTAAAGCACTACACCCTCTTATACTCCCTTTAAGTACTTGGCTCCCCTATTGGTTCTTTTTGATAGTCAAAAAGTAATTCCTTATACTATTCTGGCATGTCCAAAAGTCAGTTTTAGGTTTACTCTCCAGTCCAGCTGGTGAATATGGGAATCTTGAGGCAATGTTACAACTGCCTTATGTACACAGACCACCCTCTCCTCTTCCCAACAAGCTCAAATATATGTGAGAGATGCAACTATATAGCCAAACTGGAGGCTGAGCTCTCTCAACATAGTACTGGCACGGTCAGTCTGGAGGAGAAGGTAATCACACACACCACAAATCCAGTCTCACATAGACCTATCGCAACAGCAAACCAAACACATAAACACACAAAAACATACTCTGAGGCTCTAAATAAAAATCTGCCCAAGCAACAGAGACCTCCAAAGCAGACATCCAAGCAACTGCTACCCCACAACAATACCCACGTTTCACATAGTTCACAAAGTCAGTGTGCCACACAGTCACAGCCCTTAAGGCTAAACAACACACATAATACACTTGTAATAGCTGACTCTATTGTCAGACACACTGACGTCCCTCTCACCAGGCTGAACAAGGAGAAGGTCACTGTAAGCTGCCTGTCGGGTGCCAGAATCCGCCACATAACACAAGCACTCAGGTCACTCCAAAGCAAGTACAAATATGACTCCATCATTGTCCATGCTGGTGTGAATGACCTGAGACGTACCTCCCTGGATTACATGAAAAGAGACACAGAGAGCTCTCTGATCATGTGGCCCAGGACGGTATGACCCTGACCTTGAGTAGCATCTTACCCTCACCAAGAATGATACCACAGTATAAAGACAAAATGATCAATTTCAACAATTGGTTAAAGTATTGGTGTCACTCAAAGGGGATCCAGTGTCTGTCAGCCTGGGATGACATGCTCGACGAGCCACGTTGCTTCGCTAGGGATGGCTTGCACCTGTCACCCCTGGCTTTTCGAATACCGGCCAAGGCTCTTGCCACCCCCATAGTGCCTTTTTTAGGCAAGGCTCAAGATACAAACCCACCTCTTTAGACAACACAAGGAAAAAGAAACTAAGGGTAATGCAGCTCAACGCCAGAAGTCTAAACCTCAAGATGCACGCACTCGAGGCTCTCCTCAGTATGGAGAATATCGATAACTGTGCAGTAACAGAAACCTGGTTCAAGGCTCCCGAGAGCACCCCAGCACTACCAGGATATACCTCATACCATGCGAACCACAAGCGGAGGGGGGGGGGGGAGTATCCATATTCATCAAAGATACCCATACCTCCAGGCTAGTGGCACTGCACAAAGCATCTGAGACCATCCATGTGCAACTAACAGTGGGCATAACTGCTTTCCAGTTTGTAGCCTGCTACAGACCACCCTCCCAAACTCAGGAACCCCACTCGGCTTTCCTGAAGACACTGGAGAATATGAAGGTCTTTCCAAACACCATTATATTGGGTGACTTTAACTACCCAAACATAGACTGGGAGCACTACTCAAGCCCCAACACCCTAGCCCAACGGTTCCTAGAATGTATAAACTCAAATGCAATGGAACAACTGGTCACCACTCCCACAAGAGGGGAAAACATATTGGACCTGATCATCACTAACATGGGGACTCTATGTTCCATACCAGAGGTATACCCCTCATTGGTAAGATCTGACCATAAATTAATCACTATGGACATCCATATCCCATCCCCACCCCCAGCAAAGGAAACTATGGTCAAAAACTTCTCAAAAGCAAACTTCCCACTTCTCAAAACTGAGGTGGAATCCTTCAAAGCCTCAGGGCCAGTGGAAAATACGGTCCAAACCACAGAATCCTTTACAAACACATTCTATGGATACCTACAGGAATGCATGGATCGTGCTATCCCAAATAAAACCAAGACACACTCCTCCAAAGGCAGGAGACCTGTCTGGTGGACCACAGCCATAAATAAGCTGTACAACAGAAGGAGGAAGCTACTACATGATAGAGCAAAATCCCTGAAAGGGAAGGCAACTCTGATCAGTACTAGCAATTAACTACGATCCCTCATAAAATCATCTAAGGCTAGCTTCGAAAGAAAAATTGCAGAAGACGCTAAAGATAATCATAAGGCTTTCTTTAGTTATGTCAGAAACCTGGGTGGAAACTCCCAGATGTGCTCTGAGTTAGTGCAAAATGACAAAAAATACGATGAACCCACAGACATTGCCAACATCCTGGCAGACAGGTTCAGTGCAAACCCCCCCTCCCCCCCAAATGAGCAAATTACTATCCCAACAGAGTGTAGCCTCCCTGACATCACAGATGCACAGGTGAGAGAGCTGCCTTCTCCAAAGCAAAAAACACAGCATCAGTGGGCCCGGACGGTGTCCCGGGCTGTGTTTTACATGAGCTCCAAGAAGAACTGAACCCTCACTTAAAATCACTGTTCAGTCTCAGCCTTACAGCAGGATATGTACCCAAAGAATGGCGTACAGCAACAGTGGTCCCACTCCATAAAGGTGGTGCCACAACGGACCCTGGAAACTATCGCCCTATAAGTCTAACTAGCCTGGTCTGCAAAGCTATGGAGCGTATCATCATGCAACTCATAAACAAAGACATTGGGAACCTCCAAACACTGGATCCTACCCAATTTGGCTTTAAGGGCAGATCTTGCCTCTTGAACCTGGTCAATTTCTTTGAAACAGTCACCAAGGCCATAGACGAAGGGAAGGTAGTCCACACAGCCTACCTTGACCTTGCAAAAGCCTTCGACACAATACCTCACTCGGGCATCATAAATAAGCTCACCAGCTTAAATATCAACCCCTGTGTCACAAGATGGGTTGCAAACTGGCTTAGGGATAGAACCCACATGGTCAGAATTGCAGGTGCCATGTCAGACTCTAAACCAGTTACAAGTGGCGTCCCACAAGGTTCAGTCCTGGGACCTCTCTTGTTCGGTATATATTTCTCTGAGGTACAGGCTAACACAGGAGGACTATGGCTGACAAAGTTTGCAGATGACTGCAAACTGGGGGCCATAATCGACTCACCGGCTGACACGAGCATCCTTCAAAAAGGTCTCTGAGACGGATAACTGGTGCTAGAGCCATGGCCTAAAGCTAAATGCCTAAAAGTGCATAGTCATCCCCTTTGGGAAAAACAAAGTGCCCACAAATTACCACATAGGTGGTAATCCATTAAGTACGGAAGAAGTAATTAGGGATTTGGGGACCCAAGTAGATTGCAATCTCTGCTTTGACAATCACATTGCCATAGTGGTTAGAAAGACATTCTATATAGTCCACCTTATCACAAAGGGGTTCACATCTAGATCAAGAGAGGTCATTGTGCCCCTCTACTCATCACTCATCAGGCCCATAATTGAATACAATGCCCCATTTGGGATGTACCTTACCCGACACCTACTACAACTAGAAAGACCCCAAAAGTACCTCACCAAGAGGATCAAGGGACTCAAACAGATGCCCTACCCAGTTAGGCTAAAGAAACTGCAGCTCTACTCACTTGCTTACCGCCTACTCAGAGGCGATCTGTGCGTGATGTATAAAGCCATGTCCAACCCAGAATTAATGGACATGCTCCACCTCAAAAAATCCAAATCCATCAGAAATACATGCTCCAGTGACTGAAACCTCAGCACAGACATAAATAGAACATGCTGGAGGGACAGATTCATATCCCAGAGGCTCCCCTCAATCTGGAACAAAATTCCAATCCATGTCAGACAGAGCCCCTCAATGACCCTCTTCAAGAAGAATCTTGATGTTTGGATGGGAGATCGTAAATTTACCCCTGGGATCTCTTCTGTGTCACTGCTAGACAGAGGCACGGTAAACTAACCTTAAATGGGCTATCTTCTGTGACCTACTATACAGAGGCACAGTCAACTAATCTAAGAAGGGTGGCGAAAGCCAAACACTCTGGCTAGGCTTGTAAATGCCCTAGGGCAGATAGCCTAGTATCAACCTATGAATAGTACAACAGGTAGCATACTTGCTTTTGATACAGAAGGCTATGGGTTTTACTCCCACAGCATGTGGATAGATTGCTGATACTGTGTTCTTTAATGGTGGTGTGTTGCAGTCCTGAGTATATTCTCCTTTGGATGAGATGCCTAGTAACTATGAACCTGTTATCGTTTTGTCATCCATGCCCTGTTGCAGAATTACCAGCTTATCATTTTATTAATGTGACAGACAATATATTCTTCAAGGTCAGCAGGCACTGAATTTGTAGATGAAACACTGAAATATAAAGTTGTTTGCTAGCAGCAACCCCTTTTTAGTTACAGATCTCTTTAATGTGGATTTATTTTGATGACTTTTAGTTCTGTAGAGATTGAGCATATTGACTGATGTTGGTGGATTGTAATGACTGAAGTTTGAGTGTCCTTTTATGGTTGAGATTTTCTAAATTGGTCAGTTTTGTCATTATTGGTTCATAAGTTTTATTTCACTGCTCACTAGAAAAATGTTCAGACTACAAATTTAAAACGCGCTCTAACAAGTGGTACTGTATTATACTACTACTTCTGTTGGCTGCTCCCGTTAGGGGCCGCCACAGTGGATCAACTGTTGCCATTTCTTCCTGTCCTCTGCATCTTGCGCTGTCACATCAACCACCTGCATGTCCTCTCACCACATCCATAAAACTTGTCTTAGGCCTTCCTCTTTTCCTGTTACCTGGCAGCTTCATCCTTAGCATCTTTTTCCCAATATACTCTGCATTCCTGCTCAGCACATGTCCAAACCAAAGTAATCTTGCCTCTCTGGCTTAGTCTCCAAATCTTCCAACCTGGGACGACCCTCTAATATACTTATTCCTAATCCTGTCCATCCTCGTCACACCTAGTGCAAATCCTAACATCTTCAACTCTGCCACGTCAAGCTCCGACTCCTGCCTTTTTGTCAGTGCCATTGTCTCCAACCCATATAACATAGCTGGTCTCACTACCCTCTTGTAGACCTTCCCTTTCACTCTTACTGGTATTAGTCTTGTCACAAATCACTCCTGACACTCTTCTCCACCCACTCCATCCTTCACATCTCTTCCACACTCACCATTACTCTGAACTGTTGATCCCACGTATTTAAATTCATCCACCTTCGCCACCTCTACTCCCTGCATCCTCACCGTTCCTCTATCCTCCCTCTCATTCACACACACATATTATGTCTTAGACCTGCTGACCTTCATTCCTCTTCTTTCTCAAGCACATCTCCACCTCTCCAGGGTCGTCTCCACCTGTTCCCTACTCTCACTACAGAGCACAATGTCATCTGCAAACATCATAGTCCACGGGGACTCCTGTCTGATCTCGTCTGTCAAACTGTCCATCACCATTGCAAATAAGAAAGGGCTCAGAGCTGATCCTTGATGTAATCCAACCTCCACCTTAAACACATCCGTCACTCCCACCGCAGACCTCACCGCTGTCACACTACCCTCGTACATATCCTGTGCCACTCTTGCATACTTCTCTAACACTCCCGACTTCCTTATACAATACCACAACTCCTCTCTAGGCACCCTGTCGTATGCTTTCTCTAAATCCACAAAGAGACAATGCAACTCCTTCTGACCTTCTCTGTACTTCTCCATCAACACTCTCAAAGCAAACATCGCATCTGTAATGCTCTTTCCTGGCATGAAACCATACTGCTGATCAGTAAACATCACCTCCCTTCTTAACTTAGCTTCCACTGCTCTTTCCCATAACTTCATGCTGTGACTGATCAGTTTAATCCCACTGTAGTTACTACAGCTCTGTATATCACCCTTATTATTTAAAAATCAGTGCCAAAACATGTTTTCTCCATTCCTCAGTCATCCTCTCACTTTCCAAGATTTCATTAAACAATCTAGTTAAAAACTCCACTGCCATTTCACCTAAACACCTCCATGCTTCCACAGGTATGTCATCTGGACCAACAGCCTTTCATTTCTTCATCCTGTTCATAGCTATCCTTACTTCCTCCTTGCTAATCCACTGCACTTCATGATTCACTATCTGCACATCATCCAATCTTCATTCCCTCTCATTCTCTTCATTCATCAGCCCCTCAAAGTACTCTTTCCATCTGCTCAGCACACTCTCCTCGCTTCTGAGTACATTTCCCTCATTATCCTTTATCACCCTTACCTGCTGCACATCTTTACTAGCCAATCAGTACAAGTCCTTTTCTCCCTCCTTAGTGTCCAACTGTTCATACAACTCTTCATACGCCTTATCCTTAGCCTTCACCACCTATCTCTTTGGTACTGTATTATACAAGGAATATAATTTAATACAGTCAGGAGGGTGAATTTAAGAATGCATGCATGTTTGCATGGTCCTGAAAATGTGTGCAAGGGGCCTGTGATTTGAAAACAGCCGAAAGGTAAACTTTATCCACCACTGGCCAGATGCATTTTCATTGAATGTGGGTTTCAGTGCCCTTTCAATGAATTTCAAGGGCAGAGAAGTTTTAATGCTAAGTCAGTTTTCATTGTGAGACAGTATTGCTTTGTTTAGCAAATATCCATCAATGTTTGTGCTATAGAATTTGAATTAGTTTTAAATTAAATCCAAGTATCTGAACACATTGTAGAAGTAAAGTAGAAAACAGTATACACACTGAGAGATTTGAACAGTGTTTATGGCATCTGGGAATAAATAACCAAGTAATGGGGCATTAAAATGGCTGGGGGGTTATGTATTGGCTCTCACTGTGCCTAATGGCCCATTTGACCACGGTACAGCTCTGAATATAAACCTTATGATAGCCAGATATAATTACCTCTGAACTGTTTAATGTCCCACCTCTTAACTACAATATTAACATTTTTTGTCAGTGCGCCTTCCTTCACTTCCATTTTTTTTGAATATCTAATAAACTACATACCCCACCTGTTAACTACAATGACATTTTTCTTCCCCACAGAGTTTCTTTCCTCATTTCCATTAAATTTTAATTTCTAATCACATGATCTATTATCTATTTGACAAACCCGTTAATACACCTCTTCAGTTGCTCAGTATCTTTTAAAAACGTAAGTTAAATGTTATACTGTAATAGTTTCCTTTATTTCACATGAATGTAATTTAATTTGCAAATGTATGTGTGATTGTTAATGTATATAAGTGGTTATTAATATACATTATAGAATGTCTGTTTCAAAATGCTTGTAATATTTATTTTGCGTTTGTTTACCAGAATAGACCAGCTGGGCAAAAAAGTCCCTTTTCAGGGGAGGCACAGGGAGAAAAGCTCCAAATTACAACAGTTTACAAAGAAATATTTTGAGCGCTACAGTAATAATTCCAACATATTATACAAACAGATTATTAAATTAATAGTAGCAGAATAGTATGTTAATCATGAAATGTAAAGATTTAAAATGAAGAACGTGGAAGTCAGCAGAAATTAAGGAAAGTGATCATTCTTATGACATGTTAAATAGATGTTACTCCATTATACAAAAAGAAAAGCACAAGATTATATCGAAGTAAAGTAAAATGATATTGAAGTTAGAGGAGAGAGCGAAGTATTATGGAAAAGCATACAAGGGAAAAGGAAAAAAAAGGTGCCAAGATGATTTCAATAGAAGAAAAGTAAAGTGCAAAAAGACAGTAACAAGCAGAGAAAAGCAGGTTTTGTTATGTAGGAGGCATTCTATTAAGTATTCCGAGTGATGATTAAATGAAATGTCAGTGTAGAAAAGAGGTCATTAAGATTTAGCCCGGAGAAAGACAAGTACTCAGAGCTTTTATTTCCAGGCCTGTGCTAAAAATGATTTTATTTTGTTTATTACTAAACCCAGTCGGATAGACCCAGTAAATAAATAGACGCAAAATAAAATCCGAAATTTCTACATCTCCAACTCAAAGAAGCAACTTCTGTATCCCAAGCTTTTGGACTCTTTCAGATGAAGTGTCCCTGAAACTAGTGAAAATTCTTTGGGCATTTATATATATATATATATATATATATATATATATATATATATATATATATATATATATATATATATATATATATATATATATATATATATATATATATATATATATATATATATATATATATATATATATATATATATATATATATATATATATATATATATATATATATATATATATATATATATATATATATATATATATATATATATATATATATATATACATATATATATATATATATATATATATATATATATATATATATATATATATATATACTCCTTCACTCCTTTCTATGTTAATCTATCAGTATTTTTTCAACTGGTTAATTGAGAATTCAATTGTATTGAGTGTTTTAGTAACTAACTCTTGTAGTAGTTTTTATTTATATAGAAGAGTTTGCTATCTTTTATTTTTAATGTTTGCTTGCAAACTCAATTACTAACTCTTAGATTTTCATTATAATGAATACTGCTATTACATTTTTGTATGACAATTTCTCTGTATGTTAATTTTTTTTTTTATCTCTGAATGTATCTCTGAATGTATCTCACTCTGTGGAGCTTTTCTCCCCGGGCCTCTACTGAAAATGGAAATTTCTCCAGCTGGACTAGCCCGGTCAACAAATGTAAAATAAATAAAATAAAATATATATATATATATATATATATATATATATATATACATATATATATATATATATATATATATATATATATATATATATATATATATATATATATATATATATATATATATATATATATATATATATATATATATACATATATATATACATATATATATATATATATATATATATATATATATATATATATATATATATATATATATACATATATATATATATATATACATATATATATATATATATATATATATATATATATATATATATATATATATATATATATACATATATATATATATATATATATATACATATATATATATATATATATATATATATATATATATATATACATATATATATATATATATATATATGCGTATGCAGCAGTGTGCTGAAGCATGTTGACCCCCTTACCCACAACCACATTGGATATAATAAAGATTAGTTCAGCAGTTATAGTTTTGGAGTTGATGCGAAGTCGCATTATCTTAAAGAGTGATTACAGTCGTTTTCCACATAGGGTGTTCAAACACAAAAGTAATGGTGTATAGATGTTCTTCATCTCACATTGCTGCAGTCCTAACACTTGGGGTAGTCCGCTGTCCCTCGGTCGGCCCGAATATCAGAGTATAAGGCTGACGTCGGTCAAGGCGCATTTGACTGACATCAGAACGTCAGGGTACAAATGCGCATGACCGACGTCATATCCTCAGTCTTTTTTGCCGCATGGTCCGATGCAGAAGCAGTGTTGCAAGTGCCGTTCGGCGTTCTGAAATTTTTCGAATTCGGAGTTTCAGACCGAAGTCAGAGTTGGTTAAGTACCCGTTGGGAATATTTTGGTTTTCTTGCCTCAGTGGTTTACCGGATGTCAGAAAAAGTGAATAACTGTATTTCTTGTGGGAAACAGATACCGCATAGGGATTACCATAATTTGTGTATACCTTGTTTGGGACCTGAGCACGACGTTGTTGGGTGTCGCTTTTGTGCTAGGTTCAATAAACGCACTATAAAGTGAAGGTTGGATTGTGCCAGGTTGGTCTTTGGGAAGCGGTGCAATTACAACATGCCGTCGGATGCTCCGCCGGCTTCCTCAAAGAAGCGCAAGGACAAGGCAGTTAAACCTAGGTTAGAGGAGTCGTCCAACCGGACGCCGGTTCTTTAGAGGCGCCAGTGGAACCGGTGGTTCCGACGGAGGCCTCTCTGGAGTCCCAGGGAGAAACTTTGTTTTACAGGATGTGGCCTCCCAGGAGGCAGGTCAGGCTGTAGGGGCTTCTCAGATAACTGTACTCCCTCCCTTCCTAAGGTGTCTAGGCCCTCTTTCTGCTTCCAAGGCTTCTCCTAGAGGCAGGTCTAGTTTAGCTTCTGTGGGTGTCACTCCTAGTTCTTCAGGTTCTGTGCCCAAGAAGCACATGCTTAAAATGGCAGAAGATTTAATTACTTTAATTAGAGGCTCTATGCCCCCTCCTGATAAGAGGCCTAGGATGGAACCAGTGTTGGGGGATTATGAGCAGGCTTCGGATGTGTCTGAGTCTTCGGATGAAGACTTGCAGGGGTATTCTCATTATTCTGATTCTGATGTGGATGATTCTACTCCTTCTGCTTCTCCTCCTGAGGATTTTTCTTTTTCAGAGACCCTTCACTCCATGAGAGAGCATTTTAAATGGGAAGGTCAGGACTTCTCTGATTCCAGGAAAAGGCTTAGGGAATTTTTGTTTTTACCCCAGCATAGGCCTTTGGCTATACCTCCTGTTCTGAATGTGGTGGAAGATGTGTTTGCAGAGGCTTCTCTTAATCCTGATTCTTTGCCTCCTGCTCCTGTTAAACCAGATAGGTATTACAGGGTGCCTGAAGCTCATAAGTATCTTTTAAGAGTCCTAGGGCAGACCCAGAAACTGTTAGCCAGGGGCCTAAGGGTGTTAAGGCTTCTGTTGTCAAGAATCCGGTTCCTGCAGATAAAGAGGCCAGGGCCTTGGATAGATGGGGAAAGAAAGTTTATACTTCTTCCACTCTAGCCATGAGAGCTTTGAATTGCCAGTTTCACATGTTGAAATATCAAAATTATCTCCTTTCACAGTTGAAATCTAAGGTTGATGCTCTGGCGGAAGGTATTGATTGTAAAGAGTTACAAGATTTAGTGCATGTTTCTGAACAGGTGGGTAAGCATTCTTTGCAATGTGGTTTTGATGCTGTACAGGCCTCGTCTAGGGTGGCTGCCACTGGGTCAGTTCTTCGCAGGCATGCCTGGCTGAGGGATCAAAATTTATCTGACCATGTTAAAACTAGGATTTTGGATCCACCTTTGCACTCTGATGTCTTGCTTGGTTCTCCTGTTCAAGCCGTTTTAAAGAAAACGGAAGACAAGGCTAAGTCTATGCAGACTGTTAAAGATTTTTGCAGGTTCAGCCTCCAAGTTTAGTAGAAATTGGCCTACTAAGGGGTGGACGATCCTTCTTATGATTCCCAGTCTAGGGGTAGATCTAGACGTGGCAGGGGCAGAGGTCAGGGCTCTTTCAGGCCTAGAACAGGTAGTTCTCCTGCACAGTCTTCGGTGAGGGCAGGGGTCAGCCCTTTCGTAAACAGACCCAATGACCTACCTTTTCAGCTGCCAGAACCTTCTCGCCTGGCAGCACCTTTGGGAGGAAGGTTGGCACTTTTCAAAGAAAATTGGAGTTTGATTACCCAAGACAGATGGGTATTGGATATCATACATCACGGTTACAGGTTTTATTTCCATACCTTGCCTCCTTTCAAAGGCATGCCAGACATTCCTCCTCAACAAAGAATAGAGGCTCACAAGCAAATTTCTCTGTTACTCCAAATAGGGGCCATACAGCCGGTTCCTATGCCAGAAAGGGGCCTAGGATTTTATTCTCGCCTGTTCCTTGTACCAAAATAGGGGAACACGTGGAGACCAATTTTGGATTTATCTATCCTCAACACTTATCTGGACATTCCCAAGTTCAAAATGTTGACGTTACAACAGCTTTTACCTCTGCTGGGCAAGGATCACTGGATGGTAACTTTGGATCTCAAGGAGGCTTACCTTCATGTTCCTATCAGGCTAAGTTGCAGGAAGTATCTGCGTTTTCGGACTGGGACTTCTCACTATCAGTTCTCTGCATTGCCCTTTGGCTTATCTACTGCGCCCAGAGTATTTACGAAAGTTCTGGCTCCAGTGATAGCTTTCTTCAGGCTAAAAGGAATACAAATCTATCCTTATTTGGGCGATTGCCTGATTCTGGCTCAAGGAAGGGACGAGTTTCTTCGTCATTTGGAATATGTGATAGCAGTGCTAAGATGCCTGGGTTATTCTGTGAACGAAATAAAGTCCAGTCTAGTACCCTCTCAAGACATGTGCTTTCTGGGTGTAAGACTGAATACAGCATCCCAGATGGCCTTTCTAACCCCGGACAAACAAAAGAATCTTTCCCTTTACTTCCATCATCTATCTCTTCAGTCCGGGCTGACTGCAAGGACAGTCCTTCAAGCCTTAGGGTTCATGGCATCTTGTATTCTGGTGCTTCCCAATGCCAAACTGCATATGAGGAAGTTGCAATGGTATCTCAAAAATGTATGGACACAGCACTGCCAGTATCTGGACACTGTCATTCAAATAATACCTTGCATTCAAAAGGAATTTTTGTGGTGGGCTCAGGAATGTCACCTAAACAAGGGACTCTCTGTGACCCGGCCAGAGGCGTGTCAAATTTTAACGACAGATGCCTCAGACAAAGCTTGGGGAGCTCATCTAAACGGAAAGTGGATACAAGACAAGTGGCCTGTCAGACTACAGCATCTACATATCAACTTGAAGGAGATGTTAGCAGTCCAGTTTGCATTAATAGCTTTCAAGGATTTACTTCTTCCAGGGCAGGTGTTGATTCTAACACACAACACAACTGTCATGTGGTACATCAACAAGCAAGGGGGAACACATTCTTATCCTCTATGCAGGCAAGCAATGATTTTGTGGGAGACTGCTCTCAGTTTACAACTAAGTCTTCAGGCAAGGTTTCTGCCGGGAGCACAGAACTCCTTAGCAGATGTGTTAAGCAGACAAATCTTGGATCCCCACGAGTGGAAACTGGATCTTCATGTATTTCAGAAATTGACAGTGTCCTGGGGAACTCCAGACATAGATCTGTTCGCTTCTCCACTAAACCACCAGCTGCCAAAGTTTTGCAGTAAGAGGTTTCATCCCACAGCTTGGAAAGTGGATGCTCTTTCTTTCAGTTGGAAAAATCTTCATGTGTATGCCTTTCCACCTCTGCCTCTCCTCCCAAAGGTACTTCTGAAGGTCAGACAGGACAAGCCAAGGATGATTTTGATAGCTCCAGATTGGCCTCGACAGCACTGGTACCCATTACTGAGAAGTCTTGTACGGAAGCCTCCATGGCCTTTGCCTTTGATTCCACATCTGTTGACCCAGGAGGACAGTCATTTGCTCAATGTCAAACTTCACTCTCTTCACCTAACAGCCTGGCATATTCTGTTTTAAACCATAGAGGGTCTCAACTTCCACAACAAGTTTTGAATGTGATTTTGGAAGCTAGAAGGCCTAGTACAAGGAAAGTGTACGCAGATAAATGGAAGAGATTTTTATTTTGGAGTGCAGCTAAGGATTTGGATGTTTCTGAGCCTGATTTAAGTGTGGCTCTTCAATGTCTTACTGAGTTATTGGACAAAGGTTTGTCCTTCTCTTCTATTAAGATTCATGCTGCAGCAATTTCAGCTCACTATGACTGTGACCCACCATTGTTTTCTCATCCTTTGTTCAAGCAATTTCTTAGAGGGGCAAAGAATATAAGACCCCACGAAGGGCTCCTACTCCTGCTTGGGATCTCAATTTTGTGTTGGAGAAACTCACTCTACAACCTTTTGAGCCTGCAGCTACTGCTGAGTTGAAATATTTGTCATGGAAGACTGCTTTTTGTTGGCCATTACCTCTGCAAGAAGGGTTTCTGAATTGCAGGCCCTTATGGCAGTTGAGCCTTTCTTAATTTTCCATAAGGATAGGGTATCTTTACGTACTAATCCTTCCTTTATGCCTAAAGTGGTTTCTAGTGTGGCTTTAAACCAAACTATTCATTTGCCTACTTTTTATGCAAATCCCCAAAATAAAGGGGAAAAGATTTTGCACACTTTAGATGTACACAGGCAGTTGCGATATTATTTGGACAGAACTAAAGGGTTCAGACAATCTCAGCAGTTATTAGTTTCTTTTGCTTTGTGCTCTCAGGGCAAGCCCGTGTCAAAACAAACTATTTCTAAGTGGATTGGATTTTGCATTGCTTTCTGTTATTCCCATCATGGCAAAGAGATTCCAGCTGGGATTAGGCCTCATTCCACTAGGGCTACAGCCACTTCAACAGCTTTTTTGAGGGGGGTGGCTACTAAGGATATTTTGGAGGCAGCCACTTGGAGTTCAGTGCATACCTTCTCTAGGCATTACCACCTTCCACTGTACTCTAAATCCAGGGCTGGTTTTGCCACTGCTGTGTTGCAGGGCATTTTGGCAGCTCCTGCTTCTTTATAGTTTAGCCATCCTCCCTTACCTCTGCTTTGGGATTCTACCCAAGTGTTAGGACTGCAGCAATGTGAGATGAAGAACATAGTACAGTTTTGTACCTACCATAAATGTAGATGTTCGAAGATCCACATTGCTGCAGTCCAATTTACCCTCCCTCCTTCCCCTCTGTAGTTTGAGGTGGTTGTGTGGGTTGGGTTATCCATCTGAGGTATATTGTGTATATTGTATATTGTATATATTGTATATATTGTACATATTTTTGGTGTTAGGCTGGTTGGTTGTTTAGTTGTCTATGGGTTTTGACCTTTCTTTTTAGGGTCTTCTGACATCTGGGGCAAGAAAAGACTGAGGATATGACGTCGGTCATGCGCATTTGTACCCTGACGTTCTGATGTCAGTCAAATGCGCCTTGACCGACGTCAGCCTTATACTCTGATATTCGGGCCGACCGAGGGACAGCGGACTACCCCAAGTGTTAGGACTGCAGCAATGTGGATCTTCGAACATCTACATTTATGGTAGGTACAAAACTGTACTTTAACACTTCAAGTAGAAAGCATTTTCAGACTTTGTTTACTCTGAAACAGGATCAGGTCTCTCCATAGAGGCTTGCTTTATCCTTGAATTTGATAAAAAAAAGTTTGTGATTTAGTCAAGTAACTGGATAGTTTTCTTGATTATAATATTGCATTGTAAAAACATCAGAGCTCTGCAAGTGAAAAAATGCAACAGACAAATCTGAAATACATTACTTGTAAACTGTATTATTAAAGAATGCACTTGCTAAAGTAATTAATAGTTGTTTTTTTAAGTTAATAGTCCTAAGCGGAAGATTTTTTTCAACACATTCTTTCCAAGAACCATAATTAGGTTAATTTGTGGTATTATTATTTAAGTATAGTTTGAATCTGTATGTACTGAACGGGCAGTAATGTTTCACAAAGTTGAATTTTCTGTGTGTGCTGATTCTGGTTTGGGGTGCATAGTTTGCTTAAGTTATTGCATACAAGTGGAAGAGGGAATGTAGCATGCCCTCACAAGATTAACAGGATAAATATCATTCTTATTACTTTACTAGTGATAATAGCGCTCAGCCATTGCCTAGCATTACTTCCAGGGAGTTATTTTCACTTGCATGTAATTGAAGGGCTGTTTAAAGGAGCTTTGTATTTGCAGTAACTGGATGACTTGTGTACATTCACGCAATACTTTTTCTACCAAAGAATTTTGTCTAGCTTATGTAAAGTAACACTTCCTGTAATTTAAATGAAAAAATGTACGTATTTTGTGCAGTTTCTCAGTGTACATGTGAGTTTATTTTTTTGTTTCTAGAGCAGTGAATGGTTAAATTTGTGACTTTTCTGAAATTCATACTGTATGATTATCAGAAATCCCTTAAGTGGCTTTTTGTAGTTAACAGTAGGTGTAAATGAGGCTTATTTTTTATTTAGATATGTTTATGTATGTGTGTTTGTTCAGGTACATGTATGCGTCTGTGTGTATTTTTGAACTCAATTTCCATTAATATTTTTTAGATTAATGTTAATTCATTTATTTCTTTATTGTGATATATGACCCCAGGGTTAGTTTGTGCACACCAAATGGAAGGGGGATGAAAGTCCCTCTACATCCAGGACCAGCATGCTGCATTAGGCAGCAAACAGTGGTTATTTCAGGTCAGGTTTGCTGACCTGCAATTTTGATGTAGTAGGATATACTAAAAGACATGTATGCACATGTGTATATGTGTACACATGCTCATTACTTGATATACAATGCTGCTTACCAACCCCACCCTGCTTTTATTTTCTTATGCATATTTTGTATAAAAAAAAAAAAAAACTAAACTCTGGTGCATTTATCTGCTTGTTACTTGCTTTTGCTTACCAGCAAAGTCTGATTAGGTACATTACATTACTCATTTTCAGCAGAGGCCCATGGAGAAAAGCTCCAAGAAATGCTAGATGTACAATATTACAAAGTTCAAACAAGCTTTTAAGAAAGATGTATAAAGAATAATGGAATTCATGAAAATGGAATAAACAGGAAATTGCGCACAGTTATAAATTTGTAGTAAGTTCTTAGAAGTGGTATTCCTGCTTCAGTGATGGTCTGTAGTGTGCATCAGATTATCAGTATCGATAATAGAATCCGTAAGCAGTAGGGGAGTATCAACATTTGGGAGCTGGAGTAATGTAATATGCATCTGCATTCATGTGTAAGCTGATAAGAGAACAGTAAAGCATGAACTGCAATAAAACACAAACAAAATCCACAACAAATACACATGGTGGAGCCGTAATTTCAGCAACCTGTATATTAAGGGGAAAATAATTTTCACCAAAAGTGTCGCTCTTCCAGTCAGGATAAAACAGACTAGCACTCATGGGTTCTGTTCAAGCACCTTTATTATATATAAACACATCAGGATTGAGGCTTAATAACTAACTTAGACAAACTTATAAACAAACAAGCTATCACACTCATTCATGCTCACTCTCTGGCTGCACTCTCAAAATGGCAATGATGCTAGCACGTGGTTGCTATTTATATGCACGTGCTGTCCTTGAAACGCTTCTTATAGGTACAACACGCACTATTCTACACCCTCCCTCTATGAGAAATGAGTCGTGCATTATTGACATCAAGTGACATGCAGTTAATTGACGACATCAGTTGACATGCAGTTAATACAGAACTAAGTACATATAGACAGGCATGTCCAGGTTGCTGTGTACTTCACACTAGGTCTGGAAATTAAACCAAATTGTGTGGCATAGAAATTAGAACTTGGTCCAGCAACTAGGATTGTCTCTGCTGAATATTCGACTTTGGCGACATCAGGAACATCATCAGGAATGGAAGTAGAAGTTAAGACACGTTCTGCAACAGGAACATTGTCTGGATTGCTCTGAAATCTAGAGTCTGTATCACAGGAACAATGCTGCAGTATTGATTCTGATACAGGAAGATGTCTTTCGTTTTTCCTGTACTCCACACCCACAGATTCTATGAAGTAGGATCTCAGCTCGGCACATATACTTGTTACTTGACCAATTCAGTCAAAACCTGCCTTTTGACATTTGTATCCTTACTATCTCTCCTCCTTTCAGTGGATGACAAAATCTGCTTGGTTTATCATAGCAGGACTGCTTTTCTGAATAGTTGGACTTTGATTTTTCTGTTTTTTTTGCTTTAGGCCTCAACAAACTGGAACTGATAGGCAGTGTTGTTCTGGTTTGCCTAGATAGAAGTCTGAGCAGGTGAGCCAAGTATATTATCACAGGGTATGTTTCTGAGATTGAGTAAATTCAAAAAGACATCGGTATTATCACGCTTGTGACTTCTCTAGTACTTGCTTTGCGATCTGTACTGCACTTTCAGCTAGTCTATTTGACTGTGGATGTTCTGGACTACTACTAACATGAACAAAGTCCCATTCTTTTGCAAATTTCTGAAACAACTGACTGATAAATTTGGTACCATTGTCAGAAATAACTTTGTGTGGACCACCATGGACTGAGAAATGATGTGTCAACTTGGTGATAACAGCAGTGGATGTTAGATTAGGTAGTAAATTAATCTCAAACCAGTTCAAATAAGAGTCTTCCAACAAAAAAGTAATGCTGATAGTACCCACTGATGTATTCGAGTGGAACAGTTGATAAAGGTAGTTCAGGAACTTGACTAGCTGAAGTGGTTCTTTTTGCAAATGCGGTTTAGTACTGTTGCATACTGAACAAGAAGTACTTTGTCAATGTCTTTTGCTAGAGAAGACCGAAATATCAGTCCTCTTGCCCTTCTTTTGGTAGATTTGAAACCTAGGTGACCACGATACAAAATCAGGATATGCTCACATTGCAAGGAAGCAGGAGCAACAATTCTAGGACCTTTGAAAATAATGCCATCTTCCATCAACATCTCATCTCTATAGGGAAAATAAGTATACACTTCAGGTGGTACACTAGATTGCTTTGACGGCCATCCAACATTATTGTATTAATTGAGCTTTTGCAAAACTGGATCAGTCTTTGTGTGATCTCTTAGCTCATCAAGTCTTGTGGTAGAAAAATTACACACTTCCATGACATCAAAGTCAGAATTCTTTGAATTGAGCTGTTCTGTTGTATTTCTGGGCGATCTGAAAAGGGCATCAGCCAGATAAAGAAGTTTGCCTTTTTATAGTCCATTTTGAAGTTGTACCTTTGCAAACTGAGCATCATTCATTATAATCTCGCTGGAGGTGAATGCGTAGGTTTCTTTGAAATAGTGACTAGAGGTTGGTGATCAGTTTCAGTCTGAATAGCTTGACCATTAGTATAATCATGAAGCTTTGAACATGCAGATACTGTTGCCAAAAGTTCTTTTTCAATTTGAGCATATTGCATTTCACCTTGGGTAAGAGAATCTAGATGCATAGGCTACTGGTCTGCCCTCTTGAAGAATAACTGTGCCAAGACCAGATTTTGAAGCATCACAGGAAAGAGTTACTGGTTTATTGACATAGTATCTTAATGTAAGTGGGGTTGTAATTTTCCGCTTAAGGTCTTCAAATGCTGTCTGGTGCTGTTCCAGCCAAGACCGTGTAATGTTTTTGCATGTCAGCTCTCTCGAAGGAGCTGTCAGCTCACTGAAGTCTGGTATAAATTTACCTAAATAGTTGGCCATACCAAGAAAGTATTGTAGAGCTTGAACATTATCCGGTGCTGGCATCTCAAAAATGGCTGCTTGCTTGGACGAATCCGGTTGCAAGCCAGTGCTAGTAAATAAATGACATACAGGAGCTTAATTAAATGTACCAAAACCAAGTTTAAAACTTTTTCCTTGCAAGCAACTAGGCCACCATTACCAACGACCGCTGGTTCCTCAACAGTGTCCCAGGGATACAAGTTTTATTTCCACACACTGCCAACCCCAAAAGGGTTCCCAGATCTTCCTCCAAACCAGTGGGCAGAGGCCAAAAAGCAAGTCCTTTTCCTGCTGTCCATGAGGGCAATATAACATGTTCCTGCAAAACAGATAAGCCAAGGTGTGTACTCCAGACTCTTCCTGGTATCCGGAAAAGAGGGCACATGGTGCCCCATCCTCGATCTATCCATTTTAAACACCTTTCTGGTGATACCAAAATTCAAAATGCTCAGCCTCCAGAAGCTTCTACCTATGCTTTCCAAGTAAGCTTGGTTAGCCACCCTAGACCTAAAAGAGGCCTACCTACACATCCCAGTCAGGGACTCATGCAGGAAATACCTACTTTTCAGGGCAGGATCTATGCCACTTTCAGTTCTCTGCGCTTCCCTTTGGCTTCTCTACTGCTCCCAGAGTATTCACAAAATGTCTGGCTGCCGCCATTGCTTTTTGCAGACAAAGAAATATTCAAATGTATCCATACTTAGACGACTGCCAGATTCAGGCAGATGGTCAGGAAAAGCTGATAAGCACCTGACCTTTGTAAAGGACCTACTGACCTCCTTGGGGTATACAATCAACAAAAAGAAATCAAAACTAGTCCCCACACAAAAAATTGTATTCCTGGGAACAAGCCTGGACACAGCATCCCAGATGGAATTCCTTACTCCAGAAAAACAAGCCTACCTGACAGGCTACTTCTCTTAGCTAGCCACCAGAACCCAGTTGTCTACAAGGAAAATCCTGCAAGCTCTAGGGTTCTTGGCTTCTTGCATTCTACTCATTCCATATGCCAGACTGTATATGAGGAAACTACATTGGTACCTAAAAAGCCTTTGGTGTCAGCACTCTCAAGACTTGGAAACTCTCATGCCACAGATACGTTGTCTAAGGAAAGATTTTCTTTGTTGGGCAGCAGCATGCAGCCACAATAGGGTACTCCCCTTCTCACAACTCCACACCGCCCAGACCCTCACCACAGACGCATCCGACTGTGCCTGGGGTGCTCACCTGCACGACAGGTGCATTCAGTGCCAGTGGAGCACAAATCAAATACATCTGCACAGCTACCAAAAAGAGATGTTAGCTGTTCAGCACGCCCTGACAACTTTCAGACTCCCTACTCTCCCCGGGGCCTCTACTGATCAAAACAGACAACACCACAGTGATGTGGTATATCAACAAGTAGGGAGGAATTCACTCTTATCCTGTCTGCAGGATCGCCATGACCCTTTAGCACATGGCCTCAGCCATGCAGCTACACATGTTAGCTCAATTCCTGCCAGGATCTCTAAACTCTCTGGCAGACAACTTGAGCAGAAACTTGCTAGACCAACATGAGTGGCAGCTAGACCACAGAACCCTCACAACCCAGAAGTGGGGCACCCTAAAGATCGACCCCTTTGCCTCCCACTCCAATCATCAGCTCAGCAAATTCTGTACCAGGGAACCTCACAGCAAGGCCTGGAAAGTGGATGCTCTATCCTTCCAGTGGGTAAACCTTTCTGTCTATGCATTTTCCCCCTCTACCACTCATTTCAAGGGTACTGCTCAAAATAAAGGAGGAAAAACCAAGGGCAATCCTGATTGCCCCAGACTGGCCACGCCAGTACTGGTACCCACTGCTGCGCAGCCTGTCATCCCTGCCACCATGGCACCTACCTCAGATCCCAACACTCCTGACCCAGAGGAATAGTGAATTCATGCATCCTCAATTGCAGGCCCTCATCCTGGCAGACTGGCTTTATTTCCTGACCTCTCCTCAAGCTTTCAGCCTAAGCAAACAAGTGTAGATGTTATACGGGAGGACAGACACCCCAGCACTAGAAAATCCTATGCTGACAAGTGGAAAAGTTTTTGCATATGGATCCAGGCTAAAGGAGCTGGAACGGCACAGCCTTCCCTACCTTTCATCCTGGATTACCTGGCAGACCTACTACACAGGGGTCTATCCTTCTCTTCTATTAAAATGCCTCAGCCATCTCTGCTCATTTCAACACAGAGCCACCTCTCTTCTCACACCCTCTCATCAAACAGTTCCTAGGAGGGACTAACAACTTAAGGCCACCCAGAAGAGCTCCTACCCCAGCTTGGGACCTTAACTTTGTGCTGGAAAAGCTCAACCCCCCCCCCCCCCGAGCCTGCATGTTCAGCAGAGTTAAAATTCCTCTCTTGGAAGACAGCCTTGCTTCTGGCCATCATTTCAGCTAGAAGTGCATCAGAGCTACAAGCACTTGTGGCTGTAGAGCCCTTCATCATTTTCCATGCTGACAGGGTCTCCCTCAGGACTAACCCATCCTTCATGCCTAAAGTGATGTCCAGTGTGGCTCTCTACCAATTCATTCATTTACCCACCTTTTTCCCAAACCCACAAAACAAGGAGGAAAGGATTCTGCACTCTTTAGATGTGCACATACAGCTCTAATTGTATCTGGACAGAACTAAATCTTTTAGATAAATTGCTAGTCAGCATCACTGCAGGAGCAGAGGGCAAGGCTATATCCAAACAAATAATCTCCAGATGGATAGCACACTGCATCCATTTCTGCTACAGACAGCACAGGAAACCACCCCCAAAGGAGATCAGGACCCATTCCACCACAACAGCCTCTACCTCTGCAGCTTTTCTCAGAGGGGAACCACCAGGGACATCCTGGAGGCTGCAACATGGACTTCTGTTCATACCTTCACCAAGCATTACCACCGGCCTATCTTCTCCAAAACCAGGGCATGCTTTGCCACTGCAGTCTTGCAGGGAATACTAGCCAGCCACCAGTCTTCTTGACTGCCTCCACCCTTTTCTTCAACTTTGGGAATCAACCCAAATATGATGACTGCAACAGTGAAACACGAAAAACTTAGTACAGTTGTGTACAGTTACCATCAGTGTAGATGTTAGTGTATTCACTGTTGCAGTCCTGGTTTCCCTCCCTCCGTCCCCTTTGTTTGTCTCTCTCTCCTCACAAGGAAATTTTGGTATTTACTTTCTACTGGTGGTGCTCTTCCACCATAACCTAGCTCCCTATTGGAGGCTCCTGACATGGCAAGAAAAACTGATGTAATGGCATCGGCTGCCTGATTTTATACCACTGACCCGATGTCTGTCCTGGAGCGACAGAAACAGACACACCGACAACCGAAACACTAAGCCTCTGGTATTCGGGCCGACTGAGGATTACCCCTGGCAGGATAAACCAAATGTGATGACTGCAACAGTGAATACACTCTAACATCTACATTTATGGTAAGTGTACACAACTGTACTTTATTCTTATTCGGGTTAGTATGTAATTATCAGCCATGGGAGGGGAAAGGCCAAGCTCTGACAAATGGGATAGGTTATTTTGAGCATAAAAAAGGAACTTGGCAAGGCTAAAAATGGCCCTCGAGGGTAGCTAGCATAGTACTTGCTTATGAACCTATAAAAAGCCAGTTGTATACAGTTTAGTAAGTAGGAATAAAATCTTGATTATTAGTTGGGCATTTTTAACCTGGATATTCATAACATTTACAAGATTCTTGTATGATTTAGATACAGTCTGGGGTAGGTTTTAAATGCTTAGTGCTTGTTAATTTGTGTGATGCTGAAGAGAACGCTATTCCATAGTTTAGTTGTGCTTATGGAGTATAACAAGTCCCCATGTAAGTTACTTAATTTTTGGGATTCTGTTAGTTGTTGGCCCTGTAATGAAAGGTTCATTTTTTGTTTGTACTGTTTTATTTTATTACTAATGGCTGGGGTGGAATTTTATGTAGCATATGATTTGTGGCATGGTAATTTTATCCAGCTCAGGCTCAGCAGGGGAATGTAGTGATGAATTTGGTATGGCAGACTGGATGCAAATGTATTTGTTTTATTTTAGCACATCTAACTAGTTCTTTATTATAGTGTGAAGATTAATGAAAATTGTAGGTGCATACATCAGGCTTGGAAGTGGAGGCATTGCAATTAACCTTTCTACTGTTGCTAGGATATGGTCTGGCTTTGTAAAGTAGCCTCCCTAATTTGTGGTGAGTTTTTAGGGCATTTGCTTTGATGTGTTGACATTTAAGTTAGTCATCAGTGATGACACTCAGCAACTTGGTATAGGTGAGGTTTTCTATTTTGGTGGTGATAAATTGCAGTATACTTAATGTAGTGCTTACTTACAAACATGATGATTTTTGAGTTTGAGTAGTTGGGATTGTTCTACTAGGTCTCTCAGTAGAAGAGAATAAGTCTTGGGTGATGCTTTGACTTTATCTTTTAAAACATCCATCCATTCATTAGTTTTCTAAGTCCTTGTCTTGATGAGAGTCAAGCTGGAAGGGGCTGAATAGGGTAGGACAGACATCCTTGTCCCCAGCAGCAGGTTGCTTGTTCTGTTGGGTCCTCTGGCATTCCCAGGTGAGCTGAGAGATGTAATACCTCCACCGTGTTTTTGGTCTGTGTTTAGTCTTTTCCCAGTGGGCCATGCCTATTACACTTCCCATAGGTGATCACAGGCAGAATGCTTACAAGGGGCCAAAAGATACTTCAACTGCCTTTCAACATGGAAGAACAGTGACTACTTCATGATCATATTAAATGATGAGTTCTTAACCGTATCTTGGAGAGCAAGTCTAGCTGTCCTATGAGGGAATCTCATTTTTGTCAGTTGTATTTGTAATTTTATCTTGGTGGTAAATATCTAAAGGTCATGACCATAGGCAAGTATGGGTACATAGATTAGACCAGTAAATTGAGTGCTTTGTCCTTTGACTTGGCTCTTGCTTCATTAGCAGTCTTCAGCACATCTGTAGTAGTATCACTGTTGCACTCTCAGCTTGTCATTTTACCGATCCTACCTAACGTCACACGTGAACAAAATCTCAGCATACTTTAACTCCTCCATTTGTGGCAGCTGCTGGCCTATATGCTGCAGAGAGCAAGCCACTCCTTTACAGGAAAAAAAACTGTAATCTGTGATTTGGAAGTGCTGATTTTGTTCTAAGCAACTTCACTCGGCTGTAAATTGTTCTAGTGCATGTTGAGTCGCTTGATATGCTGTCCTTGAAAACTGTAAACATGAGGAGAAAGTAGGTATACCATTGGTGGCATTCTGAGCCCTCTTTGAACATATTTATCTAAACACTGAAAGTGCTGTCACATTTTTCTCTCCTCAGATACAGGAATGGAATGGTTCACAGCAGTGTTGGTACAACTCTGTACTGCTGTGGCACCTCCTAAAGATTTGCTGGGTGCATGCCTTTATGGGTGTATAAGTAAACTTTAGTAATGAGTTACATACCATCAAGAGTTAATAAAGTATTGAAAAAAAAATTCTAGTTGACTGCTAGGGAATGATTCTGGGTCATACACCCTCCCTTACTCTCCTGCATTTTTAAAGATGCTAACGCTGAATTCTCGCAGTATTTTAGGTGGAAGGAAGAAATATCCTTACCCCCACTGTAGAGCAGTCTTGCTGTTTACACATTGCAGAGTTTTCAGTGAAACAAGGAGCAAGGTGAACAAAACAACTAGTTCCAGTTTCACTTGCATGTTGGCAGACATGCATGACCACTCCAATCTGAGCAAAAAGGGCAAAACTTAATTGACTCTTATATGGGCAGTTATAAAACATTACTATACAAAAATGAAAAGCATCTTTACACCTGGCTTAGATGATTGCAAAATACTGTCTGATGATACCCTTGAAGAAAGATGCAGTTTCTAAACTGAGGTGTACCAGTGTGTGCAGTCATTTGGGTAACTTGCATTGTGTTTCTACAGACTGTGATGCTCCAGCCCAGAGCAAATTAACAAGCAAGTCTGAACTGTTGAGGGTCAATTCCTTGTATTAAGTATAAATGGTTGTACTGTCTTTTTACATTGATGTATTAATTAGACCTGTTTTAGTAAGAACTGGAATTGCAATGCAATGTCTTTCGGCTTCTCCCGTTTGGGGGTCGCCACAGTGGATCACCAATTTGCAGATTGATTGGTGGTAGGGTTTTTATGGTGTCAAGTTGCCAGCCTGGTACGCAGCCTTTACAGAAGGCACACTCACATGCACCTACTGCTTGTGTTTAGAACTCACTCAACCGCAGGGAGGACATGCAGACTCCGCACAGAAAGCACTCCAGCCGAGGAGCAAACCATAAATCCTCTTGCTGTGAGGCAACATTGCTAACCGCTGCACCACTGCAGCCGACTTAGTAAGAACTGGAATTAAAAAGCGTTAATTAATTGTGTTGTAATAGGCTGTTTACTTGTTTAGTGAGCCCTTGTGACTTCATGAATATAATTTACAGACTCTTGCCACCTGTTTTACATCATATAAGTGGTATGTTTGTCAATAAATTACTTTATGCTTATTTAAATACCATATACCCTAGACTAATTTAATGCAGGTGTTTGAACAGATGAGTACGATTAAAAACAGGAACCATGCGTGTTTGTAAATAAACAGGTTGAATTTTTTGCTCAGACATTCATACTTCTGTTCTTTAACCCTTTGAGAGCCTGTACTTTGTAGTATTTTTTTTCCCTTTGGAAAAGTAGTAGTAAGTTTAGCATAGCAGTGCATAGAGTTGCAGTTTACAATTTAGATCTTAAACTAAGCAGTCATAATGTTTTACAGTACTGTTTAATGTGTTCACTAATTAGTTAATGTTGCTGAGGGGTGCTGATGTTGAGATCAAAGGGTGTCCCTTTTTTGTAATGACATTTTTCTAACAAAATATTTTTCATGTAGTGAGGCCAGCCTCTCTGAGCAAATAGACTCATCATGGGAATCTCAGACAAGTCTGAAAATGTTGCATACTAAATTGTTCTGTGTTGCATTTAGTCCAATTTCACGTACTGCAGAATTAATAGTCATTGATCATGAGTGAAAATCAGTAGTGCAAAAGTAATGAATTAATATCAGTCTTATTTTAACAGCTGTGATTTGGGGATATCCTTGGGTTTCTTTGGTGTAATGCAGCATTTGTATTCTGGTCATCTATAGAATGCTGAAAGAATTTTCTGTGTTGGTGGGGAGGTAACTGTCAAGATGATGACCTGTGATGGAACAACGCAGATGCATTTATCCTTTCCACCATGCAGTATTTGTTATCATTTAAAGTTCCCGTGCCCTGGTGCAGACACCCACACCTATAACCCTTACCTCCACTGATTGCTTTCTTTTTTCATTGTTAGTATTTTGATCCTGTCTATCAAGAGTAAAACAGATGCATTAATTTACATGCATACTTTTCAACCTGGAAACTTCAAAAATCTGGACAAAGGCCCATGAAAAATAGGTACAAATCTGCATGCTGATCAACATACAATTTGCATACGTATTTATGAAACCCCACCCACTCCATTGGAATTGGGGGATACCAACTTTCAAACGCAAACCGAAGAGGAGAACCAAAATATGGCCCCAGGGTCTCCCTGCAGCCATTCCAATGTCCCTTTACTTTGCCATTTCGCCCCATTAACATAAACATTAATGTACATACTGCTTTACTTCTACAATGATTGTTTGGATTTCATTTAAAACTCTATTTTATAGCGCAAACACTAATAGACATCTGCTAAACAAAGCAATCTCAGAGAAAATAGACTAAGCATTAAAACTGCGGTGGTGGTGCTGCGGTAGCGTTGTCGCATCTCAGTAAAGACATCCTGTTCGATTCTCAGCTAGAGTGTCTTCTGTGTGGAGACATGCGTGAATGGGCGTACCTTCGTTGAAAGTTGTGTGTCAGGGCTGGCAACTCGGCACGTAAAAATCTACTGACAATCGTTAGCGGACCGGAGTTCCGCTGTGGTGACCCCTAACCGGGAAAAGCCGAAAGACACAACATTAAAACTTCTCTGCCCTTGAAACTCACATTCAAAGAAAATGCATCTTCTAGCCAGTGGCAGATAAAGATTACCTTTGGGCTATTTTCAAGTCACAGGCCCCTCGCATACGAAACATACATGTGTTCTTTGATACACTTCTTGACTGTATTAAGTTATATTCCTTGTGTAATACAGCACACTTGTTAGAGTGCGTTTTAAATTTATTTTTTTTAACATTTTTTCCAGTAACCATGAAACAAAATGCATGAACCAATAATGACAACTGCCTAATTCAGAACATTTCCATCATAAAAGTTTATTCGGACTTCTACAATCCACCATATTCTACTTTCCATTCCACCCAGATCAATAATTATAAAGTAAATAGAGGTAGCAGCCTTCGTCAAGCTGCAGGACTGTCGACACACTCAATGCACACACATGCATGCACTCACATGCGCGCACACACACTCGCACACAACACATTACACACACACAAACCTCAGCAGTCAAAAGCAATTAACTAGTTACCACACATTCATTGTCTCACCTCCTTTACATGTAGTGAATGAGGCAGAACATTTAAAGAATGTTTTTCTGACTGAACTGCGGTACAGCCAAGTACTTTGAAGACTATATCATAACGAGAAATTGAAGCTTTGTAAACGCTTGCTTTCTCTATCACATCTCTCATAAATAAATGCAATCCATAAAGCACCACTGCCAGGAAAATACTGCCTGTGTATTTTCCAGGCAAGTAGCCATAAAAGTAGGATTTACTTCAGCAAGTATTTAAACTAATTAAAAATAAAGTACTACTTTACATCAAAATTACATGTAAATTAGAAAAGTCAGTGGAAAATGTTCTGTGACCAGCTGCACCACCACTATCCATGTAGGTTTGAGCAAGTTACTTAAAAAAACAAAAACAGCTGTCAAAATACAAATAAAACTAAAGTGAAGAGTTTACTATAAAGCAATACTTTATGCACAGTATGTGAAAACTCTACAGAAAACTGAATCCATCTAGCATGTTCCTTGCACACCTTTGTACTGGCTAACATTAATTATTAAAAATCTCATGTGATGACTTAGCACTGCCTCAGACGTGTAAACCTAGCGTGGCTTAAAATTTAACTATATCTAGCACTTTAGAGTGGAAAATATGTTTGGGAAGTGAACACTTTATAATCCCAGCTAAAAACAGATGACAGTGTTGAACAATTAACACTGACTTTTAGCTTTACATAAAAAGCACTAAGATCCCCTTGAATGGATTAAAAACCACAGAAGAGCTACATGTATGTTAAACCAAATGGCCTTGAACTTCCAGTGAACTTCTTGCATTCTAGAATTATTAATCTGCTCGCAAAGCTCAGTCCTTAGACAAACTCAGAAAGATTCTGTGTTCTAAGTAACCAAATTGGCAAGACGTATTTGTAAAGACAATGAAAAAAAAATACTACCCAATTTGAGTCATATCTGTACCAGCTGCAATATAAGAAGTGCATGCTTTGGAGTTGAGAACTAATGACTATTCGAGCTCACAGATGTGAGGCTAGCTTATTTCTTCCTGAAGACAAAGGCAAAAAGATAAAAAAGCTGTTGTTAGTTTTGATGCGGTTTTCCACTGGTGATAGGGCAGTGTGGTACAGAGAGAAAAGAAGTATATATTAAGTAGCATACATTAAAGAAGCCATACTGTGAAAAAGTAACAACACTAAGAGTTAATAATTGACCTTGCTTGAGATTTGGGGTCTATATCACTTCGAAACGGCAGACTTCAAACCTCGAAGTGCAAAACTGTCGAAGGCTTAGAACAGTGATTTTTTTTTTTTCCCAGGGGAAAAAAATCACTGTTCCAAGAAACACGCACACAACACAAGCACACCAAAAAAACAGCAATCCACACACACACACACACACACACACTTAAAATCCTACATCTAACCCTACACTAAACTGTACATAGACTACTGTTTATCCACTTACCTTAACCCAAACCCTAACCCTAAGGTCCGTCACTATTGTGCACTCACCTGACCTGTGCCCTAACCCTAACTCACCTATCCCGCCCTAACCCTAAAGTCTGTCACTATCGCACACCCACCTCATCCACGCCCTAACCCTAACATCCGCACAATCACACACTTACCTGAACCCCACCCGTAACTTTCCACCACAGTGCTGAAAATGGCGAAGCCACAGAAACACCCCACCTAATTCTTTCCCTGGGTAAGAATTCGGTGTTCCGCGGCTTCGCAATAATAAGTTTTCGAACTTCACAGTTCGAACATATGGTGTTCGAACTGCTGAAGTTTTGATGAACTGATAAGAACCTGAGATTTGCATGGGTTTCATTTGCGTTTCTTGCTTGATTGTTATAATGCAACATATGGTACTGTTTTGCTGATCCTTGGCCAAACAGTGCATTACTTACATAAAAATGTTCTTTGTTTATTGACTTTTTAATAGGGATAGGGAGTTTAGAGACTGATCCAAAATAGACCCGTTTCAAGTGACTCCCATTACAAAGTACAAATAATTTTTAAGATGAGCAGTAAAGTAATTAGCTTGCAATTTCGAAAAATGGCACACACAAAAGACAACGATAGTGGTGTTGCTACATACAGTTCTGCATTTGATCAAGTGTTTGGTAACTCGGTGCCTGTCAGTAAATATTATTGCTGTTCGTTTTGAAAGCATGGTGAAAAGACCTGCTGTCAGTCAGTCAATGCATGCACGCCACTATGCTTCAAGTAATATATGAATATTCTATTTTTGTTCTTTTTGAAAACGTGATGGTGAAGAGACCTGCAGTCAGGCAGGCAACAGGCGCACGCTACTAAATACACATTTCAGATAAATGCGAAAAGAAAGGAACGGTCCTAACAGTTAAAAGTAACGAATAAGAATTGCAGCTAACACACTTAAAATAAATACACAGAGAAATTGCATGCGTTCTATAATATACCAATGAAATTACCTTGCAATTCTACAAATGGTGCACACAAGGCAGTAGTCATAGTGGTGTTGCTAAGTAAGTACAGTTCTACATTTGATCAAGTGTTGGCCAACTCCGCTCTTACCAACAGTTCATGGTTCTATAATGTATACCAACTGCCAACCGAATTAGCTTGCAGACAGTTCTGCATTTGAAGTGTTGGGTAATGTGGTGTCTGCCAATAAATATTATTGCCGTTCATTTTGAAAGCATGATGAAAAGACGTGCAGTCAGTCAACACACGCCCGTCGCTGCTATACTTCAAATAAATGCTGAACAAATGAAATGCTGTTATAACAGTTAAAGTAATGAATTGAGACAACACATTTCAAATAAAGCCAGACATAAATTGTGTGTGTTCCATAATATACCAACGGAACCACAGCTAACAGCTAAAACTAAGACTTCTTTACCTGGAGGAGCTGGAGAAACTGTCAACACATGCACGCTTACACTACTACTTGCTTGGTACTGCCCATAAAGTACATGAGTCAGTCACACCCCTCAAACCCTCAGCCATTTTCCGACTGGCTGCTCATGAAGCCGGCGTCATTGTGCACATGATGACGTCAGAGGAAATAATTAAAAAAAAGGCTGTGAAATTCTGGAATAAAGGGGGCCAGTCGTGAATTCTTGCCATCCCATTATTTGGACCTCAAAACCAATAAATGCATAGGAATTTGGTACAGTTGAGAGGTCTGTTTACATGCCTTTTATTTCCTCTGGTATATTTCCAAATGTGAGAGAGTATTGAAAGAAAGCGGCTTGCGAGACTGGTGAGAGTTTTCCCGTTTTTATACCAAGTGGGTTGTTTGAAACTGTACATGCATTTGGGAGATTGTCTAGTTCCTTTGTTGCTTTGAAGTAGGTTCAGTTTGTCCATGGCAATGGGTTTCTCACGGACAGGGATTGTCCATGATTAGTGGGTGCATGACTCTGTTGCAACATTCTGTCTTTCTGGATCGTGAAGCCTGGGAGGGGGTGTATGTTGTGTGATAATTAGCCGAGTTTCATGACTGCATAGCCTGGTCACAGAGAAGAGACTCTGTGATCATCTGGTCTTGAGTTTGGGGTCTTCTGGACCAAGGCTGATGTTCTTCGGATCTTCATCTCAGGCCGCCTGGATTGCATCACCCTGGTAGAGCAGGAGTCACACGGAGAAACCTGTACTACGGTTTATTGACCAAGTTCGAGAGACTGAGTGCTTTTTCAGTTTTTTTTGGGACCCTAAGTTCCTCCAGTTCCTCATGGTGATGATGCTTCCTTTAAGGACGCTGTACAGTGCATGAGCATTTGTTTTACTGAAGCCTTGACAGGCCTGGGTTATGACATCTGGAAACCGACCTTTGTTGATGTTATTCAAGCATGCAGGCACCTTCAGTCTGCTCTGCTGTCCTTGAGGACTGATGGCCCTGTATCACCATCCAGCTGATTAGAGTGTGACTTTCTCATTGGTTGACTTCTCCATGGTAGGTATTTTGCATTTCCCTTCACCTCCAATATGGTTGCTTCACCCACTTCCTTACTAACAGCCAACTCCACAGTTGTGCAAACGCTGATGAGAAGTATAAAAAAAAAAAAAACTGTAGTGCACCCCTGGACCATGTGTCTGTAAGGTTTTGAAAACACTGGTTCAAAGAAAAGCTACTTGCACAAACTACAGTCATTGGAATTTGATAACTAGAGCTAAATACTCCATGTAACTCTCATCTGATTTGGTTTAAAGACATCTTATCACTTGAAATATGTACCTTATTGGGAAATTAGCCTATAGTTAAAGAAACGTTGACACCATATGAATAACGTGCTGTCTGTCTCACTTGCGAAGACTAAAATGCTTATAATTTGGAAAGTTATTCATTATGCTTTTTAACAAGGTCTCTACACCCTGCATTGTACATGGGAGGTAGGGGAAGGGGATACTTTTCGGTCACACCCCCTAGCTCTTTATGTGCTATCTGTGGGATCACTGCATTGTCAACCACACTGATTGTATGTATGTATGTGTATATATATATATATATATATATATATATATATATATATATATATATATATATATATAAAATATGCAGTTCAATAGGATGTGTGTTCCTGACTACTACCAGCTGAACATTTATGTGGTACATTTTTCTTTTTATTTTTATTTGTTAAGAGAAGGGAATGTTATGGCTTCATTTTGCTCAGCAGTTTGGTGTGTATGCTGCCCCTTATACTGTGGGTTGCAGGGTTAGTGGTAATTGATGTAGAATTCTGATTGCATTATGACATTGAGAGTTTTATAAGTTGGGGGCTGAAAGAAAAAGGGAGTAAAAAAGGTTGTGTGATCATCTCCAATGCTGCCACCTTTTCCAAAGTTGAGAATAGTGCTGTAGCAGGTGGTCTGCACTATGCAGTTTGAGACGTCAGGAAGTCCTTGTTAGAATGCTAAACCTTATTTTCACAGACGGGCTTTTTTCCTTGCTTTGTAATAATGTTTCATTTGGCTGCCACAGCCCTGAGGGATGTCTCATTGTCAATGCATGTTTTATTAGAGAAACAATAGCAGAACAGGGCTACAGGTATCCATAGCACATTAGCATGATAATCATGTTTTAAAATCTCTGCTCTTACTGCCTGCAGTCAGCTGGATCACGTTCAATAAGGAGAATTTCCTGTCATTATACTGTGCAGTAGGTGTGCTTTGTCAAAATGGAAGAATTCCAGCTTTCTTAATAAATGAGACAAGCTATGTCTTCCTTCCTGGGCTTTCATTTGACATCTTGTAGGCGTCTGCAATTAGGCTTGCTCTTACCTTGGTAATGTCCTTTTTTTTCACTATCTGAGGGTCTGCACATTTTTTAATGGAGAGACTAAGAAAAATTAGATTTGATGGCAGTACTGAGCCACTTTTTATGACAAAAATACTTCAAGTTTTACCAGTGGTGTGCTGACTCTTAAGGATTGTTTTCTATCGCCACAAAGCAAACCTTGTCAAGTTTTTTACATTGCAGCAATTTATCATCATTGTGTTTGTACAGAAGTATGACATAGAGTAAAGTAATTTTCAACTACAGTATAGCTGTGTTTTGTCCACAGTATAGCCACGTTTGATATTCCCGTGGTGGTGGTGCTGCGGTAGCGTTGTCCGGTTCAATTCTCAGCTAGAGCGTCTTCTGCGTGGAGACATGTGTGAATGGGCGTACCTTCGTTGAAGGTTGTGCGTCAGGGCTGGTAACTCGGCAAGTAAAAATTAACTACCAATCATTAGCGGACCGGAGTTCTGAAAAGCCGAAAGACCCAACATAGCCACGTTTGATATTGACCATGCAAAGCTTCAAAGCTTCCAGTGTAAACTTGGGAAAAAAAAAAAAAGCTTATTGCAGGCGTTAAGCGACTAAAATGAATCTTTTTTTAATTTTGTGGAAATGGGAACTTTTTGACTCTACTAGGCCTTATAGTGGCTGTATTCTGATGCAGCAACAGGGCTTGCACTGATTTGAGAGAAAGTGTAGTAGAGTTTTAACTGGGGTTTTAAGTGAGAGAACAGAAATTACAGACTCCTGTCTGTGGTCTTGTACTAAACTGCCCAAAATAGTTCTTTATGCAACAGAATGATCAAGTTTAGTTAAATCAGACTCCTCACTGCTAGTAAATGAAATTTCCTTCCAGAACAAGGAAACCAGATTGAATATCTCCGGTAACTTTTGGCCCAATAGCCTGCCTTGTGAAGCGTTTTTACCCTATAGTTACATGCTGGGTGTTGAGAATACCGACTGTTTAGTTAATTTTGCCATTTTCTTTTCTGACCACCTCCTCTGTGTTGCAGCAATTTAACCATCTTCTAAAATTCTGCTGCCTTCAGCAACCTCTGTTAAGCCATACCGTCCATGTACTCGTACATGTCCCCCCCCCCCCACAATTTACTCGTTTAAACTTTCTGCACTTATTAACTCACAGAATGTATGTTACTTGACAATACTACAAGAGTCTCTGTGAATTCATTGTTACGTCTTACCTGCACTGTCCTTTTTAGGGACTTCTGTGTTGTTTTGTAGTCTTTAGTTGTCCAGACTTTTATCTGCAGTACTCGTGAGTCTGTCTAAGATCCAAGGAATCCTGTGAGGATCTCCTGCAGTTGGCAATGTCTTCATTAAAAGTATGCCACGGTGGTGCAGCAGTTAGCATTGCCGCCTCACAAGAGGTTCTCCGGTTTGATTCTCGGCTGGGGTGCTTTCTGTACGGAGTCTTCATGTCCTTCCTGTGGTTGTGCGGGTTTCCTCCGGGTTCTCCGGTTTCCTCCCACATCCCAAAGGCATGCAGTAAGTGGATTGGACACTCTAAATTGGCCCTAGGTGTGAGTGTGTGCCTTCTGTGGAAGGTTGGGTGTTGGGCTGGCAACTCGACACCGTAAAACTCCACTGCCAGTCATGAGTGGACAGATGATCCGCTGTGGGGACCCCTAACCGGGAAAAGCCAAAAGAAGAAGGGATGATTTCCAGTGATGGCATGTTCCACTGTATTTTCCACTTACAGTAATAGGAAGTTGTCAGGGAATGCTTGTACACTAAATTAAGACACAAACCAGTAATTACGTGTTGCATGTTTCCTAGTTTTGACATAAAAAGGTCTCTGTTATTTGATGTCTTGAGAGTCTAGGATGAATCTGGTCTACTCCTTTAATGGTTCTGTCCTTCCATATTTTCTCTTGAGAGTGTTACTTGCTCCCTCTGTCCTTCCATATTTTCTCTTGAGAGTGTTACTTGCTCCCTAAGTGTTTTTCCCATGTTTAGTTTCACCAGGTTTTTATTGGAGGTATCCATGAGGGTGTTCATCACATACCTTTGCTGTAGTAACCTTTTGCTATATGGGTTATATCCTTCCAGGGATATAACAGCTGGCCAGTCTTCCATAGCCTTTGGCTCTCAGCCACACAGATGCTTCAAGGCTGCTGTCAGTTCAAGCTCCTGTGTGGAGAAAATAGCTCGAGAGGGCTCTTCCTCTGTTTCACAGGATTGATGGTTGACTTCTGTCTTCCAATTGCTTGGCAGATAAGTTCCCTTTGGTGCATCCCTTTCACATGTTTTATTTTGTACTGGGTCCCTCTGAGAATAATGGCATTTGTATTATGTGTACTGCCTTTAAGGGACTGTCTCATTGCAGGTATCTCTGTCTGTTAGCTTCGGATGCTATTTCTGAATTTGGACACTTTTTTTTTTGTTGGTGTGCTGATTTTGTGCTACAGTTTATTTTTGTTGGGACTTGTATGTTTTGGGGAGGTGTTAGTATGTTGATTGCTTGTGTACACAACCAACTTCTTCCAGCATTGCTTACCGGACTTCATGCTTTGTTCAGGCAAGAGCATAGACCTTCTTACCGGTGCCTTGGTTCTGCCTTCCACTGTATCTAAGAAACAGAAAACTGCAAAGGAGCCCTTGCCGATAAGGGGTCTCAGTCAGTGCCTCAGGCACTGGTGGGGGGACACTGTTGATCGTTATTCCTCAGATTACTCAGTTCTTGCTTCGTTGCCCTATGGTGGTGTTCCTTCAGCCACCATGGGCTGCGGATCTTTAGCTGTTCGTAGCAGGCATGGGAGAGCACTTTCTTCAGTCAAGAGAGGTTTAGTGGAAGTGCATCCCTACATAGCTGGGTGAAGAAACCTGTCCCTAGGATTTGATACCATCCTTGTTAGTCTTCTTGTAGGGCTGTGTCTAGAAAGTAGAAATAAAAGGTTAAATACTAGAAAGTAGAAATAAAAGGTTAAATATTTACTTTCCTCAGACATTTCTGTTAAGAGAGTTTATTACTTTGGTTTAAGATTTATTGCAGGCTTTTAACCTGTAGAATTTTACTGGAATTTTTTGAAGTATAAAAAATATATATATACAAATTCCAAGCACAGTGGGGGCTAGTAGTAAACCAGTTTCCGCTAATTATGAGGTTACCCTTTCAAGTGCATGTTAAGGATAGGGATAGGGTGTCTCCTTTTTTATTGTCCTCTCATGCTTCCTAGGGCTTGTATGGTGTCTGTGGATCTCCAGGATGCTTATCTCTGTATTCCATCCCCTTTTCAGGAAGTTTTTTCATTTCTGTGTTGCTTCCTGGCATTTTCAGTTCTCTGCTTTGCCCTTTGGCTTTTCTACTGCCCAAGCGTATTCACTGAATGCCTTACTCCTGTGATTGCTTTCTGCAGGCTTCAGGGGATCCAAGTATTTACTTACTTGGATGACCTGCTAATTCAAGCCTCCTCTCCTCATTTTGCCATTTCCCTTCTTCAGAGCGTGGAGTTCACAATAAACTTCAAAAAGTCTTCTCTGACTCCTTCTCAGCATCATATTTTTTTTAGGTTGCAGGACTCAGATGGTGCCTATGCTGGCATCCCTGCCTCCTCCAATGGTCTTAACTCTCATTTCTTCCTTCAAACTCTTCTTCTAGCCTCCATTACAGCCAGGGAGTTTCTTAGAGCTCTGGGTTTCATGGCATTCACCATTCCTATGCTTCCTCTGGCCAAACTCCACGTCAGAAAGTTCCTCTTCTTCCTTGTCTCAAGAAGGAACTTCACTGGTGGATCCAGCAGTTGTCTCTAAATCCTGGGCTCCCTTTTCATCCTCTTCTCTCTCAGGAACTATTCAAACACTTCAGACGTGGGATGGGAGAACAGTTTTTTGGCTCCCTAAATGTACAAGGGGTGTGGTCACCTCTTCAGCAGAAGGGGCACATCAGTGTCAGAGATGAGAGCTCTTCTGCGATCTCTTCAGGGTTGTCATCCTCTCTTCTCCCTAGGACCTCTCAAGGTATTTACAGACAATACCACAGCGATATTTTATATAAACAAACTGGGAGCAAGATCTTACCTTTTTTACCAGTTGGCACTCCTGGTACTGGATCTTGCTGTCCAGTATCAAGTGACCCTTCAGGCAGTTTACATTCCCTCAGGTCAAAACATTGTGACAGACGCACTGAACAGGTCCTTATCTCAATCCCACGAATGGGAGCTTCTCAGGGATGTGTTTCTGGACATTGTTCACTGTTGGGGCACTCATCAAGTAGATCTATTTGCCTCCCCTCTGAACAGATAACTTCCTCTTTTTTATGCCAGAGTCCAAGGTCCTCTGGTGTGGAAGGTGGACACCCTCTCTTTTTCTTGGAAGGCATTGTTTCCTTCTGCATTCCCTCCCCTTCCTGACATTCCAAAAGTCCTGTTTAAAATTCAACAGAACAGTCCCAAATTCTTGTTGCCGACTCCCTTTTGGCCAAGACAGCATTGGTTCTCACTCTTCTACATTTTGCCAAGGGCAGTCATCACAAGTTACCTCACAGGGTGGATCTACTTGCACAAGACAAAGGATGTCTCATCCATCCCCACCTGTCCACCCTTCAGGTAACACTGTTGGTGATAGGATTTTGATTCCTCATAGACTCCTCTTTTTATGAGGACATGCTTAGGGTCTTGCAGGAGGCCAGGAAACCCAACACTAGGAAATCCTGCTTATCCAAATGGAAGAGGTTTTCTGTTTGATGTCTTTCTCTTAACCTGGATCCACTTACTGTGGATATTCTTTTGGTTCTTTGTGTGAAATGCTCAATGCTGGTTAGGCCTATTCTTCTGCTAAGGCCTACTTGTCAGCTATCTCTGCTTGTCTGCCTTTATGTCCATCTTTAGCTTCTAGATTTGAAGCTAAATAATTCCTTAAATGCATCCTTCATATTAGGCCTCCCAGGAAGCCCATTCCTCTTCCCTGGGAACTTAACTTTGTTTTAGAGAAGTTGACCCAGGCTCCTTTTGAGCCTGCTGCTTCAGCTTCCTTACAACATTGCTCTTGGAAGACTGTTCCTTTGTTGGTCCTTACTTCTGCCAGCCTGGGGTCTGAGCTTCAAGCCCTTATGGCTTGTCCTGCTTGTTTGGTGTTTCATAAGGACAGGGTGTCCTTGTGTACTAATCCTTTTATACCCAAGGTGGCTAATGAGTTCTCCCTAAATCAGTCTATTAATTTGCCTACTTTTTCCCCCTTTCCAAAATCTGCCAGTGAGAGGGTGCTGCATACTTTGGATGTGACTAGATAACTTGGATTTTATTTGGATAAGAAGTCTATTAGAAAAGCTGATCAGTTTTGTTTCTTTTCGATCCTAGGTTTGGCTGTATCTAAGCAAACTGTTTCTTGGATCTCAAAGGCTGCTACTTTGTGTTATATTTTTCATGGCAAGAGCCTTCCTTCTTCTGTAGGGCCTCAGTCTACTAGGGTTGTGGCTTCTTATGGTCTTTTTTTTTCAAGGGGTTGTATACTAACTCTGTTCTTAAAGCAGCTACCTGGACTTCTGTGCATACTTTTACCGAGAACTACAAGTTGGATGGAGTCTCCAGAGCTAGAGCTGGTTTTGCCAAGGCTTTCCTTCATGCCTTCCTAGAGGGCTCTGCTGGTCCTTCCTCCTCCCAAGTTTCTTCTTGAGCTTTGACAGTCTCCCAAGATATAAGGAATACTACAACACGTGAATGGAAGGACATAGTACAGTTGTATAAAATCTTTACAATAACAGTAGATGTTCTTTCCTTCAGTGTTGCAGCATTCACTCCCTTCCTCCTCCCCTGGTCCGTTTCCCTCCTGGATGTACTAGTTACCTCTTGATTTTCCTTGGAGTGCCGTTCCTCCTGGGGCTTATCAGTTCTGAGAATGGTACATCCAGATGTCACCTTTCTACCCTATGCTGTGTGAGGAGCATACGTGTGATGTATTGCATACCTTGCGAGGAGCATACGTGTGATGTATGGCATACCTTAAAGCAACGGTAGGCTTTTGTATACTGTCCAACATTGGGCTGCCAAGTCAGGGAATCCCAAGATGTAAGGAATACTGCAACAGGAAAGGAAAGGATACCTAGTGCTATGGTACGATTTTACACAACTGTAGTGTTTCTTGGCATGTATGATTCATGATTTTTTTTGCCAGGTTGCATGTGAAAAAAATTCAGTTTTCAAAGTTTGGACTCAACATTTCCATTGTCTGGATTTTCTCATTCCAGTTTGGGATTTTATTTTTCTCATAGGTCATTTTCTTTGGTCGAGAATACAATTTTCTCTGAATTCAGATGTGTCATTTGCTCTCAAATCCTCTGCCCAATTTCTTACAGCAGATGCAGTGGATTTTGCATGGGGAGCTGCATCAGTGAAGGTAAAAGTGCAGGGTCTGTGGTGCAAACAACGCAGACCAAAGCAGATCCAAAGCTGTTATCCATGCTGTAGAATCTCTCCTCCTGTGAACTTCAGGAACTTTACAAGTGATTACAGACAACACCACAGGTCTTGTGGTGCATAAACATATGGGGGGGGGGGGGTGCACCATGTCATACGCTCTGTATAGGCTAGCAGTAGTTTCTTGAGGGTTACTGTAGGACACTGTTTAACCCTCCAAACTTCCTGCATTACAGCAGATCAAAATGGAGCAGCAGGACATACCTTCACAAATAGCAATTAAACAGTGGAGGAAACCAAAAGGAGGCAAGCAAGATGGCATTGCAGTAGTGTTTAAATACACTTCTCTTTCATCCTGCTTTGTTTATTCAGTTTTGACCTGACTTGTTCTTGTCATATCCAGTCCAAGTGCTTTGTAATCTTGAAACTGATGTGCACCTGGACGATGTAGGTAGTGCTAAAACAAAATCTGTTGCTTGATGGATAAAGGTAAAGTAAACCAAGCTTGTTTAGTTTTACTGCAGCTGTTGTGGTGAATCCCTTACATAGTTATGCTTTTCTCATACTTTATAGACTCTTCTCTTGTGTATCCTTTGTCTGACTGAAACATGCTTCATCTAAAAACAGTTGGTAAATTTAACTGAGAATTGGTATGTTTTTCTGCATTTTTCTCTTAAAGCTTTCTTTTTGCTGTTTTGCCAACACAGCCATTAAGAGTTCTGTCTGCGAAACCAGAGAACTGAATTTTGGGAGAGGATATGGGTTACATGAGTGTTAGCATGGACAATTAGACACAACCATTCCACAGCCGCAGCAGTCTCTCCTTTGATGGAGCGGGGTAGTATTGTTGAATGTCTGTTAGTCACCTCCCAAATAAAATGACTGAATTTAGCACAGAGAAACTTTATATAGAACATTTTGGGTGTTAATTTCCTTCCTTAAAAAAAGTTGAAAAGGTGGAGTCCTTATTGCATGGCTGATAAGATTGCAGCCTTCCACTCTTGCCAGTTGAATGTTCGAGGATCACTGCCAGTTCAAACAGTGATGTATGCAGACAAAAGTAACGAAAAAAAACATTTTCTCCTAAAACTTCTATTGCTCCTTAATGTAATTATCCCCAAGAGAGTCACAGCAGATGTAGTTTAATGTAGTATTGACTCCTTAATGTTTGGTTCTTCTCAATAAACATTGCACTGGGCAACCTGAAAGTCCTTTTTAGATTGCCTTCAGTGCCATATTCAGATGAGGAAGTCCTCTTCTGGTGTAGCAGAGGGATTACTAGAAGCCGTCTACCATTAAGGAGAAAGCTGTCTTGGGTTGGCATGTAGTATGAATGAGGGTAAAACTTTTTTCTCTTTCCTAAAACTGCCCACAATAGTAGAGACCTACAAGCCTCTTGATAGACTTCTTCTTAGTGGTTTTATCTTCCATAGTGTTAGGCAAGTTTAATGTTACCTTGTTTCCTTCCATTAGATGTTTACGAAAAGTCTGCTTATGCCATCAACACCCACAGATTGTAAACAACTAGTCCATTGTAGGACTTTGATCTTTATTGCCAGACTTAGTTTGCCTCCTAATTTCTTATTTTTTAATGATTATTTTGGCTTTAAATGCTTGTTGTTTAGAAGCAGTTTTGGTAGTATCATGTACTCAAGCAGAGGGTTGCCAGATTTCTAAAGGGCCAGGTAGGGACAAAAAAAAAAGTCTGTCATGATAAGTGAACACCAAAAAAAAAAAAATCTTATGTGGAACAGCGGGGAGTTCCGCATTAAGCAGAAGTGGTCCACTTTGTAATTTTTGATTAGCTCGAGCCAATCAAAAATTCACACAGCAGAGCTTCTTGTGTTCAGTATGGAATAGCCCGCTGTCCCGCATTGAACAGAAGTCGCTCAGCTTTGGGATTTATGATTGACCCATATATCAGTATACAAGCCAATCAAAAATCGCAGAGAGGAGCCTGTTTCACCGGGATTTTCAAAAGGCAGTGCGGGACTCGGGATTGGGCTGCTGCTGCTGCTCGGGACAATCCCGCTCAAATAGGGATGTCTGGCAACCCGTGCTCAAGTGACTTGTATTGTTGCACGTTATGTAAGTAGGTGGATGGTCGGATATTTATAGCTCATTACTCTAGTAAGCACTGCAGCCTGTAGGTAACTTGGAAGAATCCTCTTATTGGCAGTTCATAGGTTCATAGGTGTGTACTAGGCTAATGGCCCTGGAGCCTTTACAAGCCTAGCCCATAGAAGTGCCCTGGCATCATGCCGCACGATGTTAGTTCCCCATGCCTCTATCAAGTAGAGCCACTGGAGTGATTCCCCAGGGTGAACTTTCTACTTCCCATCCACTCATCAAGATTTCTCTTGAGGGCCAGTAAGGTGCTCTGCTTGACATGTATGGGAAGTGTTCCAGAGCATGGGCAGTCTCTAGGTTATGAACCTGTCCCTCCAGCATGTTCTGTTGATTGTGGTAATGAGGTTGAGGTCTCTCGAGCGTGTGGTGCAGAGGGGTTGGGATTTCTTTAGCTGTTGCATTTCTAACGGAGCTGGATCAGACATGGCTTTGTAAGTCAAGCAGAGATAGTCTCTTAGTAAACAATATGAGACTGAGAATAGCTGGTGTTTTTTGTCTGTCCATGTAGGACATGTGTTTAAGGCCTAGGATCCTCTTTGTGAGGTACTTTTGTGGCCTTTCCAGCTGTTGCATGTGTCCAGTGAGGTACATGCCAAATGAGGCATTATCCTCTATGATTGGCCTAATGAGAGAAGAGTAGAGGGAGATGCTGACCTCTTTCTTCCTGGATGCAAAACCCTTGGTAATGAGGTGTGCCACATACGACTTTCTGACCACAGTGGCAATGTAATGGTTGAAGGTTGCTGTCAACCTGTGTCCCCAGAACTCTTATAACGCCTTCAGTGCTGGTTTTAACTGAAGCTGTTTTTGACTTGCATACTCTGTAGCTGAACAGTTTAGATAAGGGAGCGCAGAGAGCTGAAACGCAGGATATGAATTGCCCAGACATAGTAAGGCCTTCAGTTTAATTCTATTGGCTGCCAAAAACGTTATTACTCAAATTGGAAAGCAAAATGTAAACCAACTGTAGTATTGAATATTGTAAAATAGATGAAAGAACTGTAAGTTTAATCTTTAGAAAAGGGAAGAAGAAAAGTGCATGTAAATAAATGGAATTTATGGGAACAGTACATGCAGAATAATGTTCAGGAGAAGTGAGGTCTAAGGGGAAGGCAGGAATTGAGCAACTTGTGATACTGGCCTACAAAGAAAAGCATGTATGTAATGTATAACGTGTGTAAATGAAAAACATTTGTTTGTTTTTCTTTTTATTGAAGGAGAACCATGCCCACAAACTCAAAAAAATGTTTATTTCATCATGGTTTGGTGTTTCCTACATTTTAACACCACTCTGGGACTATTTACAGGTTTTTAGATATTTTTTTATATGTAATTTATGAGTCTGACCACATGGGGTCTGGCATCTTGAAGTAATTCTGAGTGTTTCATCTGCATCTAGGCATCCCAGAATTCATTGTTTGTCTCTAATTGCATCATGTCTGCCACCTTTTCCCTAAAGCTCATGACACTGCACCGATTTTACAGGCATTAACTTCTGTGTTGTAGTTACCTAGTTTTGGTTAACATTTTTTCCTTTTTCAATGACTACTTCAAACACAAGCAGAGCAAATGCCACAGAACAGAACTGAAAAGTGCATTTTATTGCTGTTACCTCTTAAAAATGCTAACTTGATTTCTTTTGTGAAGTCTGAATTGTAGTTCAAGTTTTCTCCCCTCCCCTTCACATCTACCATCCCTAGCTGTCAAAGTGCTAAGGGTAATTTGACCCATTATCTGCATGTGATTGACTGCTCACAGCAGGTGACCTGACTAATGTACTGTTTTGTCACAGCCTTTCCTTCCTTACAGTGGGGCACTTTTTTGTTGCACTCCTCCTGCTGTCAAATTTAGATCTGAGTTCTATAGCACTGGGAGAAATCACAGCTTTGCAAACCATCAAACTCCCAGTTTCTTTCCTTCCAGTTTGGTTAAATAGCGAATAACTAGACTATAAACATGATATATTTCACGTACCTGCACGACAGCAGTCAGACTGCGGTGGTGGTGCTGCGGTAGCGTTGTCTCCTCACAGTAAGATGTTGTCCTGTTCGATTCTCAGCTAGAGCGTCTTCTGTGTGGAGATATGCGTGAATGGGCATACCTTCATTGAAGGTTGTGTATCAGGGCCGGCAACTCGTCACGTAAAAATCTACTGCCAATCATTAGCAGACCGGAGATCTGCTGTGGCAACCCCTAACCGGGAAAAGCCGAAAGACCCAACAACAACTTGCATGACAGCAGTCGCATGTCAACAACAACTTGCATGACAGCAGTCGCATGTTTTTTTAAGTGGTAATTTAAGATTAAGGCATCCCATTCTTCATGTAATATTATGTAGTGCTGTCTATTAATTGTGACAGACATCTGCTTCCTCTGTAAAAAGATGCAATTAATGTGTACATCTGGTCATTGCAAAGTTATGCTCTTTGATCATGCAGCTGTTACTGTACTGTTGCCTGTACTTCCTCACTGTACTTTGTCACATATCAGTAGGGCTGTTCAGATAATTGAGATTAGTTTCTCATTTAGATTAGAATAGAGTGGGCTGGGCAAGGCAGCTCTGACATCTATGTGGGAGGTTCACTGCCTCTTCTATAGAGCATGCAAATAAGGCAGTGGTTACATCACTTTGTGGGAGGAAACATCCTGGTAACTACAGCAAGAGGTCTGGCAGATGTGACATCAGCAATTAAGAGCCAGCTAGAGCTTTTACAACTGGGTTTTCAAACTGAAACTAAAACAGTACAGAAAGGTAGGATGCCTACGAGGTAAAACGGTAGAGTGGATTACTTTTTAAAGCTGTGGTAATGATTTTTTGAGCCAGGATCAAACAACAGGGACTAAGACAGGAGGTTGAGCAATCTGCTTTAATATCCCATTGTTCTCCTTTAATGTATGTATGTCTATGTCCCAAGTAATAATTTAATAAAGTTGCTTTAAAATTAAGGGAGCACAGAATCGTTTTGAATGTTTTTTTTTATTGAAATGTATGTATGTTCATTTTTAACATAGTGGATATGTATTAAAAAAATCTACAGGTTTTGGTTGCAGATTTTTTTTAACCGCTGAGGAATAGCATTTCCTTGTTCTCATATTAGATGAATTCCGTGCAGCACAATTAACCACAGCCCTTAAGATAATCTTCCAGCCAGAAAGCTGCCCTTCCCTCTCATCCATGCTAACTCCATACCACCCCAATCGCCATCTCAGGTCAGAAAATAAAATGTTGTTGTCTGTAAAGAAACCCAAACTCTCAGCTGGCAAAATTATGGGACAATCTCCCCATCTCGCAGAACTATCAGTAATCCTGGATCCTTTAAAAAAAATCTTAAAAGTGCATCTTCTCTCTCATTAGCTATGCTCCTGTACCCCACCAAAAAACCAAACACCTGACTTCCCACTCTAGACTCCTATTTCTATCATTATTTATAAAAAAACTACACCTTTCTTCTCTTCTACCTGCTGTCTTTCTGCCACCTGCTTCAGATCTCTAACTCATTCTTTTCATTTGCTTTGCACCCCGATATCTATACTTCTCAGCTTCTAACTTTACACTTGAATATACCTATACTAATGCTCTCAGCTCATACACTTCTGCATCCTTCCTTCCTGTTTACAATTGTTTTCTATGCACTTTGCCATTTCTACTGTCACAGTGGTACACTCTTCTACTATCACTCTCTTCCAACTGATAACCTCCCACATTATTTCATCCTATGTATTAACCTTTTTCTCTCTAACAGACTGACATTTGTTTGTAATTAATGTGTGATATCACTGTTAACCTTGCAAAGCTGTACTGGTCTCCTTCACTAGAGTGTATCTGCTCAACATCCAAACATTTCAGACTGTTCACAATGTTCTAATACAGATTTATTTTACTTATTGCATTTGTTGACCTCGAAAGTCCACTGAGCCTAGGAAGAGCCCATTTTCAGTGGAGGCCCGGGGAGAAAACTCCACAATATCGCATACAAAACAATTAAAAACAAAGTAGACCCACTGTAATTTGAAAACAAATTTGAAATGTAAAAATACACAAGTATATCAGCAGATGAGTCAGTGCAGAGAGTATTCATATACTTTCAGTTCCGGGACCACTGCACACTAAAGAGCCATCTTTGGGAAATGATTAGGTTGTCATATGGTAACATAGTGCTACTGAAGTAACAAAAGAAAAACTGCATAATTTAGAGTCAGAAATCCCAGTTTGCAGTATGGCAGCATTAATAGATGCAGAAAGAAGTTGTAAAAGCACATGCAAAGAAAGTTCAGATTCTTCCCACTTTTTAGATAAGAGCCCCCCCCCCCCTTTAGTCTTATCTTTTATATATCCACCTAAACTTTGGAGTGTGATTTTTTGTATAGCAAAACTTGAACCACCACCAGCTTACTTTAGTTATTAAATCCACCTGATCATAGTTTACCCCACTATGCGTTTATTTAAAGTTGTTTGCAAGGTTAGTATACTGGTCCATTGTACCTTCTCAGGCATGACCATGCCTTTGGGTAAGGCGAAATACAAGGAGTGAAGAGTTGCATAAAGGAGAAACCATACAAAATTTACAAATACAATGAGTGAGTGGTTATAGAGGGATGATGACATTTGAATCTGTGAAATACATTGACAGTGCATTCAAGTGTCACTTCCTTCCATCATACCATGATTCATGCACAGTTTTGTAAGCAATAATGCTCAACTAGGTGTGTGTTAATGTGTAGTTAACACCCGCACAGGGGTATTATGAGGACCTACGATGCAGGTGGAGGGCTTGTACATCCCTGGAAGGGTGTTAATGACACACTAACACACACCCTGGAGGGCATTATTGAGCTTAGAGAATGGGCTGTCTGTAAAACTGTTGTAATTTGCTTAGTTATTTTTTTAAGTACTGTTCTTTTTTTTTGTATATTTTTAATGTAAAATAGTTCCTCCACCTAATGTTTCAGACTTTCTGTATTATATGTTAATGGTGTTGGAAGAAGCATTTTACATGAAAAATACATAAAAAATAATATAGTACTTAAAGTAAATAAGTAAGTAAAACACAATTTTACAAAGAACCCATTCTCATTCTCTCTCTCTCTCTCTCTCTCATACAGTCTGTTTTGCTGTCACACACACACACACACACACACACACACACACACACACACACACACACACACTCGCAGTGTCCTCTGGTTTCATACAAGCAAAAAATCCAGATAAAGTCAAAAATAATGGGAGAACAAAGCCCCCAAAATAGGGACAAATTTTAAATATTGCTGTTATAAACTTAGAAAGTTGCTAGAATAAAATGTATTGTATTACAATGCAGTTTCTGAAAGATATAAAGCCTGAAACTCAAATGCTTGTCATTTTTTAGTGAATTTGCTCCTCACTGATTTGACACAAAATTTCAGAATTCAGAAAGCCACAAATTTTATGAGGAACAGATGAAAAATAGGAGGCAAAAATCTGGATATTCTGCGAATATTTGGACCATTAAGAGCTATGCACATAAGACCTCTCTGTCTCACACACAGTCTCCTCTGCTTTCACACAAACGTTAACTCGCACAGGGTCGCTCTCACTCTTAGATTTCATAGACACACGTACACGCGTACACAAGTGCACACACACACACACTCTTCTGCTTTCAATAATACATTCACTCACACATGCAGACAGAAACATAAGCACACTCATGCACATAAATAAACTTGTGTACACACTTTTTCTGTTTATTTCTTTCTTTTTTTTTTTTCCCCCAGAAGCGCTGCTTAGTGAGTGTAAAGTAATGGCTGTTAGTTTTTGTGCAGTCCAAGCTCCATGGCAGCTTGATATGTTGCAGTGAAGCAGCAGACTCATTTTTCAGCGGGCATTACTTGTGCATTATAACCCTGATGGAGAACTTTCGTTCTCCAGTCAGGATGCTGATGCACAGCTTGCCCATTCTGTAATTGTAAGTAAGGCATTGTTGTCCACATTTCCGGTTGGAATTTAGGGAAATTCCTGGCATTTGAGAGAACTTTCTGTGGATGATTGACAAGTGAGAGGAGGGGAGTGTCGCTAGGGGAGTGTCACTAGGTACATTACAACAAACTGAAGTGCAAGTGGTGTGTGTAGAGCAAACTAAAGTGAAGTTGTGTGATTACTTTTGGACTTGTATTGCTTATTCAATGAGCTTAGAAATAAGGAATATCAAGTAGTCGAAGACAGGGCGGTCAAACGTCCAGGGTTTAAGATGGGGGAATTTTGCAAGTGTGATTTACATTATAGATGTGTTTGTTTCATCATTAATCTGACATGAATAATTTTGTTCTAGTGAATATATATTGTTGGGGGAGGGGAAGCTGTGTGCCTATATCTCTGGTATGAAGTTGCTTTTTTTTAGTTTAAAGCTCTATATTCAGTTTCCTTCTTAGATCTCCGGAGAGGTTGTTGCAATTTGCTGGGATGACTCTATAGAAGGGTTTTTGTCCGTCTCGTTTCAAAAAAAAAAAAAAAAAAAAATTTCTTACCAGTGTCTTAACGTCTAAAATTTCATTAAGGCTATATGCAGCAGATTTCTTTTTTAATTTACTGGAAAGGAATTGTGTCAGTACATTGGCTGCTCTTGCACAGAGTGCCAGCAGACCAAAAAAAAAAATCATCCAAAACAGCATTTTGGTGCACCAGTTTTAATTTTTTTTATTTTTTATTCAGGGGCAAGTCCCCCCCCCCCCCCCATATGGGTACACCACCACACCCCTTAGATTTGTATATATCATCATACAGGAGTGGAAAAAAACCTCCACTTTTAGAGAAAGTTGTTCTTACCACATTTCTTTGATATGCCATTGGTTATTGTCTGTCTGTCTACATTTTTCATTGGAAAGCATTGGACAGTGACTGCATTTCAACAATATATAAGTAAGACATGACAGAAGGACCATTGTTCTGCCAGACTTTATTTTGCATCTCTAGTTGTAACCATTGTGCTTCTCCAGTTTCTCACTTGCTTACCCTGGACCAAGAGAGTTTGTTTTCGATTTGGTCCCATAATATTGTTTCCACTAGAGGTACCCCATAAAAATCTCTCTGCATTGCAGATACACAGGGCTGTCGGTGGGGTGTTAATCCACTTTCTTGACGTGATTATGTTGTATTTTGTTTTTATGTGAGCACCTACATAGCTGTATGGACTCAGCAATACCTGACAGGACCAAATCATCTTCCTCAAGGACGAGTAAACCTGTCTGGTGGACAGCAGCAATAAACAAACTCTGTAATAAAAGGAAAAAATTTGCTGTCCAGGACCAAGAAGGAGCAGGTGCCATGTTGGAAGCAGTGTATCCTTTGTCTGAACAAGTGAATAAGGTCATTGGTAAAATCCTCTAAGGCTAACTTTGAGTCCAAATTGGCCGCATCCACCAAGGACAATCGCAAGGCCTTCTTGACATACGTCCACAGTCTGAAAAGTAACACCCAAATCTTCTCTGAACTGGTGGTCAGTAACACCTCGTAAACCAGCGCCATAGATATAACCAACCTACTGGCAGACAGGTTCAGTGAAAACTTCACCCCCCCGTTCCCACCATCTGTAAACCAGGACATCCCCAGCACCTGCCCCTATCCCCTCATCACCAGGGAGCAGGTGTTTAATGCCCTTTCAGAGGCAAAACAAATAGTCTCCATGGGACCCGACAACATCCCTGGCTGTATCCTAGACAAACTCAGGCATGAGCTGTCAGCTCCATTAGGCACCCCTATTCAACCTAAAAAGCCTGAGCATTGGCTTCATCCGAGCTGAATGGAGGACAGCCACTGTGATCCGTCTACACAAAGGTGGAGTGTCTACTTACCCAGGCAATTATAGGTCCATCAGCCTAACTAGCGCGACTTCAAGGCCATGGAACACATTATCATAGACCTTATAAACAAGGACATTGGTAACCTTCAAACGCTTGACCCCAAAGAGTTTGGTTTTGTCAAAGGGAGATCGTGCCTGTTAAAGTTGGTCAACTTATTCAAAACAGTCACCAAAGCTATGGACGAGGGGAAGACTAATGCACACAGCCTTCCTTGACCTAGCCAAAGCCTTCAACACTATTCCCCACTCAGGAATAATAACTCTCCCAGCTAGCCATTCAAACCCGTACGTTACCAGATGGTTAGCTTAATTGGCTCACTGATAGAACCCACTCAGTCAAAATTGGGGAAGCTACCTCTTTGGGGCCTCTACTCTTTGGGATATCCTTTCCTGAGGTGCAAGCCAAAACTAGTAGTCTGTGGCTGACCAGGTTTGCAGATGACTGCAAGCTGGGTGTGGTGTTTAGCCACCCAAGTGATGTGAACATCCTCCTAGAGGGCCTTACCCAAACAAATGACTGATGCCAGAAGCATGGCCTTAAACTGAATGCCAAGAAATGCATCATTATCCCCTTTGGGGAAAATGAGTCCCCACTAATTATCACATCAATAACGTACTAAGCACGCAATCAATTGTGAGGGACTTGGGCAACCAGGTTGGAAGCAACCAGATGTTTGACCACCATGTTGCCTTTGTTGTTCGGAAGGCTTTCTACATGGCCCATGTCATAAGTAAGGGTATTTCATCCAAGAACAAGGAGGACATAATGTCCCTGTACTTCTCCCTTATCGGACCCATTATTGAGTTCACTGCCCCTTTCAGCATGTACCTTGCCAAGCACATGCAGCAACTGGAGAGACCACAGAGGTTCCTGACCAGGAAAATCCAGGGTCTCAAACACCTGTCCTGTACTGATAGGCTAAAAGCCCTGTCCCTCTGCTCAGAGGTAACCTGTCTGGCATACGAGGCCATCTCAGACCTAGCCTTGATGGAGTTGCTGCATATCCATAAGTCAAACTTCACTCCTGTACGCATGGCCTCAGCCTGGTCTGTGACATTAATTGAACTTGTTGGGATAGATTTCTGTCCCAAAGACTCCCCAGTCTGTAGAGTAGACTCCCTCTCCATGTCAAGCATATACCTCAATAGCCTTCTTAAGAGGAACCTGGACGACTGGATGGGAAACCGAAAATACACCCTTGGGATCCCACCTGTGTCTCTACTGAACAGGGGGAAACAGGTGCTGACTTTGTGGGAGCATGGGCAAAATTATTGGCTAGACTTACAAGGACCTCCAGGCCAATAGCCTAGTATCGTCCTATGAACCTATGAGTTTACCACCTTTAACAATACTGTGGCAGATGTTTTACCCACTGAATTCATGACTCCATTGCTGTTTTCTGCAACTCTTCCTTTACATTCTTTTAGCTTTTTCTGTTCTATGTGTACTCTGTGGGTAATAAGATGTGTGAAACCTTTGACCTGTTCTTCAGGCTTGCACATTTTTGGCAGTTTGCTTGTAAAATGCATCTCTTTATCCCTATGCATCTCTTGGAGTACTCCACATGTATGCTTTAGTTTCCTCAATGTTCTGTTTTTTCCTTCATTCATCTTAGTGGCTTGATTTTCAGCCATCCAGTATATTCATTGTATCAGGATAAACCTAAGTAACCCCAGTGATGGGGGGAGGTAATTTTGAGAGCCTCAGGATAGTCAGTATGTTTAACCCGTTTCTTGTATTTTGTATTGCACAAGCAGTACACTGGTCCATGTGTATGCTGTGCCATTTGTTATGTTAGTCCAGTGATTTTTGTCTCCCGGTTGTAATTTTTCCTTTTCAAGATGGTCTAAGAATATGGTAAACCCTAGTAAAGCCTCCGCCCCACTCCCACACTTTTTATTATCTTCTTCACGGTCCATTAATGTATTTTTGTGCAATGGCTGTTACTAAATTTTGCTGCTGCCTGCAGGCAGTTTGGAAATGCGGTAAATGTCCACCCTCATCATTTTTTCCTATATAGGCTGCAGTTGCAACATACTTATGTCAGCGGATCATTTCTTGGCTATCTAACCTGATTTCCTAATTAGTTGGTCTGTTTCTCTAAGTTTTGTGGTTAACTTCATATGGACTTGTGTGGGTTAGGTTTTGTGTCCCATGTTCATTTCTGCTCACAGTATTTCTGTTAGTATGTGTTGAGTAAAAGTTGTTCCTAATCCATTGCATTGTTAGTGATTTGTTGTAAATTATTTTCATTTTTTACTTTGTATTCAAGATATCCTTGTTCAGATTTTGCTCTATAACATTCATTACCCTTGCTCAGTACTGCTTTTTTGTGTTGTTGCAGTTTCCATGCATAATCCTCCTTGTTTAGATAACTCATCTGCTCTTGCATTATATTGTCTGTGCTGATTATCTTTTTAGGAGAGCACATACCTTAATTGTACGCAAGATTCTAGGATCACCTCCTTTAATGAAACCCCATATTTCTCTTAAGACTTTATGATGACCTTTTGTTTTTCTTTCCTTTGTGATAAGTCCTTTTCTAGCCCATACAGGTAAGGAGATGGTCAGGTCTTGAACACCTTAATTGCTCTCTATAAATGTTGAGAGGTCAGAGTGTTAACGGTTGTTTAACTGATTTTAACTCTTATATTTTGGCTAAAATTTCCTTTTGAGAGAGACTTTCTTTCTTTGGCTTCTTTCCTTTGGAATGCAAGTTTTCCAAACTGTCGTAAATCTACTACTTTGTTGACTCTTATATCTGGGACTATACTTGTGCCATCAGGGTGGTACTATTGGATTTCTTCCAAAATATAAGCATCTTTCATTTCCAGATCAGGACAGTTATGTAATTCTCTTCTGATGAACGGAAAGTTTTGTCAGGAATTTAATTCTAGGGATGTCTACACAGGTGCCTCCTGTTTGTTGGAAACTGATAACGGACTCCTCTCGATATTACAAAAACAAAAATGTGTGACTGAGACAGTGAAATACAACTTTTTAAATGTTTAAACTGTTTTTACACTTTAGGATTTTCTTCTACAAGATGTTTAGTTGACATTTGCTTTATCTGTAGTACTGTTTTTGAGCTATTTTTAACTGACAATCAGCTGCTTGCACTGCATCCCCTTGGTCACCATGTCTGCTGAAGACTCACACATCCCTTGATAACATTTGGGACTGGTGGGAAGATTGTGGTGTCCTGGGGCAATGCCTTATTGCTACCATGGGAGTGTTTTTCTACTAAAGTATTCCACCTCTGTATACTCCCAGTGCCACCCTGAGAAGGGGGGTTATGCATTGGATGTTGGTGAACTGACCCTCCCTTCCTCAAGGGGCTGACCCTAGTAGGACTGCCTGCCCACCCTTGACACCACCACTTGGAGCTTGCCCCAAGCATGCATTTTCCACTTCCCAGGATGGGCATGTCCATCCTCTCTACCCATGTGGTTATGTGCCAGAGTTGCTGTTTGAACTCTGGTTGCGTTTGCCAAAGTCTGGGCTTTATCCTTGTACACCAGTGGTACAGGCTGCCTAACATACTATTGGTAACAACTGGGGTAATCTGTCAACTTGTCCAGGATGTCCTTTGGACTGTCACGGTTTCCTTTTCACTTAACACTCATTTTCTCTTCTACTGGGCTTAATAGTGTGGAATAGTAGCTAGCAACTTAACTTTTTTTTCTGTTAGCTGTCATCGTAATCCCACTGGGCTAGATTGTGAGATAAAATTCCTTTGTCTTTCAGGGATCTTTAAGGCTTGGAAAGCTGTCATCGCCTTGATTTTTGTTAACCGCTTCCCTGTCTTTCAGGTATCGGTACTTCATCTCCCTTTTTTTATTCCATTTTAGTATTTTATCAAAGTTTTTTTTTTTTCTTGCTGGTGTAGTTTGGAATCCATTCTCTCAAAATCAGAAAATTCCTAAAACCTGTCAAACTAGTCAGTGTACTAGGTTACTTCGTCAATGTTATCCTGTCAAAGTTTGCACACTTTTTTCTTTGTGTAATAGTAGCATCTAGAAAGGTGACTTTATTTTTCATAATCTGACTTCTGTTTCGGACTTCTCTTCAAACTTGCCTATTTAGAAGTTAAAAAAAAAAAAAAACACTCTCTTGGGGCTTAGAGGTTGATATAGTTTGATCCCTTGTAGTATACAAGTTCATAGGTATATCTTGGGCTAACTACCTCTAGGGCCCTTGTAAGCCAAGCTGTACAACCTGTGTGTGTCCCACAAATTTGTTTTATATGGAGGTAATTTACTGTCTGCCTTTGTCCATCAGAGACATGGGCACCAGACCAGGGGTGAATGTCCGATTACCCTTCCGTTGGTCTGAGTTGTGCTTAAATAGGATTAGGGGAGGAACTCTACTTCACATGGATGGGGAGCCTACTTCAGAGAATGGGAATTCTGAGAAATGCAGCTCTCTGTCCAACATGTTCTGTTTGCATCGCAAGCAAAATTTACGTCTTTTGATCTAGTAGTTTTGATGCTGTTTTGCAGATGTGAAGGTTTATCAAAACAAGGTTCGGGGATGCCTTCCATGCCATGCAAAAGTCAGCTCTCCGTATATTGTATGATACAGAGTAAAGAGACGGAGCTTTGAGGACATGTTTTTACTCCCTGTAGTCTTCTGAAAGTAACCCTTGTGGATGTTCCACTTCGCTTGGATGCTGGACTTAATGGCAGAAATGCAGAAAAATACATATTTTTCATCCTTTACATAAGTAAAAGCTTCTGGAGTGCAGTGTTTCTTCCCAAATTTAAGTTAGTGTGTGCTTTTATTGTGACAGGATGACAGGTACACTTGAACACACGTGCCACAAAGGGTTTGTGTGTCTTCATGGCGTGTTCAGCCAGATAACAGAAACAATTCTGAAATCCTCAGAATGCAGATATGATGCAATTTATGAATGATATATTAACCTAATTTTGGGTTTGGTATAATGGTTAAGATCTTTGTCTCATAAACACAAGGTAAAGGGTTTTATTCTGACCTCAGGCTATTGGCTAGGCTTAAAATAGCCCTTCAGGGCAGTTAGCCTAGTATTCACTTATTAACCTATGCTGTTATCTGACTGAACACTCCATAAAGATGAATAAAACCCCCTGAGCCATATGTCTTCGTGTTCTTATTATCCTACTACAATGAAAGCACACACTAACTTTAAATTAGGACCTATCTCTTATACTCCAGAAGCTTTTACTTATGTCCAGGTTGAAAATAATTTTGTACTACTACTGCATTTCAACCAGTACAGTGGATATAAAAAGTGTACACACCCCTGTTAAACTGCCAGTTTTTTGTGATATAAAAAAATGAGACCACAGTAAATCATTTCAAAACGCTTCTCTCTTTAATGTGACCTATAACTTGTACAGTTCAGTTAAAAAACAAACAAATGTGTTTGGGGAAAAATCTAAAAAAATAAAAAACGTACAATAAACTGGTTGCGTAAGTGCACACACCCTTAAACTAATACTTTGTTGAAGCACCCTTTGATTTAATTACAGCATTCAATCTTCTTGGGTACATATCTGCCATTAATTAAGAGAGTGTCTGATTAACCCCAAGTAAAGTTCAGCTGTTCTTGTAGGATTTTCCTGACATTTACTCAGTTGCCTGCTACAGCAAAAGCCATAGTTCAGAGAGAGCTTACAAAGCATCAAAGGGGTTTCATTGTTGAAAGCTATCAGTCAAGAGAGGGTACAGAAAATTTCGACATCATTGGACATACCATCAAAAAGTGGAGAAAATGTGGGACATTAGTGACGTTGCAAAGAACTGGATGTCCCTCTAAAATTGATGAAAAGACAAGATGAAAATTAGTCCGGAAGGCTGCCAAGAGACCTACAGCAACACTGAAGGAGCTGCAGGAATTTTTGGCAGGTACTGGTTGTGTACTACATGTGACAATCTCCCATATTATCCATATGTCTGGACTATGGGGCAGGGTTGCAAGAAGGAAGCCTTTTCTTACACAGAAAAACATACAGGCCCAGCTAAAATTTGCAAAACAATAAATCAGGACTCCCAAAAGCATGTGGGGAAAATGTGTTATGGTCTGATGAGACTGAGACCAAGGTTGAGCTTTTAGACCACAATTCCAAAAAGTACGTTTGGCGCAGAAACAACACTTTGCATCACCAAAAGAACACCATCCCCACGGTGAAGCATGGTGGTGGCATTATCATGCTTTGGGGTTGCTTTTCTTCAGCTAGAACTTAGTCCTTAGTCAAGGAGGAGGGAATTATAAACATTTCCAAATACCAGTCACTTTTGGCCCAAAACCTTCAGGCATCTGCTAGAAAGCTGAAGATGAAGAGGAATTTCACCTTTCAACACAACATTGACCCCAAGCATACATCCAAATCAACAAAAGAATGGCTTCACCAGAAGACAAAGTTTTGGAATGACCAAGCCAGAGCCCAGACCTAAATCCAATAGAAAATCTGTGGGGCGACCTGAAGAGGGCTGTACACAAGAGATGTCCTCACAATCTGACAGATTTGGAGCGCTTTTGCAAGGACGAGTGGGCAAATATTGCCAAGTCAAGATTTGCCATGCTGATAGACTCCTACCCAAGAAGACTGAATGCTGTAATTAAATCAAAAGGTGCTTAAGCAAAGTATTAGTTTAAGGGTGTGCACACATATGCAGCCAGCTTATTGTACATTATTTTTCATGTTTTTCCCCCTAATAGATTTCTTTGTTTTTCAATTGAATTGTACAGGTTATAGGTCACATTAAAAGTGGGAAAAGTTTTGAAATGATTTATTGTGGTCTCATTTTTTTATATCAAAAACCTTGCTTTTTAACAGGGGTGTATACACTTTTTATATCCACTGTAAGTCCAGCATCCTGGTGATTGTAGGGTGCAGTTTTGCTGTAGCTTTGTTTAGCTCTTGATAATTGAAAGATTGTAAGTGCCATCAGGTTCTTGAACTAGCAACTGTGGACTGTTGGCCAGTCATTTTAATTTCCTCATTATCCCCTAAATGTTTAGAATTCTTTCCATGTTCAAATTACCCAATACTCAATGTACTATTTTTTTTTTTTTTACAAATGTTTAACTTTTTCCTGTTTAACCTTATACCTCAGAAATTAGGAATCAAACCACTATCGTGATGTGTAGCAGTAAGTTTTATGTAATAAAAAATAAGACCGTTACCCCTTATGTTCTTTTTCTGTTTTTTTTTTCCAGTAAAGTCACAGACTCTTAAGCCACAGGGTCTTTTTGATTATAAGATCTTTATTTATTTATTTGCACTTTGTTTATCGGGAAAGTCCACTGGGCTGTTCAGAGCCCATTTTCAGTGGAGGCCCAGGAAGAAAAGCTGTGCAGTGTACGTACATACATACATTTGGTTATATTCATACAAACATAAACGCAGAGTAGTTAATATTTAGCAAAAAAGTAGCATAGGTAAACAAAAAAAGTAGTAACATTAAATATTTTGCAGGTATTAGAGCATTACTAAAAATGAAATTTTCATGGTAGTACAGGGGTAAGTAAGTACACTGAATTAAGCAGTAGGCAGAAAGGCGTTATTTGTACTCAAATATTTTATGGAGGCTGGGTGCAGGTACAGTTCCAGATAGAAGATAGCTGTTTATGTAGTGAGGTTTTGAAGAAGGTTGAATTCTGGATTGTTTTAATAGATAATGGCAAGGCATTCCATTTTTTTGGCTATAGAGTTAGGAGTAAAGGAGTTGGCCGGCTAGACGGTTTGGTTTGTGTACCTCTAAGAGTTGCTGATTTTCAGATCTGATGGGCCTCTTTGGGATAAAGTAAGTAAATGTTGAGCTGAGGGCAAGACAGTCTGAGGGTGTAAAGATAATTTTTTGTGCTGTAGTTAGTTGCAAGTAAGAGAGGTAGCGTGGCAGTTCAAGCAAATTTAGGGAATGTAGAGCAGTGCAGTGATGTGCAAAGTATTTGGAATTAGTTACGAATTAGGTAGTTTTGTTGTAACAGGTCTCGAGCTTAAGCTTTAGTGAGGATTGGAGGTTAGTAAGTAGAGGGGTGCTATAGATGAGTGAGGGAGTAAGTAAAAGCAAGTTTGTTAGTGGAGGGGCTTAGAAATAGATTGTCTATAGAGAATTCCTAGCTTTTGATGGGTTTTGTGGATATTCTGTTGTATGTGAATATCGAATTTGAAATATTCGTCTATAGAGACTTAGAAGTTTTGTGTGGGTAACCATTTTGATTGAAGAATTGCTCTGCAAATAAATGGAGAACTTGTATTTTTCTAATGGAGTTTTTTTTCCCTAGGGGTGTATAATATGATCTTGGATTTTTTTGGGTTTAAGGCTAGATGGTTATTCGACATCAAAGTTTCAGTAGTGGAGAAGGCTATTTGAGTTTTATGTTGCAGATCAAAAACAGAGTCAGCTGAGCAGGTAATGGTTGAGTCGTCTGTGTACTGAGTAATAGATCCCCGAGTTACAGAAAAGTGGAAGTTATTGATGAAAATGCTGATTAGGAGGGGTTCTAGTATAGACCAGTGGGGAACTCCAGTAGAGTTGTTAAGATAAGTAGAGATGGAGTGTTAACCATTTGATAGCTTGTTGTGTCTGTCTTTTAAATAACTTCAGAACCATTTGTGTGCAGGAGGGGTAAGTTGAATATTAGAGAGTTGGGCTTAGAAGTAAAGGGTAAATAAAACTGTATCAAATGGCTTTGAAGGATCAAGGAAGAGGGTCGAGACAGTTTTACCAGCATCGTGTGTTCTGCTTACTGCATCTGTAAAAAACATAAGGGCAGTTGTGCTATGGCCTGGTCTGAAATCTATGTTGTGTAGGTGACAGGAGATGATAGTGTTTCACTGTTGCAGTCATCACATTTGGGTTATCCTGCTAAGGGTAGCCCTCAGTCGGCCCAAATACCAGAGGCTTAGTATTTCTGCATTGGTTGCTGTCGCTCCAGGACTGACATCAGGTCGTTAGTGGTATAAAAACAGGCAGCCAACGCCATTTCATCAGTCTTTCTTGCCGAGGAGCCCGAAACAGTTCGCATGAGTGCCGGTCGGCCGCTACCTAAGTTTTCATTTCCGAATTGAAGTCTTCTAAAGCTAAATACCCCATTGGGGATCCTTTTTTCTTGCTCTAACCGATGTCAGAAAAAGTTAACAATCGTCTTGCCTGTGGAAGCAAATACCACACCAAGACTTCCTTTCTTACTGCGCCACCTGTTTAGGCCCAGACCACAATGTCCCCCGCTGTCGTTTTTGTGCTTTGTTCAATGCCAGAGCTGTACGTCGTCAGACCCTTATTGTAGCTAGATATTTTCGCTCTCCATGAGGCACTTATGCAGCCCCTGATGCCCGCTTCTGTGTATTTGTAGGCCACTACCGAGACCCTTTCGGAGTCCGATATGCTGCGTGACTCTTCTTCGACGAAGGATCCTGCAGATGTCTCTACGTTGTATGGGTCTGGAGCTGCTGAGCAGGCACCGGCTTCTGAGGAAGTACTTCGCACTACTGATACTGGACACAGACCAACTTTTCGTGTCTAGTTCTTTTGAAAACAACCGAGTTTCTAATGCCCAGGGTACGAACCACACCCAAAAAAATGATGAAACAAGCTCAGGTACCTGCTTTCTTGTCTGTCTCAAATGCTTAAAATGGCAGAAGACCTTATAATGCTTATTAGGGGAAGCCAAGCTACCCCTTCCAAAAGAGAGACTTGACCCCAGTAGTTTTATCTGAACAGGAGTCTGATGACTCTGATGCGTCTGAATATGAAGATAATGCAAACCCCTCTCTACTTATGAGGATTCTGATGCAGAGGGAATCCATCCCGAGGACTTTTCCTTTGGGGAAACTGTACATATTTTAAAGGATCATTTCCAATGGGAATGTCAGGACTATCCTCAGTCTAAAAAGAGACTCAGGGAATTCTTAGATCTACCACAGCACAGACCTCTGGCCATTCCTCCTGTCCTGGATGTTGTGGATGATGATCTTATGGAATCAAGTCAGACTCCTGACACCCTCCCTCCTGCTCCCAGGAAACCTTATAGAATCCCTGACTCTGACAAATTTCTTTTCAAAAATCTTACTGCTGACCCTGCGGTCATCTCTCAAGGACCTAAAGGAATCAAAGCAACCTCAGCCAAGAATCCCACCCTCTCAGATAGGGATTCCTGAGCATTAGACAGCTGGGGTAAAAAAGTATACACCTCTGCTACTCTTGCTGTTAGAGCATTAAATGGTCAGTTCCACATGCTGAAATGTCCGCAACATACCATGAAACTCCTCAAACAAAAAATATCTTCTTTTCCTGCTTGTGTAGAAAATAGTTACAAGAGTTAATGCATTCTGCAAGTCAAGTAACCAAGCACACCTTACAATGTGGTTTTGATGCCCTAGAAGCATCTCGCAGGGCCGCAGTCACCGGTTTTGTCATTAGAAGGCTTGCTTGGCTTAAGGAACAGACATTGCCAAACCATGTCATATCCAAATTATTGGACGCACCCTTGTACAAAGAAAACTTATTTGGCACCAAGGCAGAAAAGGTTCTTAAGATGGAAGAAAAAGCTAAATCTATGCAGACAGTTAGACATCTTAGAGGTCCAGCCTCTGAGGTTAAGTAGGCATTACCCCTCCAAGCACTGGTCCTTTCCTGCCCCCTCCAGGCCAGCTCAGCCCAGACCCAGGGGAAGCAGACTCTGCCGCCTACAGCCCCAGGGAATGCAATATCTAAGCAATGGAGTTCCTCCTCTTCCAAAACAGGGAGTGCAAAGCCACCCCCTTATGGTAAGAACTCGTACTGTCTTTACACTTCCACCCACTTTCCCCCCTCTGCCCACCAGCTCATGCCCCTAGGAGGAAAACACTCCTTCCATGCAGGCAACTGGGCCACCATTACCAACGACCGGTGCAGCCTCAACATAGTATTCCAGGGATAAAAATTTTATTTCCACACTGCCAACCCAAAAGGGTTCCCAGATATTCCACCAAACCAGTGGGCAAAGGCCAAACAGGAAGTACTTTCCCTGCTCTCCATGAGAGCAACAGAGTATGTTCCTGCAGAATAGATAGGCCAAGGTTTCTACTCCAGGCTCTTCCTGGTACCCAGAAAAGAGGGCACATGGCACCCCATCCTCTATGTTGTTCGTGTTTCACTGTTGCAGTCATTTCATTTGGGTAATCCTGCTGGCAGGTTGCCCTCAATCGGCCTGAATTCCAAAGTCTCGGGTCCTGCGTCGGTTGCTGTCGCCCCTTCCCTGAAGTCAGGTCGTCAGGGGTATAAAAGATGCAGCCGAAGCCATTTTCTTCAGTCTTTCTTGCCGCGCAGTGCACGAAGCAGAAGCAGTTCGCAGGTGTCAGTCGGCTGACTCCTGAGATTTTGGTGTTAGAGTTTCAGATCCAAAGTCTTCATTAAAAGCTAAGTACCCAGTTGGGGAAACTTTTTTCTTGCCCCAGACCAATGTCAGAAAAAGTTAATAATTGTATTTCTTGTGGGAAGCAAATACCTCATAAGGACTTTCATTCTTACTGTATTCCTTGCCTGGGCCCTGACCACGACGTTTCAAGTTGTCGGTTTTGTGCTAGATTTAACCAACGCACTATTAAGCGTTGGTACGATTTTGCACTAAGCTATTTTGGGCGCAGATTTAATGATGCAATGTCGTCTGATAGCCATCCGACTACCGGAGTTCACAAAAAGCGCAAAGAAGAAGAAAAAGACAAGCAACCAAGATCCAAAACCGACGACGAAGCTTCTCCTAACCCAGTCGCCGGTTCGCCAGTTCTCAGTGAGGCACTTTCGCAGCCCCTGACGCCCGCTACTTTAGAGTCTCAGGCCGCTACCGACTCCTACGTGGAGTTGGTCAGGCTGCTGGAAACTCAAGGTATTGGAGCCTTGGAGACTATTCCCTCAGATGGGTCTGGAGCTGCTGAGCAGGCATCGGCTTCTGAGGGTGTTTTCAGACCTAAACAGTTATACATTAAACCGACTACAGCTTCAAAGGCGAAGACTAAAGCACCTTTAAAGGCAAAGAAACAAGTTCACCAGCCACAGGGACAGGCCTCCATGCCCAAAAAACAGATGCTCAAAATGGCCGAAGACTTAATTACCTTGATCAGGGGTTCCCATCCCCCTCCTGATGAGGCCTAGGCAAGAGACAGACTATGAATCTTCAGATCAGGTTTCCATTTCCTCAGATTCTTCTTCTGATAAGGAATATTCTCTTCCCCCCTATGAGGATTCTGATGCTGAAGAATCTATTCCTTCAGCTTCCCCTCCTGAGGACTATTCCTTTGGGGAAACCTTGCATACCATGAGGGAACATTTCCACTGGGAGAGCCAAGATTTTTCAGAATCTAAGAGGAGGCTCAGGGACTTCCTTCTCCTACCTCAACACAGGCCCCTAGCTATTCCACCTGTGTTAGACATTGTAGATGATGTGTTTTCAGAGTCTAGTCTGACCCCTGACTCCTTACCTCCAGCTCCTGTTAAGCCTGACAGATACTACAGGGTTCCTGACTCTCATAAATTCCCTTTCAAAAACCCTGCTGCAGACCCAGAAACTATTTCTCAGGGTCCCAAAGGGGTTAAGTCTTCCACTGCAAAAAACCCTACCCCCTCTGACAGAGATTCTAGGGCACTGGATAGATGGGGAAAAAAGATTTACACATCTGCTATCTTGGCTATGAGGGCCTTAAACTGCCAGTTTCATATACTCACAGCAATATGTCATGACACTGCTTAAACAGTAAATTCCGAATGTGCAGAAAACAAAGAAATGCAGAATTTATTGCACGCAGCTTAAGTTGGAAAGCATACTTTGCAGTGTGGTTTTGATTCTCTGGAGGCCTCCTGCAGGGTTGCTGTTACGGGTTCTGTAATTAGGAGGCACACTTGGTTAAAGGAACAAAATCTGCCTGATCATGTCAAAGCTAAATTATTAGATGCACCATTACAGCATGATACCTTGTTTGGTGTTAAGGCAAAAGAGGTGTTAAAGAAAATGGAGGACAAAGCTAAATTTATGCAAACGGTCAAAGATTTTTTACAAGTACAGCCTCCTAGGTTTAGCAGACACTGGCCTACAAAGAATTGGTCCATTCCAGTGTCAGACCGACCTCAAAGGGGCAGATCCAGACGCCCTAGAGGCAGATCCCAGCGGCAAGGTTCGTACAGGTCTAAGCAATGGGGTGCTTCTACCTCCAAAAGTGGAGAAGACAAATCACAACCATACAGGAAACAGTCCCAATGACTTCCCCCTGCCTGCACCAAGCTCTTATCTACTGGCAGCACCCTTAGGGGGGAAAATAGCACTATTTCCTCAAAATTGGCACATTATAACCCACGACAAATGGGTTCTAGACATAGTGTCACAAGGCTACAAGTTTTCACTTCCATACCCTGTCAAGGGCAAATGGTTGGCCAGACCTGCCAAAAAATCAATGGGCAGAGGCTCAAAAACAAGTTTCATCCCTCATGGACATGGGGGCTATTCAACAAGTGCCACAGCAAGAGCAGGGACAAGGTGCTTACTCTAGACTGTTCTTGGTACCCAGAAAGGACAAAGCATGGAGACCAATACTGGACCTATCTATTCTAAACACTTTCCTGGATATACCAAAGTTCAAGATGTTGACCTTGCAGCAGCTTCTGCCCATGCTGGGCAGAAAGGCTTGGCTTATCACTTTAGACCTAAAAGAGGCATACCAGCATGTCCCAATCAGACAATCATGCAGAAGATACCTCAGATTCAAGGCTGGTTCAAAGCATTACCAATTCTCTGCACTGCTCTTTGGCTTATCTACTTTGCCCAGGGTCTTCACAAAGTGCCTGGCACCAGTAATTGCTTTCTGCAGACAAAGAGGAATACAGCTATATCCTTACTTGGAAGACTGCCTCATTCAAGCAGAGAACAAGGACATTCTACTACAGCATCTGGCGTTTGTGAAAAGATGTTTAACATGCCTAGGGTACACAGTCAACGAAAAGAAATCAAAACTAGTGCCCTCTCAGGAGATAATATTCCTGGGTACAAGCTTAAATACAAACTGCCCAGATGGCTTATCTCATGCCAGACAAGCAAAGGCAACTGACTACCTGTTTCAAGGAAATGGCAACAAAGGCCCAGTTATCTGCAAGAAAAGTTCTGCAGGCTTTGGACTTCATGGTATCCTGCTTCCTACTAATTCCATATGCAAGACTGCATATGAGGAAACTTCAGTGGTACCTAAAAAGTGTCTGGGCACAACATTGCCACAGCCTGGAAACAATGATTAGTCTCATTCCCTGCCTGCAACAGGAGTTTTGATGGTGGGCAAAGGCTTGTCACCAAAACAAGGGACAGCCATTGTCAGCCCCCCCCCCCCCCCAGCCAGGCAGAACCTAACAACGGATGCATCAGATTATGCCTGGGGGCCCCCACATGGCAGGAAAAGGTATTCAGGGCACCTGGTCCACAAATCAAATGCATGTACATATCAATCAAAAAGAGATGCTAGCTGTTCAAAATACCCTGCCAGCCTTCAAGGACTTAATTCATCCGGGACAGCTACTGATAAATCCTGACAATACCACGGTCGTGTTGTACATAAACAAGCAGGGGAGCACGCATTCTTACCCCCTTTGCAGACTAGCCATGCCTTTATGGGACACAGCATTGACTTACCAAGTTCATCTGCAGGCACAATTCCTGCCAGGAGAGGACAATACTCTGGCAGACGAACTAAGCAGAAACCTCATGGATCCCCACAGGTGGCACCTGGATCCACAAGTCTTCAGCATGATAACAAAGAAATGGGGATGGCCGAAGACCTAATTACTTTGATCAGGGGCTCCCATCCCCCTCCTGATAAGAGGCCTAGGCAAGTATGATTCTTCTGATCCGGTATCTATTTTCTCTGATTCCTCTTCTGAACAGGGATTACTTCATGCTTCCCTATGAGGATTCTGATGCTGAAGAATCCATTCCTTCAGCCTCTCCTCCTGAGGACCATTCTTTTGGGGAAACGCTGCATACTATGAGGGAGCATTTCCACTGGGAGAGCCAAGATTATTCTGAATCTAAGAAAAGGCTCAGAGACTTTCTGCTTCTTCCTCAGCACAGACCCCTTGCTATTCCATCTGTTCTAGACATTGTAGATGTATTTTCAAAGTCCGGTCTGTTCCCTGACTCTTTACCCCCTGCACCTGCTAAGCCAGACAGATACTACAGGATCCCGGATTCTCATAAATTCCTATATAAAAACCCCGCTGCTGACCCAGAAACTGTATCTCAGGGTCCCAAGGGGGTTAAAGCTTCCACTGCAAAAAACCCTGTCCCCTCTGATAGGGATTGTAGGGCACAGCAATATTTAATGTCACTTCTTAAACAGAAAATGTTGACAAATACTGAATGTTCAGAGAACAAGGAATTGCAGTATTTATTGCTTGCAACTGAAGAAGTGGGAAAGCATACTTTGCAATGAGGTTATGATTCACTGGAGGCCTCTTGCAGGGCCGCTGTTACAGGCTCTGTTATTAGAAGGCATGCTTGGTTAAAGGAACAGAATCTGCCTGATCATGTTCAAGCAAAATTATTAGATGCACCGTTACAGCATGACACTTTGTTTGGTACTAAAGCAGAAGAGGTGTTGAAAAAAAATGGAGGATAAAGCAAAATCCATGCAGACAGTCAAGGATTTCTTACAGGTACAGCCACCCAGGTTTAGCAGGAACTGGCCTTGTAAAAATTGGTCCTTTCCAGTCTCAGACCACAAAGAGGCAGATACAGGCGTCCCAGAGGCAGATCTCAGCCCCAAGACTCATACAGGCCTAAATAATGGGGTGCTCCTACCTCCAAAAGCGGGGAAGACGAATCACAACCTTACAGGAAACAGTCCCAATGACTTTCCTCCACCAGTTCCAAGCAGTTTTCTTTTGACAGCCCCCTTGGGGGGAAAACTAGCACTTTTTTCATCAACTTGGCAAATGGTTACCCAAGACAAATGGGTCCTGAACATAGTGTCCCAAGGCTACAGGTTCCATTTTCACACTCTACCAAGGTCAAAGGGCATGCCAAACCTGCCACACAATCAATGGGCAGAGGCACAACAAATTACAGCCCTCACGGACATGAGGGCCATTCAGCAAGTACCATAACAAGAGCAGGGGCAAGGATTTTATTCCATACTTTTCCTAGTACCCAGGAAGGACAAAACCTGGAGACAATTTCTGGACCTGTCTATACTAAATACGTTTCTGGAAGTTCCAAAATTCAAGATGTTGACTCTACAGCAGCTACTGTCCATGTTGGGCAAGAGGGCTTAGCTCGTAACTTTGGACCTAAAAGAGGCATACCTGCATGTCCCAATCAGACACTCTTGCAGAAGATACCTCAGATTCATAGCTGGCTTAATGCGTTACCAATTCTCTGCACTGCCCTTTGGCTTATCTACTGCACCCAGGGTCTTTACAAAATGCCTGGCACCAGTAATTGCATTTTGCAGACAAAAAGGAATTCAAATATATCCCTACTTGGATGGCCTAATTCAAGCAGAGAACAAAGACACTCTTCTAAAGCATCTGGCGTCATTTGTAAAAAGATTACTAATTGGCCTAGGGTACACAGTAAACGAAAATAAATCAAAACTAGTGCCCTCTCAAGAGATAATATTCCTGAGTGCAAGCTTAAATACAGCTGCCCAGATGGCTTTTCATGCCAGACAAGCAAAAACAACTGACTACTTACTTCAAGAAATTGGTAACAAAAGCCCACTTATCTGCAAGGAAAATCCTGCAGGCCTTGGGTTTTATGGCATCCTGCATTCTACTAATTCCATATGCCAGACTGCATATGAGGAAACTACAATGGTGTCTGAAAAGTGTTTGGACTCAGCATTGCCACAGCCTGGAGACAGTAATTGCACTCATTCCTTGCCTACAACAGGAGTTTCGATGGTGGGCAGAAGCTTGTCACCACAACAAGGGACTGCCATTCAGTTTACCCACAGCCAGACAGACACTGACAACAGATGCATCAGATTATGCCTTGGGGGCCCATATGGCAGGAAGATGTATTCAGGTCACATGGCCTGCAAACCAGATGCATCTTCATATCAATCAAAAAGAGATGCTAGCTGTTCAAAATGCCCTGACAGCTTTCAAGGACCTACTTCATCCAGGACAGTAACTGATAAAGACAGACAACACTACGGACATGTGGTACATAAACAAGCAGGGAGGTACACATTCCTACCCCCTCTGCAGACAAGCAATCACCTTATGGGACACAGCATTGACTTTTCAAATTCACGAGCAAGCACAATTCCTGCCAGGAAAAACAAACACACTGGCAGATGAACTAAGCAGAAACCTCATGGATCCCCAGGAATGGAAACTGGATCCACAAGTCTTCAGCATGATAATAAGGAAATGGAGATGCCCAGACATAGATTTATTTGCCTCTCCTCACAACTGTCAATTGCAGAGATTTTGCATGAGGATTTACCATAAGTAAGCATGGAAAGTGGATGCCCTATCATTCAATTCAGCTGGAAAAATCTAACAGTATATGCTTCTCCCCCACTGCCTCTCCTTCCCAGAGTACTCCTAAAGGTCAGACAAGAGAAGCCAAAAATGATTCTGATTGCACCAGACTAGCCACGCCAGCACTGGTACCCAATCCTAAAGAGCTTGTCTCAAGGTCCAGCATGAATATTGCCTCAAACGTCTCACTTGCTGACCCAACAAAACAATCAGATCCTGCATAGCCAACTCAGGACCTTAAATTTGGCAGCATGGTGGATAATGTAGCCATTCAGAACACTCCTCTTTCAAAAGCTGTTATGGATGTTATCTTGGAGGCCAGGAGGCCCAGTACCAGAAAATCTTATGCAGAAAAATGGAAGAGATTATGTGCTTGGAACCAGGAACAAGGTATTGACACGTCTGTACCAAATATTCCTCAGATTTTACAATATGTAACTGAGATGCTGAACAAAGGCCTTTCTTTCTCATTAAGATTCATGCCTCTGCCATTTCTGCACATTACAATACGGAACCACCTATCTTTTCTCATCCTTTAATAAGGCAGTATCTCAGAGGGGCCAAGAACATTAGGCCTCCAAGGAGAGCACCAATTCCGGCCTGGGACCTCAATTATGTTTTGGAAAAACACACTGCCTTCTTTCGAGCCAGCATCAACAACAGATATAAAATTCTTATCCTGGAAAACAGCTCTGCTCCTAGCCATAACCTCTGCAAGGTGAGTATGAGTTACAAGCACTCATGGCTGTGGAACCTTTCATCATTTTTCATCCAGACAGGGTTTCTCTGAGGACAAACCCTACATTTATGCCTAAGGTGGTGTCCAGTGTGGCCCTCAACCAAAACCATTCACTTGCCTACCTTTTACCCAAATCCACAGAACAAGGGTGAGAAAATTCTGCATTCTTTGGACTTGCACAGGCAGTTGCGCTTCTACTTGGACAGAACTGAAGCTTTCAGAAAGACTGAGCAACTTTTAGTGTTATATGCTGCAAGATCACAAGGAAAGGCTATCTCAGAACAGACTATTTCTAAATGGATAGGCCATTGCATCTGTTTCTGCTATTTTCAACATTGCAAATCAGTGCCTAAGGGCATTAGGCCTCATTCCACCAGAGCAGCAGCCACTTCAGCAGCCTTCCTCAGAGGAGTACCAACCAAAGAAATCTTAGAGGCTGCAACTTGGAGTTCAGTGCACACCTTTACAAAGCACTACCACTTGCGCCTCTACTCTTAAGTCCAGAGCAGGCTTCGCCACTGCAGTTCTGCAGGGCCTCATAACCTCTCCTAATCCTATTTAGCCCAACCACCCATCCTCAGCTTTGGGATTCAACCCAAGAGTAATGACTGCAACAGTGAAACACGATGAACATAATACAGTTCTGTACCTACCATAAATGTAGATGTTAGTGTATTCACTCTTGCAGTCCAGGTTACCCACCCACCATCCCCCTTTTCTTTGCTGGGATTTATCTGCACTTCTCTATCCTATACAACCTATTTGGTGTATTTGCTTGTAGATGAAGGAAATGTTATTTTTGTACATGCATTTTTATTGACATTTTTTCAGCCTACCTATTTCAGGGCACCTGACATCTGGGGCAAGAAAAACTGAAGAAAATGGCATCTGCTCTATCTTTTATACCCCTGGCGCACTGATGTCAGGGAAGAGGCGACAGCAACCAACGCCGGACCTAGACTTTGTAATTCTGGCCGACTGCGGGTAGCCTGCCAGCAGGATAACCCAAGAGTAATGACTGCAACAGTGAATGCACTCTAACATCTACATTTATGGTAGGTACACAGCTGTTCAAATTAAATAGCTGTAATAAATGCAAAAAAAGTAAATATATTGCGTGTCTGTAATATAGAGACTGTAATAGATATGACAGTAGGGAAATGGTAAATATTTATTATACTGAGCCAGGATAAAATCTGAGTATTTTCCAGAGATTTTGCTAAATAAAGAAAATTATGGGAGTTGAAAAGAGCTGCTAATTGTTCTGCATCCTGACATAGGGTTGCCACCTTTTCAAATGGCCAAAGTGGGACATTTTAGGGACAAACATCCGATTTTACAGGCCGACACATACCCATTGTCAGTACAAAGGATAGAACTTAACTTTTTTGCCTAAGTAAAAGCTTATTATTGTAGCATTTTAGTTGCTTATTCTGTTTCTTATAACATTTAGGTATTTTAGATACAGATTAACTGTTTTATGCAACTATTAAATAAAATATAGGAAATAATTTTGTCCTAAAATCTCAGGACATTTGCCATTTTTTAATTTTTTTGTCAGGACACAACTGGCCAAAGAGGGACTGTCCCTCGCAAAGTGGGACAGGTGGTAACCATATCCTGACATCATTTCCATTTATTTTTTTTTTTAAGTTAACTTTTTTTTTTTTAAATATAAACTAATTAGAGTTCTTAGGGTTGTGGGTAATGTAATAAATTTAGCACTAATCCATTCACTTGCATTAGTACTGGATCGTTCCTTTTCTCTCTGCATGGCAGCATTCATTTTCATTAACTGCGCAAGAATGATGTGCGGTATGTATGTGATCGATATGACATTTCTGTTTCTTGAATCATTTCATGCGCTAATAATGACAGTGCCTCATTATGTAATTTTGGTCCCTTTTTAATTTCTCCAAATCTCTTGGGTTTCTAATACCAGGACGGGAATGGACCCCATTCCTAAGTCAAAGTACAACTGCATTTCATACGATGTTACATGTATTGGTAATGTTTCTAAATATGATTGTAGACTTTTTTTTATAAGACCATGTTGCTCCTGCTACTAGTGGAACTGTCTGGGTATCCTCCTTCCACATTGCTCTTGTTTGTGCTTGTAAATCCTGATATTTTAAAACTGTCTCTCTAACGCAGGACACTAGTCACTGGGTGTGGCGATTTCAATGATCAGTGTTATTTTTGTCTTCTTTTCTTGGACCACTATGTCTGGTTTTCTAGCATCTATCTTTTGAGCTGTTGGTAGTAGATGATCCCATGTGATGCAGACTTCATAATTTTTTATGATGCTTTGTGGCTCATGTTTCCAGTGTTTTTCAGCCACTTTAATACCATAATGATTACACAGTCCCCAGTGCAACAGTCTTGCCACATTATTATGCCTTTCAGTATACAGTCCTCCTGCCATTTGTATGTCACAACCAGCAATGAAGTGTGCGCCTGTTTCCAATTTGGTTTTACAAAATCTGCATTTGTCTGTTACTCCCACATGTTCTATAGACTTTGCAAACCAGCATGTATGTAGCCCACTGTCTTGGGCCGCCAATGTTAACTTTTCATCTCTTGGTGTGAATTCACCTCTCCTTTACCATTCCTGTGTTTGTTCTTAATCAGTATGAGGTTCTTCCAGAAGTTTTCTATACTTGCAACTCTGTGTTTTCCACATTTCTTGCATTTTCATCTGGTCCTTCACCTTATATTCTTTTGTGTTTTGGGACACTCAGTTGCCTGATTTTTATCTACTTCTGGTTTGATTTCCATTCCTGCTTGACACTAGTATGCTTCAGCTACATTAAGCAGAGAAGCCATCTTAGATTTAGTCTTCTCATGTTTCAAAATCTTCACTTTGTTTGGGTCTTGAGGTCAGCCGATAAGTATGGAGTCACACGATTGCAGATCTGTACATGTAATCAATTTCAAGGAGGCACATCCCTCCTTCGGAACGGGGAATACATAATCTTGGTATGGACTGATTTTTTTTATAGATCATTTGGTGAGCATGAAGCATCCTTCTTGTTTTACTATCTAATATATCCAACACATTTTGGGGCCAATTGATTACTCCAAAACTGTAAGTTAGGACAGGAAGAGCAAATTGGTTTATAGCTTGGATTTTGTTCCTAGGTGTCAACACTGTTTTCAGGATAAATTTAAGTCTTCTGAAGTATTCCTTACTAAGTTTTATTCACATTTTTTCATGATATTCTTCGTGTTTCACTGTTGCAGTCATCACATTTGGGTTATCTGCCTGCAGGTAGCCCTCAGCCAGCCTGAATACCAGAGTCTTCAGATTCCTGCGTCAGATGCTGTCTCTTCTTCCATGACATCAGGTCCTCTGGTATAAAAACATGCAGCCAACACCATTACATCAGTCTTACTTGCCGTGTGGTGCCCAAAGCAGAAGCAGTTCACAATTGCCGGTCGGCCGACTCCTGAAATTTTCATTTTCGAGTTTCAGAACTGAAGTCTTCAAAAAAAGATAAGTACCCCGTTGGGGATCTTTTTTTTGCTCCAGCGGATGTCAGTAAAAGTTAACAATTGTCTTACCTGTGGAAAGCAAATACCGCATAAAGATTTTCATTCGTACTGCATTCCCTGCTTAGGCCCAGACCACGATGTCCCTCGCTGTTAGTTTTGTGCCTTGTTGAACTCCAGAACTATTCATCGTCGGGCTATCTTTGCAGCAAATTATTTTGGTACTCTGTATCAGTACTCCGAAATGGCTTTGTTAAGCCATCCATCTACCTATCTTCCAAAAAAAGTAAGGATAAAGATGGAGACAGATCGCATAAGTCCAAAACTGCCAGCGACATTTCTGTTAAGCTAATTGCCAGTCCGCAGGTACTCAATGAGGCGCTTTCGCAGCCTCTGATACCTACTACTTCAGATTTGCAGGCCTCTACTGAGACCCATTCGGAGTCCGGTATGTAGCGAGATGCTTTTTAGACTATGGAATTTGTGGATGTCTCTACCTTGGATGGGTCCGGAGCCGCTGTGCAGGCATCGGCTTCTGAGGGTGTATTCAGGTCTACAGACTTGAATTTTAAATTGACGCCATCTTCTTCATCCAGGCCTAAAACTCGCACCACGCCTAGAAAAAACGATGTCCAAACCGCATGCTCAGGCCCATATGCCTAAAAAACAAATGCTTAGAATGGCTGAAGACCTTATTACCTTAATTAGGGGAAGCCAGTCTTCCCCTTCTAAGAGATCTAGAACTGATTTTCCTTCTGATCAGGAATATGATACTTCTGTTCCTTCTGATTACTAGGATTGGCCCTTAACTACCTATGAGGATTCTGATGCAGAGGATTCCATTCCCTCTGCATCCCCTCCGGAAGATTTTTCTTTTGGTGAAACCTTGCACACTGTTGGGGAGCGTTTCCGCTGGGAATGCAGTATAACTCTGACTCCAAAAGAGGCTTAGGGAATTCTTATTCCTTCCTCAACACAGGTCTTTAGCTATCCCCTCCTGTTCTGGACATTGTGGATGATGCTTTCTTGGAATCCAGCCTTTCCCCAGACACTTTACCTCCAGCTCACAGAAAACCCGACTGGTATTATAGAGTACCTGACTCTCACAAGTTCCTCTTCAAGAATCCTACTGCAGATCCAGAGACCATTTCTCAAGGACCGAAAGGCATTAATGCGACTCCTGCTAAAAGTCTTACCCTTTCTGATAGAAATTCTAGAGCCTTGGACAGATTGTGTAAGAAGGTATGCACTTCTGCTACTTTGGCCATTAGGGCTTTAAATTGACAGTTGCATATGTTAAAGTACCAGCAGCATATTAGGGGACTACTTAAACAGAAAATGACGTTGATTCCTGACTGTGCTGAACACAAAGAATTACAGGATTTAATGCATTCTGCAGAACAAGTTGGTAAACATACTTTGCACTGTGGTTTTGACGCTTTAGAAGCATCTTGCAGGGCTGCTGTCACTGAGTCTGTACTTAGAAGGCATGCTTGGCTTAAGGAGCAAAACGTGCCAGATCATGTTAAAGCTAAATTACTGGATGCTCCCTTAAACCAAGACCGCCTGTTTGGCAACAAAGCAGAAGTAGTTCTAAAAAGGATGGAGGAAAAAGCTAAATCTATGCAAACTATTAAAGATTTCCTACAAGTACAGCCTCCCAGATTTAGTAGGCATTGGCCTTCAAAGAAATGGTCATTTCCAGTCTCTTCCAGGCCTTCTCAGTCCAAACCCAGGAACAACAGACAACCTAGGTTACAGTCTCAGGCTGCGCACAGGCCTAAGCAGTGGGGGGCTCCCACTTCCAAAGCAGGGAGTAGTAAGCCACCCCCCCCCCACGGAAAAATGGCACAATGACTTAAACAATACCCTCCCAAGCCCTGCTCAACTGCCTGTTCCCTTAGGAGGAAAGCTCGCCCTGCATGCAAAAAACTGAGAACTCATTACCCAGGCCAAATGGGTTTTGAATGTAGTTTCCCAAGGATACAGATTCTACTTCCACTCCGTACCAACCCCAAACGGTTGGCCAGACCTACCCCCAAATCAGTGGGTGGAGGCCCAACAGCACTTTCTCCCTCCTAAGTATCAAGGCTATTCAGTCTGTCCCAGCAGAACAAAGGGGACATGGTTTTTATTCAAGACTTTTCCTGGTACCCAGAAAAGACAGCTCCTGGCGTCCTATCCTGGACCTCTCTATTCTAAACACCTTTCTGGTAATCCCAAAATTCAAAATGCTTACACTTCAACATCATCTTCCTGTGCTAAGCAAAGATGCCTGGTTGGCAACCTTAGACTTAAAGGAAGCTTACCTGCACATTCCAATAAGGGAATCTTGCAGGAAATACCTACGCTTTAGGGCAGGCTGCATGCACTATCAGTTCTCTGCACTTCCCTTTGGCTTATCTACTGTGCCCAGGGTATTTACAAAGTGTCTAGCTCCAGCCATTGCATTTTGCAGGCAGAGAAATATTTAGATATACCCATATTTGGACGATTGTCTGATTCAACATCTGGCTTTCATAAAGAAACTTCTAACCTCACTGGTGTACACCATAAACGAAAAGAGATCTCACCTAGTACCCTGCCAACAGATTGTATTCCTGGGAGCAAGCTTGAACACATCTTCCCTGATGGCTTTCCTCACTCCGGAGAAACAAGTTTATTTGACAGCCTGCTAAAAACTGTTGGCCACAAAGCCCCAGCTATCTGCAAGGAAAATTCTGCAAGCCCTGGGGTTCATGGCCTCTTGCATTCTACTAATTCCATATGCAAGACTGCATATGAGGAAACTACAGTGGTATCTTAAAAAGCCTATGTTGTCAACATTCTCAGGACCTGGAATCAATGATTCCTATCATTCCTTGTATAAAGACAGAGCCCCTTTGGTGGGCAGAGGCCTGCTACCACAACAAGGGGCTGCCTTTCACTTTACCCCCTGCCGCCCAAACCCTAACAATAGACTCATCAGACTATGCATGGGGGGGCTCACTTGGCAGGGCAGTGCATTCAGGGCAAATGGAACCCGAGACGCATGCACCTGCATATCAACCAAAAAGAAATGTTAGCTGTACAGAATTCCCTGACAGCCTTCATAGACCGCATTCTTCCAGGACAATCTATTGGTAAAGATGGACAACACCACAGTTATGTGGTACATAAACAAGCAGGGGGAACCCACTCGTACCCTCTCTGCAGACTAGCCATGGCTCTGTGGAACACAGCCTTGAAGCTACCAAGTGCACCTACAAGCTCAGTTACTGCCAGGCAAGCTAAATTCACTGGCAGACTACTTAAGCAGAAATCTCATGGACCCACACGAATGGAAACTGGAACCAAAAATATTCAACCTCTTGAGGAACAAATGGGGAACTCCAGAAGTAGACCTGTTTGCCTCACCTCAGAACTACCAATTGGACAAATTCTGCATAAGGAACTCCCCACAGTGAAGCTTGGAAAGTGGATGGCCCTCTCCTTTATCTGGGAAAGCCTCTTGGTTTATGCCTTCCCCCCCCTCTCCTCTTGAAGGTTTTGCTAGAGATCAAACAGGACAAGCCAAGGACAATACTGATTGCACTAGACTGGCCACATCAGCACTGGTACTCCCTCTTGCGCAGTATGACACTGCTGGAGCCATGGCACCTGCCTCTGACCCCTTCCCTGCTGTCCCAGCAGGCGGCCTGATTCTGCACCCTCAGCTTCACACCCTGAACCTTGCAGCCTGGCTAATTCCTTAAGCTCTTCAATAGCATCCCTCAGTAAGAAGGTGCTAGATGTCATTCTGGAGTGCAAGGAGGCCTAGTGCTAGAAAATCCTATGCTGAAAAGTGGAAAAGATACTGTTCCTGGAGCCAGACTCAGGGGATGGGCACAACGGTTCTCTGCTTACCTCATATTCTTCAGTACTTAACAGAAATGCTCCGCAAGGGCCTATTCTTCTCATTAGTTAAAATTCCTGCCTCTGCCATTTCAGCACATTATAATACTGAGCCCACCCCTCTTCTCTCACCACCTGCTAAAACAGTTCCTTAGAGGGGCCAAAAATGTAAGACCCCCCCCCCTCCAGGAGAGCCCACACTCTAGACTGCGACCTTAACTTTGTATTGGAAAAGCTCAATCCCCCCCCTTTGAGCCAGCTACAACAGCAGAGTTGAAATTCCTTTCTTGGAAAACAGCCTTCCTTCTAGCCATCACGTCAGCAAGAAGAGTGTCTGAATTACAGGCCCTCATGGAAGTGGAACCCTTAATTATCTTCCATGCAGACAGGGTTTCCCTCCGGACCAATCCTTCCTTTATGCCCAAGGTGGTGTCTAGTGTGGCCCTAAATCAGTCCATTCATTTGCTTACTTTTTTCTCTAATCCACAAAACAAAGGAGAACGAATATTGCACTCTCTGGACTTGCACAGACAACTTAGATTTTATTTGGACAGGGCTAAGCCTGTCAGAAAATCTGAACAGCTGCTAGTTGGCTTTGCTGGCAGGGGCAGAGGGGAAGGCCATTTCAAAGCATACCATTTCCAAATGGATAGCCCACTGCATTCATTTCTGCTACAAGCACCATGGAAAACCTACCCCACAGGGGATAAGATCACATTCCAGTAGGGCTGCATCTACCTGTGCAGCCTTTCTCAGAGGAGTCCCTACCAGGGACATCCTAGAAGCTGCTACCTGTAGCTTTGTACATACCTTCACCAAGCATTACCACATGCCTATTTTCTCTAAATCCAGTGCTGGTTTTGCCACTGCAGTCTTGCAGGGCTTTAATAGCTGGCCGTAATGCTTTCTAGCTTCCTCCTCCCTTCCTTAGCTTTGGGAATCAACCCAAATGTGATGACTGCAACAGTGAAGCACGAAGAACATAGTACAGTTGTGTACACCTACCATAAATGTAGATGGTCGAGTGTATTCACTGTTGCAGTCCTGGTTACCCTCCCTCCAGCCCCCTGACTTCTCTTGGCTCTGCCTTTCCTTCTTTTTTGGTATATTTAAGTTTTCTGGTGTATTTGCTTTTTAATGGAGGTGTACCATAACATATAATTGCTTCCCATTGTGGGGGCACCTGACATCTGGGGCAAAACTGATGTAATGGCGTTGGCTGCATGTTTTTATACCCCTGACGACCTGACGTTGTGGAAGAAGAAAGAGCATCCGATGAAGGAATCCGAAGACTCTGGTATTCACACTGGCTGAGGGCTACCTGCAGGTAGATAACTCAAATGTGATGACTGCAGCACTGAATACACCTGAACATTTACATGTATGGTAAGTGTACACAACTGTACTTATTGCTGATCCTTCATCAATTCCCAAGTATTTAGACACTCCCTCTTGCTCATGTTTTTATATCTCATTCTTGTCCCAAACTGATGTTTTCCTGGTGTTGCAGTTTTCCTGATTTAAAGGTTGCCTTTGCACATTTATCAAGACCCAATGACATTCTAATATCATCTGAAAAGTTTTGACAACCTGCAGCTGTGCTTTCAGTTCCTCATCTGATGAGCTGTGCAATTTTAAATTGTTGACAAAGAGAAGATGAGAAGTCTTTAGACTGTTGTTTTTTAGGAGCCAAATTATAGCCATGGCCTAAGCTATTCAGTAGACAGCTTAATGGATTAAGAGCAAGGTAGAATAGCAAAGGTGACAAAGCCACTCTTGAATGTCCCCCTTTGAATTTTTATCCCAGGGATAATTTTTCCTTTATAATGGCTTCATTGCAAAGTGGTCTGCCACTGCTTCATGGTCAGTAATGTAGTTGATCAGTGTAGGGTGTATCTTACACATTTTAAGCAATCTTTTATCCATGAATGTGGGATACTATCTAATGCTTTTTTGTAGGCAATCCATGCCATGCCTAGATTCTTCCCCTTTTTACAGTTCTCCACTATGATTTTAACAACAAATTATTTTGTTCCATATGACTTTCTTTTATTGCCCTTTGTTTTCCCGCCATAATTGAGTTTCCTTCTAAATGTCTGTGAACTCTGTTGACATGAATTCCTGTGTATAGTTTATACGTCGTGGGAAGGAAAGTTACTGGTCTATAATTTTTGGGGTAGCTTGCAGGTTCACTCTCTAAGTAGGAGCATGGTTTCACCTGTTAGCCAGATTGACATCTGTTCTCACTCATGGCTAACTCTTTATTTATAGTTCTTACTCATGGCTAAATCTTTGTGAAAAGATGTTAGTACTTTTAACCAAAAGCTAGGTACTGCGTCTGGGCCTGGGGTTTTCCAGTTGGAGGCTTTTATTAACTTTGTTTCAATCTGTCTGGCTGTTACTTCATCCCATTTCATTTCCTGTACTTTTAGACTTCATTCTTTCATTTACTTTTATCCATTTAGCATCTTTGTGTTCCACAGGATCTTCATAGATACTTCTCCAAAATGCATCTGTTTCTTCTTTTTTCAATTTCTTTTACCCTCCCAATTCTCTCTAAAACTTTTTTGGGTCATCAATAAATTGCTTATTTTGTAGTTTTCGTTTATATTTATCTGTGTATCTTCTAACTTTTTCTACCTGTGCTGAAATTTTAGTTTATTTGCGATGGTACATGATAGATCCTGGACTGTTCTAATAATGCGCACTGATTTTATCACCTCTATCTTTCTTAGTATTTTTGGTGATCTATTCCCTCTTCTACAGTCTTCTAATAGTGACACTTCTTGTTTGAATTGCTTTAAAGTTTTCTCTATTCGATACTTCAGTGATGGTGTTCAGTTTCTCCCCTTCCTTTCCCTCACTACCCTGTGTTCTTGTGGTAGGACTTTATCAGTTTTTAATTTAGCTGAACAGTAATATATTTTATTTTATTTATTTATTTTACATTTGTTGACCGGGATTGTCCGACTAGATGCATGTCGATTTTCAGCGGAGGCCCGGGGAGAAAAGCTCCAAGAGTAAGCGGATACAGCATTACATAATACCAGCATTACATATTACAAACAGACTATTTACAGAGATTACATAAGTAAGCAAGTTAGTATATTCTTGTTACTTTTGTTATGATGCATGGGTCTCTGTGGACAGTCCTAATTACTGTATTCATTTGTTTTGTCAGACTTCTGACTTTTGAGGTTTTATTGACCTTTTGCAGTCTATTTCTGTTTTTGATCGTAATATGTCTATGTCCATTAAATCAAGCAACGCTTCTTTTGTTCCCTTATAGATCATATTACTGTTGCAGAAGGTAGCAGGACACTCATAACTCACATGTATCCTTACTGAGTGATATTCCTTGTGGTCTCAGTATGGTAGGTAGCAGGTAGTGATCTGTATCTAAGGCGGGGCTTTCTTCACATAGCTGTTTTCACTTCTTAGACAAGACCAAGGGCATTTTACTTCTCTGGCCATAAAGTCATTCAGCATATAGCCGTCCTTAGCTTTGTGGCTGAAAAAATCACTAATCCCCCCGTACTCCTGTCTTTGACGACCTCCTCTTCTTAGGCACTTTTGAAATAGGAAAATCTTTCTACCTGAATGTCACTTATAATAAGCTGAAGGATCACAGACCTGTTTCTAACCTATGCCCTATTAACAAAATGTCTGAAAAATGTGTATACAAGCAGCTACTTAAGCACTTTAACATAGGTTCCTAGGTTCATAGATTAGTACTAAGCTAACTGCCCTTGCGAGCCATTTTAAGCCTAGCCAGTTATCCCTTGTGAGACTTAAACCCTGCAGCTTGTGTTTGTAAGGCAAACACCTTAACCATTAGGCCGTCTGTGACTTATGTGATTCACAACATGACATTTCTAATGCCTTCAGTACCTTCGCCACTCTAGTAGTGGCTACTGATACAATTTATTGCGACCTGAATGAGGACTCATTACTGCAGGTCTCTATGTTGACATGACAATGGCTTTTGAAACTGTCACCTTAGCCTTCTTGATAAACTCAAAAGACAACTTTGGAGATAATACTGTATCTGAAGTAGGTACTTCATTTGTCAGCAACCTTTGGAACCTTTGGGTATCGGATCCGATCTCGGATCCGAGCTGGCAACTTGTTTCACAGCTATAAGATCCGAGCTCCTAGCTCCTCCCCTTACCCATAATCCCCTGCCAACCTTGACTAACCTCAGATCTAGTTTGCCGCGCTTGGTGAAAGCAGCTAGATTGAGCTCCTAGTCGGTTCAGATAAGTTTTTCAGCTTATTATCACTATTGTAATAATTTTTGTTAAAAGGTTGAGTGTGTTAGGTTTCCCCTTATTTAGCCCTAAAATCTTACATTTTTTAGTGTAATTTCCTCCCCCCCCCCCTTCGCTGGTGCGTAGTTTGTGTGTGGGTCGGTGTGTGTTTGGGGCCTTGTGTGAGTGAGTTTACTTTTTTGGTACTAGTGTAATGTCAGAGGCCCCAAAACCGATCTTTTCTAAATGCACCAAGTGTGTCCATAAGCTTTCACCAGCGGATGGCCACACTGTGTGCTCGGTGCCTTGGGGTTGAACACCTCTCCTCTGGGTGTACTATCTGCGCGGCATTCAACCCCAGGGCATTGAAAGAACAGAGGTCGAAGCTGGTCCTGGCGGGACTTTTGCCCCCGGATTCGGCTTCCGGTGCTCCCGTGGCCTCCCCCCAGTCCTCGGTGGCGGCCACTCCTGCCTCTCTCCCCCCGGCCGGGACTCAAACTCCCATTGCGGCACCGGAGGAAAGGGAGGCCAGGAGGGAGAAAAGGAGGGAGAAGCACCACAAGTGGCGGGCCGAGGCCTCCGCTTCAGGCCCCCCGGCTAAGCGGGCTTCTCCCTCCACAGCTTCCAAGTCTCCTCCTCGGCTCCGGTCCCCATGCTTCTCACCGGGACCCGAGGAGGAGGAGACCCAATCTCCGTCAAGATCATCGAGGTGGCACTCCCAGCCCACCTCGGTGTCCTCGTCGAGATCCACATATAGCCTATCGGATGCAGACATGGACTGGATGATGCGAAGGTTCATCCAGGCCCAGCTGCAGATGGGAGTGCTCCTACCTCCCCCCCTTCGGGGGGGAGCTCAACACCTTTTTTGCCCCGATAGCTCCTTCTCCAACCTGCTTCCCGGGTTCGGAGCGCCCGGAGCCAGGCAGCGTTGGAGCCGGGGGTGGGTCGGTGCCGACAGTACTTGGTACTTCGGCTCCGACCTTTCCCTCGAGTTTGTCGGGTCCATCCTTGTCGGATCCAAGCTCTCGGAGCCGTGGGCTGAGCTTTGGATCCGAGGGATTCAGTGTGCCTTGGGCTCCGTCCAGGTCTGAGCACACGGGTCCTTCGGATCCGATGGTCTCGGCTCCAGTTCTGATCCCCGCATCGGATCCGAGTGGGAGTCGGCTCTCTTATCTGAGAGAGAGTGACTCTCCCTCAGTCTTCGATGCGGTGGAGATGGCTCTGTTGATTGCATCCGGACCCCCGGCCCTTGCCTCGGCCCCATCCTGCACTCCCTTTCATCTGGGTCTGGCTTCCATCACCCCACCACAGGGACAGCCTGCTTCGATGTCTCAGGTCGTTCCACTGGAACAGGATGTTGCTGGTGAGACTTCCTCGGACAGCCCCCCCGAGGATGTTCCTCATAAGCGGAAGTGTAAGAGGAGGCACGTGGACTCCCCTGAGTCCTTAACAGAAGACACAGACTTGGATGAAGGGGAAGGCTCCCCAAGGTCGCCCCCCAAGGATGTCTCCTTTGGAGATGACATAGAAATGCTCAGGATTAGGGGGGGGTGGTCTGCCCCCAAGGCTTCATCCGGCGAGTCCGTGTTCCTGGAGGCATTCGAAACAGGCCCATCTGCCTCTTTTGGGTGTCCCCTCCGCCCGACCCCCTGGTGGACCTTATTACCACCAGGGTGTGGAAGGAGCCAGACACTGCGGAGCCAGTTCCCAAATGCCCCGATAGGATTCTGAGCCCCCCTTCAGAGAGATCCCACTGGAGCAAGGGTCCCCCCGTAGATGCCATGTTGGTGGCGGCAGCCACCAAGAGGGAATTAGCTCAGGCGAGCCCCTCGGTCCATCCACTGAGCAGGGAGTCCCGCTCGATGGATCGCCTAGGGAAGCGGGTCTTTAGTTCAGCGACCTTCTCAGTAAGGTCCCTGAACTACATGGCACACATTATTGGGATGCAGCAAGACCTTATCAAAGAGTACGCTGCTCCCCCCCCCCGGAGTCCATGTCGGTGGAGGACAAACAGTTGTACTCCACTTGCATGGCCACTCTAAGATCTATATCGAATACCTCTATGCGGCTTTTGTCCCATGCCACAGAGGGAGCCGCTAGAGCCAGTGGAGCAGGTCTAGTCATGAGACGCCAGGCCTGGCTCCGACATTGTGACTTTGCGGAACCCTTCAAGGCTTCATTTGCGAATGCCCCCTTTGATGGTTCTGCCTTACTTGGCAAGACCATTCGCGAGACTCTAGTCCAGAGCGAAAAGGACGGGAAGACGTCTGCCATCGGAATCCGCTTCTCTGCTCCCCAGAGGTCCTTCTCCAAGAACCAAAAGGGACAGAAGATGTGGTTCCGGAAATCGCAACATTCCCAGCCTGCTCCGGACAACCAGTCCTTCCGTGGCAGAGGACGACAGGGAGGACGCCGCCCTAGAGGCAGAGGGGGCCCAAGGAATTTTGGGTCCAGAGAAAGTTTCTCTGATCAGCCCACGCAGCAACCCTGAGGGGTTGCCCAACTGCTCCACTCTGGAGGCAGTTGGGGGGCATTTCTCGAGGCACCTGCCAGCTTGGGAGTCCATCACATCAGATCGCTGGGTGCTTCGTATCATATCCAGAGGTTACCAAATTCCCCTGTATCATTTCCCCAAACTCAGAAACCTCCCCGATGTACCATCCGATCAGAGGGAGGTAGCAGCTTCAGAGATTCAGCAGCTCCTAGAAAAAAAAGCGCCATCCAACCCGCCCCCCCAGACCAGCACGGATTAGGCTTTTACTCCAGGTTCTTTCTGGTGCCAAAAAAGACGGGGGACTTGAGGCCAATTCTCGACCTCTCCCTTTTGAACCTATCAGTAACCAAGCAAAAATTCCAGATGGTCACTCTTCAATCCATCCTCCCCCTATTGCGGGAGAATGACTGGATGTGCTCAATAGACCTCAAGGATGCGTACTACCACATTCTGATGGACAGACGATCCAGGAGGTTCCTCCACTTCTGGCTGGGAGCCAGTCACTACCAGTTCAGGGTCCTTCCGTTTGGTCTCACCACAGCCCCCAGGGTGTTTACCAAAGTATTAGCAGTGATAGCAGCCCACCTGAGACTCCGGGGAATGCAGGTTTTTCCATACCTGGACGACTGGCTCCTGACCGCCCCGACAAGGCATCTACTTTGCTCAGCCAGGGACTACTTTTTCCGGCTTGCTCCCCAGCTGGGCATCACCATCAACAGGGACAAATCTTCTCTTGCTCCGACTCAGGTGATAGAGTTTATAGGGCCAAGTTGGATACGAGAAACCTTCTAACATTCATGACTGCGGAACGACTGTAAAACCTGAGGCTTCATGTGCGGGCCATTATCCAGTTAGAAGCTCCATCGGCGGGGTTGGTCCTGAGGGCTCTAGGCTCCATGGCGGCGGCAATCACTCTTCTGCCATTGGCTCGTCTGAATATGAGGGTCCTGTAATGGACCCTTCAAGTCCAGTGGTCCTTTCTACATTACTCCCTAAGCCATCCTCTTCCCCTCAGCAGGGCTTGCAGGAGGGCTCTCTTATGGTGGCTCCAATCTCCGGACCTCCATATGGGACGTCCCTTCTCCACACCTCCTCCCCTCGCCACGGTGACCACGGACACCTCTCGCCTCGGGTGGGGGGGGGCATTGCTCAGGCAGGACAGTCCAAGGCACGTGGAAAGACACAGAGACCTCATTGCATATCAATGTCCTGGAGATGAGGGCGGTGCTATTGGCGTTGCAAGCACTTCAGAACCTTCTTCCTGTAGGAACTATTGCGATACAGACGGACAACATGTCAGTTGTCTGGTACATCAACAAACAGGGGGGAACCAGGTCCTATCCTCTCTGTCGAGAGGCCATGAGAGTGTGGGAATGGGCGATCTCCACCAACCGCTTTCTTATTGCAATGCTCATTCCGGGATGGTCCAACATACTGGCGGACAGGCTCAGCCGCACCATTCTTTCCCCTTATGAGTGGTCTCTCAATCCCCAGGTAGCGAAGCGGATTTTTGCCGAGTGGGGGCAACCCTGTTGCAATCTCTTCGCTTCTCCCTCAAATACGAAATGCAACAGTTACTTCGCTCTAATTCCCCCCTTCGGGGAATCCCCGAGAGACGCTCTGGTGCATGCTTGGCCTCCAGATCTACTTTATGCTTACCCACCTCTACCTCTGATGCTGAAACGCATACAGAAAGCCAGTCAGTTGGGGAGCAGAATGATCCTCATTGCCCCATTCTGGCCTCATCAAACGTGGATGTTCATCGTGCATACAGCTGCAGTAATCACAGATGGGTTCTCTGCCGTCAGGCGGGTCCTCGGTCAGCCAAATTCCAAAGTCTTGGTCCGGCGTCGGTTGTTGTCGCTTTCTTTCCTGATGTCAGTGTGACAGGGGTCTATAAGACACAGCCGACACCATATTCTTCAGTCTTTTTTGCCGCGCGGTGACCGAAGCAGAAGCAGTTCGCAAGTGCCGGTCGGCCAGCTCCTGAATTTACGAAAAATTGGAAACCGAAGTCTTCATTAAAGCTAAGTACCCCGTTGGGGAAACTTTTCTTGCCTCTGACCGATGTCAGAAAACGTTAACAATTGTATTTCTTGTGGGAAGCAAATACCGCATAAGGATTTCCATTCCCTCTGCATACATTGTTTAGGCCCAGACCACGACGTCTCGGGCTGTCGCTTTTGCGCTACTTTCAATAAGCGCACTATTAAGCGTTGGGCGGAGTTTGCCCAACACTTTTTCGGTAAAGCTTTTGATTATAAAATGTTGTCGGAGACTCCGACTATTGTTTTGTCCAAAAACCACAAGCCAAAACCGGCTACACGTGGTCCGGTTCTCAGCGAGACGCCTATGCAGTCCCTGACTACCGACGACACTATTTTGGCGGGGTCTTCTGTACGCGAGACCGCAGGTACCTCGGCCCAAACCCAGACTACAACCACCAAAGCCACTGTGAGCGTTGAGCCTCCTAATGTGGACAGGTCCACTTCCACCCATGGTGTCTTTAGACCCTCATCTTCCTTTTCAATTAAGGCCTTTACTAAGTCCAAATCAGCCAGGCATCCCAAGAGGCCTGTTGCACAGGGCCCATCTCCAGGCCCCATGCCTAAAAAGCAGATGCTTAAAATGGCTGAGGATTTAATTACTCTTATCAGGGGTTCCCAACCCCCTCCAGACAAGAGACCCAGAGTGGAGGAAGATTCTCCCTCTTCTGATCAGGGCTCCATTTTTTCAGATCATTCTGATGTAGAGGAACACTCTTTCTCTCCTTTTGAAGATTCTGATGCAGAGCAGTCCATTCCTTCTGTATCTCCCCCTGAGGACTTTTCCTTTGGGGAAACCTTGCACACCTTGAGGGAACACTTCCATTGCGAAGGCCAAGACTTTTCTGATTCCAAGAAAAAACTTAGGGAATTTCTTTTGTTACCACAACACAGACCTCTGGCGATACCTCCTGTCTTGGACATACTGGATGATGTTTATTCGGAGGCTTGCCTTAATCTGGATTCCCTGCCTCCTGCCCCAGTCAAGCCTGATAGGTACTACAGAGTTCCTAACTCTCATCAATTTCTGTACAAAAGTCATAATGCTGACCCTGAAACCATTTCTCAAGGCCCCAAGGGAATGAAGGCCTCTACTGCTAAGAATCCACTACCTTCCGAAAGAGAGTCAAGATCCTTAGAAAGGTGGGGAAAAAAGGTGTACACCTCGGCCACCCTAGCCATGAGGGCCTTAAATTGTCAGTTTCATATGCTTAAATATCAGCAGTTTCTGTTGTCACAATTAAGAAATAAAATGTCTCAACCTGAACAACCAGATTTGAAGGAGTTGCAGGATATGATGCATAGTGCAGAACAAGTGGGTAAACACACCTTACAATGTGGCTATGATGCCCTAGAGGCCTCAAGTAGAGCTGCTGTTGCAGGTTCAGTTATTCGTAGACATGCATGGCTTAGGGAACAAATCTTGTCTGATCATGTGAAAGCTAAGCTACTAGATGCTCCTTTACAAAAGGATGTGTTATTTGGTACTAATGCTGAGGAGATACTATGGAAAATGGAAGAAAAAGCCAAATCTATGCAATCTGTCAAAGCTTTTCTACAGGTTCAACCACCACATTTTAGCAGAAATTGGCCTTCTAAAAACTGGTCCTTTCCAGCCATGGACAAGCCCCAAAGAGGTAGATACAGGCACTCAAGGGGCAGAGGACAATCACAAGGATCATATAGAGGCAGACAATGGCAAACTCCAGCACCAAGAGGTGGCGAAGACAGTGCTCAACAATATAGGAAACAAACCCAATGACTTCCACCTTTCCATGCCAAGCAAGTCTCAGCTGGCAGCACCCTTGGGAGGAAAGCTAGCATTATTTACAAGAAATTGGCATATTGTCACAACAGACAAATGGATCCTGGATGTTATAGACCGAGGCTACAGATTTCATTTTCACACTCTACCAAAAATGAGAGGCATGCCAAACCTGCCACACAATCAAAGGGCAGAGGCTCAACTACAAATTTCAAAGCTCATAGATATGAAAGCTATTCAAGAGGTACCTACACACGAACAAGGCCAAGGTTTTTATTCCAGGCTATTTCTGGTACCAAGGAAAGGAACCGACTGGAGACCCATTTTGGACTTATCCATCCTAAACACTTTCTTACTCGTACCAAAATTCAAGATGCTCACATTACAGCAGCTTCTTCCCATGCTGGGCAAGGAGTTTTGGCTGGTAACATTGGACCTCAAGGAGGCATACCTGCATGTCCCATTCAGACAAAGCTGCAGAAGATACCTCAGATTTCTTGCAGGTTCAATCCACTATCAATTCTCTGCATTGCCCTTTGGCTTATCTACTGCGCCCAGAGTATTCACGAAATGCCTGGCATCAGTAATTGCCTACTGCAGACTTCAAGGGATACAAATTTACCCTTATTAGGACGACTGCCTGATCCAAGCGGACAGCAAGCACATACTTCTGGATCATCTGGCTTATGCAACACGGTTACTGAACTCTCTGGGATACACAATCAACAAAGAGAAATCCAGACTAACACCATCTCAGAAAATAACTTTCCTGGGTGCCAACTTGGACACAAACACCCAGATGGCCTATCTTACACCAGAAAAACAGGGGCAACTAACTCGGTACTTCAAAATACTAGCAAATTGTACCAGGCTTACTGCAAGGAAAATCCTGCAGGCTCTGGGCTTCATGGCATCTTGCATTCTTTTAATCCCATGTACAAAGTTGCATATGAGGAAACTTCAATGGTACCTAAAAAACCTATGGTCTTAACACAGCCACAGTTTGGAAACAATAATACCAATAATTCCATGTTTACAAAAGGAATTTCTATGGTGGGCCCAAGCATGTCAAACAAACACAGGTCTCCCATTCTGCAAGCCTCAAGCAAATCAAGTCATCACAACAGACGCCTCAGATTACGTCTGGGGGGCGCACCTGACAGGTGCATTCAGGGCAAATGGTCCCAAAAAGAAAAGCACCTTCACATCAATCAAAAAGAAATGCTAGCAGTGATAAATGCAATTACAGCTTTCAAGGACCTCCTACATCCAGGACAATTATTGATAAGAACAGACAACACCACAGTAATGTGGTACATAAACAAACAAGGAGGAACACATTCATACCCCTTGTGCAGACTAGCCATGACACTATGGAACTTGGCTCTGGAATGGCAAATCGAACTTCAAGCACAGTACTTGCCAGTACTTGGAAAACACGCTGGCAGACAATCTAAGCAGAAATATGACAGATCCACACGAATGGAAGTTGCATCCTCAAGTGTTTACAAAGATAATCCAAGCGTGGGGGAGGCCAGACATAGACCTCTTCGCCTCCCACAGGAATCATCAATTGGAAAAGTTTTGTTCAAGGACCTTTCATCCAAAGGCCTGGAGAGTGGACGCCCTTTCATTCAGTTGGACAGCATGGACAGTGTACGCTTTCCCACCTCTGCCTCTTCTGCCCAAGGTGCTCTTGAAAGCAAGAGCAGACAGACCGAAGATGATACTGATTGCTCCAAACTGGCCAAGACAACACTGGTATCCACTCCTGAGGAGCCTAACACATACTCCTCCCTGGCCCCTACCTCTAATGCCTCTTCTGTTGACTCAGCACAGCTACAAAACTCTTCACAGCCAGCTGAAAACACTCAGTCTCGCTGCATGGAAAATTCCTTAACTCCTCAACACACCCTACTCCCCAAAGAGGTGCAGGATGTCATTTTGTAGGCCAGAAGGCCATCTACTAGAAAGGCTTACTCCGCAAAATGGAAACGGTTTTGCTCTTGGAATGAGAAAAAAGGCCAGGACCCTAGAAAACTGAATTTGCCTCAGGTACTACAGTATCTAGCTGAGCTGCTGAACAGTGGACTTTCATTTTCCTCTATAAAAATCCATGCCTCAGCCATTTCTGCAGAATTCAACACGGATCCACCCTTATTCTCTCACCCACTCTTAAGACAGTTCCTCAGAGGGGCTAAGAATATAAGACCACCAAGGAAACAACCAGTGCCAGCCTGGGATCTTAATTACATTTTAGAAAAATTAACATTGCCTCCCTTTGAACCAGCTGCCTCAACAGATTTGCAATATTTGTCCTGGAAAACAGCTTTCCTTCTGGCCATTACCTCAGCTCGTAGGGTTTCAGAACTACAAGCCCTCATGGCTGTGCAGCCCTTTCTCATCTCATCAGGACAGGGTTTCCCTTCGAACCAACCCATCATTTATGCCTAAAGTGGTATCCAGGGTAGCTTTAAATCAAGCCATACACTTGCCTACCTTTTACCCTAATCCTCAAAACAAAGGGGAAAGGCTGCTACACTCCTTAGACATCCATAGACAGTTATGTTACTATTTGGACAGAACAAAGCCTTTCAGGAAATCAGAACAACTCTTTGTGTCCTATGCTGTAGGAGCTCAAGGGAAGCCAGTTACCAAACAGACTATTTCAAAATGGATAGGTCACTGCATACGATTTTGTTACTCATGTCATGGAAACCTGTCCCTACAGGCATCAGATCCCACTCCACCAGGGCCACAGCTACCTCTACAGCCTTCCTCAGAGGGGTTCTTACCAAAGATATTTTGGAGGCAGCCACTTGGAGTTCTGTGCATACCTTCACAAAACACTACCACCTGCTTTTATATTCCAAAACTAGAGCAGGCTTTGCCACTGCTGTGTTGCAGGGCATTCTGGCTCATCCCAGTTCCATCTATTGCCTACCACCCTGTGCGTAGCTTTGGGATTCTACCCATCTGTGATTACTGCAGCTGTATGCACGATGAACATAGTACAGTTTTGTACCTACCATTAATGTAGATGTTAGAGTGCTAATACAGCTGCAGTACAGGTTTCCCTCCCTCCTTCCCCTCTTGGTAAAGGACTAGTGGCTAACACCTCCTCTTGCAACCTAATTTGGGGTTATCCTTCTATGGTGTATTTGCTTGCAACTACTGTTTTTTTGCTTACTTTGCATTGCTTGAATATATATAGATTTATATAATTTATCTATTGCCTTCCTTTTGGGGGCACCTGACATCTGGGGCAAGAAAGACTGAAGAATATGGCGTCGGCTGTGTCTTATATACCCCTGTCGCACTGACGTCAGGAAAGAAAGCGACAGCAACCGACGCCAGACCAAGACTTTGGAATTCGGCCGACCGAGGATCCGCCTGACGGCAGAGAACCCATCTGTGATTACTGCAGCTGCATTAGCACTCGAACATCTACATTTATGGTAGGTACAAAACTGTACTTTCTCTTACCTGTGGTCTCACCTGGTAAATCCTCCTTGGATTCTGGATCCCCTACCGGATCTAATATCTCATCCCCTAGATCTCCCGATCCCGAACCTGGACAACCTCAAGTTGACAGCTTGGCTGCTCCAGTTCCACTCCTAGTCAGGACTCCCGGAATCTCTTCCTCAGTTAAAGCCATCGTAGTAGCAGCACACAAACCTTCCACTAGAAAGGTCTATCGCAGTAAGTGGAAGCGTTTCTCCATCTGGGCGGAGAATCATAACTTAGATCCCTTCACAGCACCATTGCCCACTGTGTTGGATTTCCTTACAGGTCTATTTCATCAGGGGGCTAGCTGCTCTACGGTCAAGGTTCAACTGGCAGCTATTTCTCATTACCATATGGGACATGAGTCAGGCTCTTTGATTACGGCAAAATTGTGTAAAACCTTTCTCAAGGGTACCTTCCTGCTCAGACCTCCTGTCAAGGAAGTTGTACCCCCTTGGGATTTATCACTAGTCCTACAGGCCTTAACAGCTCCCCTTTTGAACTTGCTGCTTCGGTTGATCTTAGGTACCTATCTTGGAAAACGGCGTTCCTTGTCGCTATTACTTCAGCGAAAAGAGTTTCTGAATTTCAGGCCCTTTGTGTAAAACCCCCGTATTTGGCCTTTCACCAGGATAGAGTGTACCTCAGGACCAATCCCTCGTTCCTTCCCAAGGTGGCTTCAGAGGCTAATATCAACCAATCCATTAACCTCCAGTCTTCTTTCCTAAGTATCAGAACAAAGGAGAATACAAACTGCATTCGTTAGATGTGCATAGACAACTGCGCTTCTACATTCACAGGACTGCTGGTCATAGACAATCCGACCAGTTGTTCATCTACTTTGCCAAATTTAATTTGGGTAAACCTGTCTCTAAGGTCACTTTATCACGATGAATCTCAGTGTATTCTATTGGCCTATGAAAGTTCTGGGAGGCCCGCACCTCAGGGTGTTCGTGCACATTCTACTCGCTCTATATCTACCTCTGCTGCCTTTAGGTCTAGAGTGTCTTTAGATGATATCTGCTCCGCAGCCACGTGGCCCTCATCTCATACCTTTATCAACCATTATAAGCTGGACGTTATCTCCAGAGGGAGAGCATCTTTTGGCTCCACAATGCTCCGGAATATCCTTCCATGATGGCCGCCCAAGTTCCAGGTAGCTGGGGACTCTGTGCCAAAGGTTGCTGACAAATGAAGTGCCTACTTCAGATTGAGAAGTTATGTACTCACCATAACGTTCCATCTGAGTAGGAAACTTCATTTGTCTGCAACCATCCCCCCCTCCTTCCCCCTGACCTTCAGAATTTTAGTTCCTGGATGTCCTCCTCCTAATCCCATTCGGGATGTATTTAACCTTTTAGCTGCTTGTAGGAGGGCAAACTTGATCTGAGGTTAGTCAGGGTTGGCAGGGGATTATGGGTAAGGGGAAGAGCTAGGAGCTCGGATCTTATAGCTGTGAAACAAGTTGCCGGCTCGGATTCGAGATCGGATCCGATACTCAAAGGTTGCAGACAAATGAAGTTTCCTACTCAGATGGAACGTTGTGGTGAGTACATAACTTCTTATTTATGGCTTCTCAGCTACCTGAAAGTAAACCTTAGTACAAAGTAAGGTTGCATCCTCCACTGATGGTACATTTAACACGGATAGATATACTGTAAGGTTCTCTGCTAGGGGTCCTCTACTCTTATCCTTCTTTGTATATGATCTTCTCTTAGAACTGCTAAATTTTAAATCAGTGTTTGGAGAGAGAGAGTGTGTGTGTATGCAAGTGTATCTCTCTCTCTATATATATATATATATATATATATATATATATATATATATATGTGTGTGTGTGTATATATATATATATATATATATATATATATATATATATATATATATATATTTTCATGATACTGAACGTGCACACCCACAAAGAGATTGTGGGTGTATTATAGGGTTGGAGATAGATTGGTTAAGAGGATATATTAAAATTGTGTAAGATTTTGAGCGTTTAGGGTTAGGTTAGGGGATACATTTTAGTGTGTGTGTGCACATGCATGTGTGTCATGAGAGTTCCAACTTCCATCTGCAGTGCCAATGTTATGGGAACAGCTTTTTTTCTGGTTTAGGATGCAGGTTAGAGTTAAGGGCAGGATTGTTATGTGTTACTACAGTGGAGCAAGGAGGCTTTGCTGGTTACAAATGATCCAGTAATCCAAAATCTCTTATACCTCCATAAACCAAATAGCCCAGCTAATACTAGGACCATAGTTATGAATCCACTTCAAATAAAAGCAAATGATGAAGGTATAGATTAGGAACACTATGTTTTCCCACCTCTCTAGAACAAACTGACTTTACAAGTTAAACAGTCTGACACACTGTCAGCCTTTAAAAAGGTTAACTGGTTTGGGTATTAATAATGTCATAAATTCATCCCTGGTATGAATGGCCTGGCCTTTATTGAAAAGGGAGGAAAGGCTTAAGGGGGGAGGGTACCTGCAAAGCTGAAATGTCCTTGCAGCTCAATTGTTTTGCATCTCCTATGAGCCTATGTCCTTTTGACTGTCACATCCTTGTATGGAAGCAGAGTTATTGGGCATAACATGCTTAGGCCTCCTTTCCTGGTGACTACTGGGTGACCTGCATGGAGTTGCAGTGTGGGAGTAGAGAAAGGAGTATATGTGCTGTCTTGTCTGCACTGAAGGCGGAGATCTTTTACAGTGTGGCAAGAAGACTTGGACAAAAAATATATGCATGTTTTTTTTACAGACAGTATGTGCACTGGTAACTGCATTTCAGGATCATAACATGTTTACATGACAACAACAAAAAAGTATATCAGTCAAATACTTTTAATGTACTTTTTGCTTTTTTGTTTGAGGCCATTTTGACATGTCAGTTTCTGTAAGCGTAACCCTACTCGTACATTCAGAGGTTTTGGTTCTTCCAGGGGAAGCACATTATTAAAATGAATGCGTTTCCTCTCATGCCAACCTCTGTATTTCAGCTCTCGTCTTGTGCAGCTGATATTTGTGGCTCCCCTGATTTTCATTGAAATAATTTTTTCACGTTGGTTCCAAGTGTGTTACAAGCCTATAAAGAGGGCACTTACAACTGTATACAGAGCTTTATCATTTTCTGCAGATATCAGTCTCCACTGAAAGTTCAGTTTCTTAAAGTTTATTACATTAAAACGTTGACTAAATGGCGTTGTTGTACTGTACTGGTTCACCAGATACGCAGTAGCAAGTGCCGCCCAAACCCCGCTCCAGCTGTTTGATGTCTTGCTGTACTTACGAATAACTAAAATGAAGTGGTTTTATCGGCATGAATATTCATTTTGATGTGGAAGCCAATGCATGTGGAGTTGGGTGAGCCAGAACAGTATAGCAAAGCTGTGAATATTTTAATGTGATTTCCACGGCTTTTCTTTTAATATAAACTACTACAAGTAATCTTAAACCGCCTTATTACATCAACTATACAAGTAATCCCAGTGAATATAAATTACTTTTTTCCTTTGCTTTTGCAGGGGGCAAGCCCCCCTGCACCCCTTGTGGGGGCGCTGCGTTCCCACACCCCCGCTACTTGAGTATACCAACTCCGAGAACCGACTACAAGGGGGGTGTTGGGGGGCTTGCCACTTGCTAAAGCAAAGGGAAAAAGTAATTGCCGTTTATATTCACTGGGATTACTTGATTAGTTAATATAATAAAGCGGTTTAGTATTACTTGTAGTTTATATTCAAAGCCATGGAAATCGCATTAAAGTACAAACAAGGTCCTTGAGCATCTGCATTACAAAGAGATGAAAACTAAACTGTCACAGGAACGTAGAGTACTGAGCTCCTTATCTACATTCATTATGTGCATGTCGTTACGGGCTAATGTACATAGCATGTCAGTCATGCCTCATTTCCATACCACTTCCCGGATATTAGGCTTGTTAATCAACATGGCCACGCCCACTCCTGCACAAACCCACCGGTGAGCCAGTACACTACAACGATGGCCAACTAAATATATAAAAAGATAGTTACATAATTCTCAATTTGTGGTAAGAGAAGCCCGAGTCAATTTGTTATGTTAATTATTCTAAAATTGCCACAGTCATCCTTGGCTTTTTGTTAATTGTTTTTGATCTTAGACGTACTGGATTAAACAATGGGTTCCAGCAGAGGTGAAAATGGTCATATCCAAATTGATAAGGTGCGAAGTGCATTGTTTTCTGGCTCAGTACTGACTTTCATTTTATTGAATGAGAGGTTTAAATGCTGAGCTGTTTAAAATGGCTTATGCAATTCAGTGTGTCTATTTGTGCTTTAATTGTAGGCTAGTAAAGTCAGATATTGTCTCGGTGCATCATGTGGAGAGAAGACTTGGCTTAATTGTTTGGGGGTGGTTATGCTGTTTTGAGATGTCACTTTGTACAGAATTCTGCTTAGTTGTGGAACTCGGAAGGGAAGGTTGGACAAGAGGTTAGTGCAGCCTCTTTTTTTTTTTTTTTTTTTTTTTTTATTAAATTACTACTTTTTTAAGAATTTTTACTTTTTGTGGTTGGTTCATGATTTGCTATAGGTGAGTTGAAGTTTGGAGCAAGTTTTACAGCTAATTGCTATATTTTGCTGTTTAAGCTGTTCTGTAGAGGCTGTGCAAGCCATCTGGAGAAGCAGTCAGTGTTGTAGGAGATGGCTGCTCAAAGAATTAATGGCACTTGGTTAGACTACACACTTGGACATTAAGGGCATGTGAACATTTTTATGGAGATTCAGATTTAAACTGCATTATTGATGACATATCGTGTTTGTATTTATTACAGGAGAAATTTAAGTGGACATTATGTATGTAATGTAATTCTTGTTTACATGTTGCATGGTTTATATAGTGTAAAGATGTTTTCCTTTTGTGGAAGTTGACATTTAAGTTTAGAATTAATTTTGTTGAGGGGTTGTGAAACCGGAGTTGTCACTTCACCTCTTGGTGTTGTATTTGAGAGTGATTATGGCCATGTTTTTTTGCTCAAGATACTGGGTAGGTTTTATTGCTGGCTCAGTTGAAGCAGTGGTCTGCTTCACACAAAAACATGGCTCTAGTAAGACATTCTGGTACATGCTTACACGCCTACTGAAGGATGCTACAGGTTAGTGCATGTTTTTATGTACAAGATTATTTAAATTCTTTCAGTATTCATGTCAAGTCCTGAATGTGGAGTATATGTTGTAGGAAGAAATAAGTATGAATGATGCATTCAGTGTATTGTTGTGCCATGTTCTGTGCATAAGTAGCAGGTTCGTAGGTTCATACTAGACTAATGATCACCAGAGTCTTTACAAATACAAAACCAGGGGTAACTTTTAAATATTACCCTAATTCACGTTAGTTGGAGAGTAACCAGATTTTCAACAACACGGATTTCCTAAAGACTAAGTATGAAACTCCAGTGTCTGACATTACGGACTAACTGTAATCTTTAGTGATTTACCAGAAAACGAAATCATTTTATAAGGGGAAGGGGATAGTTTGAAGTAGTTATTGACCAATAATATTGCTTTTGCATTTTTTCAGTCTGAGGTTTGCTGTGACAAATTGTCTTGAAGACTGTAGACAGTTATAGAAATAAGGGGAGACTAGTTTGTCGTTGCCTCCGTCTGTATCAAGAGTATCTATAAGGGTTAAAAGTGTATGGTTAGTGCTATGGCAGGCATGTTTTTCAAGCATTTCATAGAGGATGGGTTTAACATGATGGTGAAAGTCTTCACCTCATAAACACAGAATACACGTTTTGATTCTGACTTTGGGGCAGTTAGCCTACTATTCTCCCATGAACCTAAGATCGCTGTCTAAGATTACAGATGTCTGTTGAATTTCCTACTTTGTGTAGATAGGTAATGTGTGATTGTTTCCAAAGAAAGGGACCATGGGATTACAAAATTGACACATTTATAAGGACTGAGACCAGATCGGCAATGCTAATGGGTGCTATTGTAAGGTACTCACTTGGAAGGTCGCCATCCGAAACTGAGCATGGTTTGAGTTGAATTGTTTTATACAGAATGAGGGCACTGGTTTGAAGGTGAAAGGGGTTATAGCACTGGTTTGAAGGTGAAAGTGGTTGTAGTGATGTATGGCTTTTGGGCAGGCTTGGAATTAGATGTGGGAATCCTTGGTTAAGAACACTATACTATCTTTGCTATAGGAGATTCATTCTATTGTAGGTTTGAGTGACAAGTATTTTGGAGAGAGAGAGATTAAAGTTGAATTTTTGACCAAGATGGAAGATTCCTTTAATAGATGACTGGAATCTTTTTAAGGGTTGTGTTAGCTATTGTTGAGAGTATTCTAGCATAGTTTTTTGCCTTTGCTTTTTATTACAAATGTGGAGCATTCTGATTGAGATATTGCGATATTTTGTATTTCTACCAGTCTTTCCACACTTTTTATTTATCCTGCTTTGGCATTCTTCTCTTTTTGGATAACCAAATTGCATTATTTGTTTTTACTCTCTTCCTTCTAGGAGTTGTCAGGCTATTTAGGAAAGTTGCATTGAATTCATTTAATGCATCATGTAAGGGTGGGATATTTTGGATATTCCAGTTAAAAGATAATAGGGTAGTTATGCATATGTCTGGGTTAAACTTGGACAGATTGCATGTTTTATAAACATGACATTTAAGTGGATGTTTCAGATGTATGGTTCAAGTTCCCCATATCTTTTGGGTTTCTAATACCATTATTGGGAATGCATGCTGTTCCTAAGTTAGGTTATGGTTTCATGAAAATAGTATTGCTTCAGTCTTTGTTATCCAAAAGTGCTCTTCGTAGAACTCACAATGGGCTCAGAATTGATTCCTGCAATTCATACAGAGTTAAATTTATAGGTAGCATATGTAAAAAAAAGATTTTTTTTCCAACCCATTGTTCCTACTACTAGTATTGGAACAGTCTGGGCAGTTTTCCTCCACTTTGTTCTCATTTTTGCCTGCAAATCTTGTTAATTAATGACTTTGCCATTACAGTGTCTTACATACAGAAAGAAACAATGTGTAGCAACTGCAATAATCAATGCTACTTTTGTATTTTTTTTCATTAACTGTTATATCTAGTGTTCTTGCTTCTACTTTTTTGAACTGTTGGCAATGGCTAGGTTATCTATTAGTGAAGTGCCATGCACCCAGGTCTGTGCAGAAGTGGGCGTATGTGTAATGATTGACGGGGGGGAGGGGCGTGGAAGTGGCCTGTGACTGACAGGTATGCAGATTTCCATGTGACATCATGCATACATTGGTTGCAGATGCAGTTGAAGGGCACTAGTTAAAAAAAATAACCATCTTGCACAAACTTCGAGAAATTTTACTCTGTGCTCACTAGTAAAAACTGTATTACTGTAAAACCTTTGTTCTTAATTTGTACTTTGTAGATCAAGAAATGTGTGCATCGCACTTCGGACTAATGTGTTTAACTTTGAATAGTTCCGCTCCTGGTTTGTACCAACTTTCAACTTGCTTCTATAGCTAAGCCATCTGTGCTTCAAAACAAAACTGATCAACTATAGGTCAAGGCTCAAGTAATGCCTTAATCTAGCTAGGCTGCTAGGGGTCTTTATATTTATCGACCTCAAAACAGCAACCCAGAAAAGGAACATACTCTGCAAGCATACAGCAAAAATTGACGCCAGCATGACAGCTGTGTATGCATGTGAGAATATCTA